>NC_056071.1:63048216-63372834 GCF_016772045.2 Ovis aries | reverse complement strand
GGATGTGATGGCAAGGGGGTCTGGGGGGATTAGGGTGGGGAGAAGAGGACAGGGCAAAAGCCTGGCTGCAGCCCAGGGTCACTCAGAGCTTGAGAGGCCAGGCCCACAGGAGGAGGTACCTGAGGATGCTAGGGGGAGGTCGCCTGCCGGGTTTTGGGGGGCTTGCGCCCTGGCCACTGGAGACCCACTGGAAACTTGAGTCACCCTGAGGGGGAAGGCCTTCTTGCACTGGGGGAGACAGGGAAAAGGCACACAGGTGAGAGGTGGGCTGGGCAGCACGCAGGCAACCACAGGTGCGGGCTCAGTGAGGAAACCATCATGTTAAGCAGAGAGTGGACGGCCGAGAAGCACAGGGTCCTGAACCCAGAGAAAGGGGCACAGGGAAGGGCACACAGATCGGATCTGGCCAGCAGAGCCGGGGGGTAGGGTGAAGCCAGAGGAGGAGCCGCCAGATAGAGGAGGAGCTGCCAGATAGAGGAGGAGCCCGGTGGGCAGCTGGGAAAGGTGAGGCCTGAAGGTCCCCTGGAGGTTCCCAGCCAGGGCCCTTGGCGGTGGGCAGGTGCCCGCCCACAAAGTGGGGGCGGCGAGCTGGATATAGTCCCAGGAGGAGGAGGGCATCCTGGAGGGAGGGGTCCAGCCTGCGGACCCCCAGCTCAAGAGGGAGACCCGGTGGAGCCAGAGCCCAAGGGGACACACGCCACGGCTGCCCTGGTCCCCTCTTCAGTCCTGAACTTCAGGGCTGGGGGCCCAGGACGACCATGCGCACTTAGCCACAGGACAGGCAGGGAGGCTGGGCGAGCAGGAGGGGCTGGCCAGCTGGGACCTGCAGCTGAGCCCTGGAGAAGGGTAGGTTCGGGGCCCCCTCCCCAGGCTTCGGATTCAAAGGGGGCCACCCGACCACAGCAAGGCAAAGCAGGCCTGCCCCTCGCACCCCCCCGCCCCGGCCTGCCTTCTCTACAGAGCATAAGCATGCTGCTCCAGCGCCTGGGAGCCGACAGGGCACCCTGGGCAGAAGCAACCCCCCGGCCCCCTACCCTGGGGAGGCAGAGGCCATCAAGGGACGCGCTAGGGTGGCAGGTGCCCAGTCCGGGGCCGAGCTATGGGCTTGCTCAGTAAGGATCAACTGTTGGATGACGGGATGGATGCGTGAGTCCAGGAAGGGGTGAGACTGGTGGGGCCCCGCTCAAAGGGGGCTGGGGGTGGGGCAACACCCACCGCCCTGTTAGCGGACGTCCACCCTCCACCCTTTAGACCTGACACTTCCTGCACTCCCAGTGACTCCCACCTAGCAGTTTGACAGTCAAGTTCCTTCATTGACTCACCTGTCCAAACAGACATCCCACATACTCTTACTGAGCCCCATTTTGTGCCAGGCTGGTTCTGGGACACCCAAAGGAGGAGTGGACTGGCCTAGGACGCCCCCCTGAGGACCAGATGAGGAAATGGGAGTCAGGGAGAGAAGACGGATGGATCACAGAAGGGGGCAGTGAAAGCAGAAAAAACTGGAATAATCAGAAGAACTGGGGGGAGCCTCCAGGATTGACTGAATGATGGCTGAGCCCGTTGGGGCCCGGGGCCCACACAGGAAGACCGGCAGGACCCCCAGGCTGCAGGAGTGGGGGGCAGGTGTCCCGCGCGCACAGGGAGCTGGGAGCTGTTTCAGTTCAGCTGCAGAAGGGGGGAGGGGGGCCGCAGAAACAAGGACACAGGTTAAAGCAGTCACCGTCCACTCAGGAGTCATGAACACAGACACCTCCCTGCCAGTGGCCTCAGAAGATGAGCTCAGTTGCCTTCCACCTCCTCCCTGGGTTCTCAAATGCTAAAATATTAACGACTCTGGGGCAGATGTTTTAATTATTGGTATGTATTTGAGGGTATGAAGGGTTCTATGGATTTTCCTTTTCCTACTTAAAATGAATCCTTCTAGAAACATCAGGAGCTCCCCTGTAAGTTTACTCTCCACAAACTGCACAGAAGAGGGCAGGTTTTGGTGGGACCCCCTATTCTCAGAAGTGCCCACCCCATCCAGTCCCCAAGTCTGGGCAACATCTGGGGTCACCACCACCAAAAGCGATGGAGTGGGCCCAGCTGGCCATCTGGGCAGCCGTCCACACTGTCATCTAGTGAACTGGATGGGAGGTGGTTCTGCTGACTCAGGAAGTGTCTAAATCTCATCCACCAACACCAGGGGACCTTTAGCCAAGAGGTAAGTTGAGGAAGGGAGGACCAGAAGTTTTCAACTAATCAAGTTTTCTTGCTCCAAACACTGCACTTCTCCACACCCCACTCCTTTTTCCACCCCTCCACCCGCCCCCCCCATCTGGGGGAAGGTCTGGCTGGAGTCTGAGGTTTAACTGGAGTGATCTAATCGTGATTGATTTGCCTTCAAGTGAGGTTAAGTTTCTGACTCAGGCACACCTTCCCTAAAGACATGAAAGGGCTCCAGGGATTTTAAGAATGAGGGCAGAGAGGACTGACAGGTGGGGCGGGGCGCAGGACATGGGAACCGTTAGGGGGTGAAGTGGGTGATGCCGGGTTCTGGAACTGGATCTGAGTGGTCCTGACAGATCGCTGGGGTCTCTCATCATATGAGGGGCTGAGTGTGAGCCCCCAGCTCTGCCCTTCTACGAGGATGGGGCTGTGCTGGGGTACCAATACCCATACACTTCCTGACCTGAGAGGGGCGTTCCAGACGCTGGCTCGGCTACAGGTGCAGCCTTACTTTTCCAGCCTTTGGAAGTCTTATAGGTTTAACACCCAGGAACCCTAAGAATGAGTCCGGGGTGAGCCTGACCCGCATCTCTGTCTCTCTGCTCCTGGAAAACTGACCCCAGAGGCCTGAGTCACCCTGGCCCATGGCTGGTCTGCACACAGGGTCGAACAAAGAACTGTTCTGCAGAGCAACCCTCATCTGTGGCCCAAAGCTGCCTGCAACTTTCTACTTCACTCCATGCACCGTGACCTGGGACAGAAGCAAAGACTTGAATGGGGAGCAGAATAAGTCCCTGGGCTCCAGCACCAAAATTAGAAGTGTGGCTTCAGACCCTCTTCGCCCCTGCCCTGCAGCCGCTGTTCACCTCATTATGATAATCAGTGTGTCTTTCCTTCTCAGACAAAGAAGGCTCCTTATGAGATGAATATTGGAATCCAGCAGCTACCTCATTAAGGTCTACAGCCTCTTCCTTGACAAGGCCCAAGATTAGCCCTGTGTTCATTAAGGGAAAAGGGCAGAAAGTGGAATAAAACTGAAAAACACAGCTGGGGGGAGGGGGAGGGCTCTTTCTGCTGGCCATTCATTCACTGAAAGGCTCCATGTACCTTCAGGATTTAATCACCAGCGAGGGGGCCAGGAGAAGGGTTTAACCAGGATGCGGGAGGTAAAGAGGTTAAACCCGATAGAAGGAGTTAAAAACCTCAAATGGGGCAATTTGATTTGAAAGCTTCCTGGGACTTGTCACTGGGATAATCAATTGAAACCTTTTTCCTGTTTACTTTCTTTTTGCCTAACCCCAGAAGGAACCTTTCTCTGGATGTGTTTTTGGGGGGTGGGTTTTCGTATTTTCTAAGTCTCCCCTTGCTTTTTTTTTTTTCCCCTTAGGGGCCCTTTTCTAGTCTTTGCTTCTTTCTCGCCCCCCTTCCCCTCACTTCTTTCTTCTCCTTTGCGCTCCTTCCTGTGGGAACTTAACCTACAAGAAAATCGGAGGGCAACCTTTGCTGTATTTTCTCATGAACACTTGACTGAATTTACTTCAAGTTCCTCGAATAGTGGGGATGTGAGGTTTTACCTGTACGATAGCCCACCTGACCTGCCAGGTAAAGATAACTCGTCTGCAACTGAGAGAAAGGTGGAAAGGCTTGGAAACACTGAGCTACCTCGAGGCCTCGGCTCTAGGTGGTTAGGACTCCAACTCAGAGAAGATGCCAAGAGGCAGGTTCTGGAAGGTTCTGGAAGGGCTGGATACTCTTCTAGGAGAGGTTAAGAAGGAGGGCCAGAGGCAGGTGACTCTGTACCATCTACATACAGGTCAGGGGGTGGAGGGGAGAGGGCTGTCTGTCAACACCAGAGACCAGGAGCTGGGAAGGCTGTGAGAGAAACACTGAATACACGTCCGTGCGTCCGGGAGCCGAAAACGTGTCCGGAATTTTAAGCTCCAGAAAAGTCATTACCTTAGAGCTGGTGGAGTTCAATGGACCTGAGGAGACCACGAAGCGGTGGGTTGGAGGGGAAACGGAAGGTGAGGAAGGAAGACAGCGGATGTAGATAGGCTGTACAGGAGGCGGGGCTGCGGAAGGAAAGAGACAGAGGCTGGAAAGGAGGCCAGGAGAGGCCCGGAGGCTCAGAAGCTGCAGAGAAAGCAAAGTTAGGAATTCGGAGGGACTCGTTTGCGGCCGAAGGGCCAGGTCTGAGACTGGAGGGGCTGGGGTGGGGGGCCTCCGCTCCCTTTACCATGTCAGACACCTCAGATGCCCTCATCTGAAGGCCGCTTGACAGCCTCTGTTCCCCGAGGAGGTGCAGGCCAGCCCGGGGTCCGGACAGGGAGTTGTGAGGTTCACATGAATTGATGGTTGCCAAAAGGCCTTTGCCAACTGCGAAGGGAGACATAAATGTCCCCTATAATTACTCACTGGTAGCAGGACGCTCAATTTTACAGCCCACTCAGATCTCACTGGGGCCTGAGTTTTCACTGACCATGAATTATGCGTCCTTACATTAAGGATGTAAAACCCAGTGGTGAAAGCTCCTGCCAGCCTTTGGAAGACAAAAGGTCCCTCCTAATAGCCTGGATTAACTCACAGCAGATCTCCGCCCACTTCATTTGCCACCTCCCAAGTCATCTTTCCACCTTCATTTGCCACATAATCCAATCAGCCCCTTTCAGAAGCCCGGGAGCTATTGTCTACACCAAGCCGGGTTTCTCTAAAGCGGCCCGAGTTGTTTTTGTCTCGTCCGGACAAAACTGGTTGGCTTAAAAGGGGACGAAAGAAAGTGCTGGTCAAACGAGGACCCCAATTAGCTTCCAAGAGACTTGTTTTCATCATCTTTGTATCACATTCCAGGCCTGGTGTGCGGGGCATATTGTAGGCAGTCCAGAAAATGTTTGTTGAATTAATTCTGTTTTTATTTCTTCTGGAATTTATTTATTGAGTGCAAACACACAGCACCTAGTGGGTGCTAGCTGTTATTACTGTGGGGGGGGGCGTTGGGGGAGACAAGGCTGGGCATGTGATAATGAGGGACAGCCTCCTGGTGTTAAGTATCTCGCAATTTCCACAGCAATTTACAAAGCACTTTCATAGTGGTTACATCATTTGGCCTTCAAAAGCGCCATGTGGGGTAGATAAATGCGGGTGTTTTTTGTGTTGCTTTTTTTTCCCCCCCTAATCCCCATTTAGGCCATGAAAAGAGCTGAGACTCAGAGAAGTTAAGCAACGCATTTAAGGTCACACCGTTATTGAGAGGTGGGACCAGCACATGGTACCAGCAGTGGGGCCACCCAAGACCCCCAAGACCACCCCAGGCAGCTGGGATTCCAAACAGGCTGTCCCATTGTCAAACGTTGGAGTGGAAATCAAAAGGCTCTTGGTAGGACTCTGGGGCGGAGGCGGGGGTAAGGGGCAGCCCCTGATGGCACCCAGGGTCCAACTCTGACCCCTTCTCTTGCCAGGAACGGGACAAAACGCTCACACTCCTCCAGCCTCAGCGACCTCACTCTAAGTGTGGGTCACTCCCATCCCACAGGGAGGGGTGCTCAGTTCTGTCTTCTTGTCCTCCACCTTTTAAAATTACTCAAATCGAGGCCACATTCTTTCTCATTTGTAAATGAGGCGGCCTCGCTCACATGGACATCTGACATAGCAACGACATAGGCTCAGAACATACACAGTGCTCGGAAATGACTCAGGGCCTGACTCAGGTCAGCCCTGGCTGAGTACGGCCCCTACCTGGTACACCGAGAGCCCTGCGGACTGGGGTTGTCCGGAGCGCTGTGGGAGAATAAACGAGAAGCGTGAGACAGGTGAGAGGGGCGAGGGGGACGTGGTCGACCAACCTGTTTGGGAAAAAACATTTACTGACCGCCTCGTCTATGCCCGGCCTTACCGGCTTCCCAGAATCGGACCAACACTCACAACACCCTGGGAGGCTGCTTTTCTCGATCCCGTTCCCCAGAAAGGATGAGGAGATCTGGAGGAGGTGGGGATGCCCCTGGCAGTTCAGTAGCATGGCCTCTGGAATCATGCTCCTTCCAGAAGCCCACCCTGGGCCTTGGAATTGCCAGGGAGATGCTGGTCGAGCCCTTGGCCCAGGTCTCCCTCCTGAGAAGTTCCCAAAGGGACCCTTCCTTTCAGACCATCCTGGGAGTAATGGCGGGGTGGACTGAGAAAGACTGACACCTCCCTGGGGATGGTGAAACCTCCAGGTTGATGGAAGGTTAACAGAAGCAGACACACATAGAAAAGCAAAGCACTGAGGCAGAAGCACATCGAAAGTCCAAGGTTAACCAGCGCCCCCTCACTAGGGCGCTGGTTTCAACACTTAGCCAAGAGGGACAGCGGGCTGGTCAGTTCGAGTCCTCTTCATCCTTCGGCGGCCTGGGGGGGGCGGTCACTGCCCGGTGGTTGCCTTGTTTGCTGGTGGGATCCAGGAACCCCTGCTCCTGGCGACCTCTGCAACAGATCAAAGGTTAGAAGGCCAAGTCTAGGTGTTAAAGTTGAAATGAATTGATTACAGCTAAACCTAATTAGTTAACATTTTAAATTGCCTTTTAATTGCTAATGGGCATGGGGGTGCTGCAAGCAGGGTGGCAGGGGTGGGGGGTCTGCCCACCGTATTGGGTCTCAATTGCCACTAGGATGGGTTGAGGTACCATACGACGGAGGTGAGCAGCAAGCACCTGGGCATCAGCTCGTCATCCACAGGTGGTCCTTGGTGGCAGGAAGGCAGACGGAAGGCGTCATCCTTGAAGACAGACCCTGGGGCAGGGGAAGGGGGACACAATTAGAAACCGTCTTGATGACCTCTAACGGCCGGCACTGGAACAGCAGAGGGAGGGAGGGGGCAGCCCGAGGGAGAGGGAGGAGGGAGTGAACAAAGAGGAGGAGGGAGGAGGAGGGAGAAGGGGGAGGAGGGAGGAAGAGGGAGGGGGAACGGGAAGGGGGAAAGAAGGGGGAGGAGGGAGGAAGGGGGAGGAGGAACGGAAAGGGGGAAAGAAGGGGGAGGAGGGGGGAGGGGGAACGGGGAGGGGGGAGGGGGGAAGAGGGGAGGGGGAAGGGGAGGGGAGAGGGAATGAGAGAGAGGAAGGGGGGAAAGGAGGGGTGACGCAAATGGGAGGGGCTGGGGAATGGGAGGGGGAGGAAGGAAAGGGGAGGGGGAGGAAGGAAAAGGGAGGGGGAGGAAGGAAAGGGGAGGGGGAGGAGGGAGAGGAGCGGAAACGGGAGGAGGGAAAAGAGCGGAAAGGGGAGGAGGGAGAGAAGTGGGAGGGGGTAAGGAAGATTTGATTGACAGGGCACAAATGATCGCGGTGTGCGCGTGCGCAACCTGAAGCCTTGGTTAGCGGGCCGAGAGCCATTTGCAGACACCGACCGCTAGGGGGCGCGCGGCCAGCACCCAGAAGCCGAGAGCAGACACCTGCGCGCACCCCAGCCTCCCGCCCGCGCCCGGCCCGCAGCTGCCAGGGGCACAGCTGGCATAAGGTGGAGGGGGCGCCCAACAGGTCTCAGGCCTAAGAAAGTGGGGGGGCAGAGCCTACCCCAGCCAATCGCGCAGGGCCGCTGGGTCCCCTAAACGCCACGCCGGCCGACACCAGCCAGAATCCACCTGTGGATTCTATGGGGGGGGCGCTCGCCCCCCCCCATTCAGGTCCTGAGCTCCTTCTGTGCCCCTCAACTGCGGGAGTCAATCTGGCACCAGAAAGAGCTGAGCATTTCAAGGGGACAGTCGCCATAGGGGTCTTTCCAGAACAAGATTCCACTTTTGATGGGTAAAAACACCGTAATCTTGGCGCCAACCTCAAGAAAATGCAATTACACACCCATTAATTAAAATTATAAAGGCCCAGTTTTCAATACACTATTTTCACACACTTATGTGTCTCTGGACACATGATACAGATACGGTACCGCTAGGAAATAAAATAAAAGTAGCCAAAACCGCCTAAAATTACCCAGACCACTACCGAGCCCCCCACCCCACCCCAAATCTCGTCTCCTTTTCTCCGCCACAGTAAGAATCTCAAGACCCCCGCACGATGGCGCCTAATTAACCGTTTTACGGCTTCTCCATCCTACTCAGATGAGCCACACCTTTTCAGACCCTCAAAACCCAAACCGGCCGAAATAAACTCATCTGTGTCCACGCTCTTCCACGACGCCCTAGGTCACGCAATCAGTGCCGACCACGGCATCGCGACCCAGCGCGAAATCCTGCAACCGCTCCCCAGGTTCCCTGGGGGTCTTAAAACATTTCTTCCCTAGGTAGATGCACCCAGAACTCTCCAGGAAATCCCGCGCCCGACCCCCTCCAGCAGGAGAACAAAGGCCACCTCCCCTCCCCGCCCCCCCAAATTCCGCAGTGCCGCGGGCGCCCTCTGGCGGCCAGCGAGAGAACCTTCCAGAAACCTGCCACGTAGCAACCCGCTCGAGCTCCCCCTCCCCAAGCCCGCCGGCCCACCGTGGGGGGGGGGCAGCGTGGAGGGGGGGGTGCTTGACAGGGACAAAGGAAATGGCAAGAGGCGGTTCGATCAAAAATCAAAAGCCCACAACACGTCAGAACCTTCCAGGGACCATCGCGCAACACCGAGAAGACCCCCCGATCCCTCAGTTCTCCGCTCCCGGAGCCCAGAACTCCCCCAACACGCCCCCCTTTTCCGTATTTCTCTCTTCCCTTTTGACCAGCCCCTCCAGACCCAAGGACACAGCCTTCCCTCCACCTCAACCCACCCCTTGCCTCTATTCTGCATGTACCCCTAATCACTTGACCCGCCCCCCCCAGCCGCCCTTATGCACGGAACCCGTCCAGGGGTGGGGGGGCTTCTGGAAGGTTTGCACTTGGGCGCCATATCTCTCCACTATTTTAATAAACCAGATGATATCAGGTAGCAATGCTACTGTCTGAATTTTGGCTGGAGTAGGCTTTGCACTAACCTGTGTACTTGGATTTGGAACCCCTAGCGGATAAGTACCTCCACTCCTGATGCCTACGGCCACCAAGAACCTGGCCAAAACTAGCGGGAAAATATGCCCGGGAGACTCTGGCTTTTGGGGTGCTCCCCCCATTTCTTAGGGAATGTGGAATGCATCCACCACCACGTCTCTCACCACTCACGATTCTCAAGGTGGCTTCAAACCCAGAAAATCTCGGTTTTGGACCGCGGTGACTGCGGCACACTGGCCTCTGACAAGGGGTTGATCTCATATTCCTCCCACTCCGTAACTGAAGCTGCGACCACCCAGCCTGCCCTCAGTGACCAGACTGGAAAGGGGCCCTGTGATTCTTTTTTTTTTCCCCCGTCCTCCAGGAAAATGTGCCTCGAGACTTTCCTTCACGACCCGATTCCGTCGCCGATGCTCGGGGACCAGGCTAAGTGGTCGCCTTCAGGAGACGGTCTCGGGTATCTATCTCGCGGCAGGTCCAGTAGGACGGAGCCCAGCCCAGAAGGGGGTGTCGTCTTCCTTTCGCACATCCTTTCGGGCAAAGGATGGCCAACCACTCACCGGGTAGGGAGGTTCTCGCGTGGGCGCCCGGGCTCTCCGGAGGAGCCGCGGCCCAGGCCAGCGGGCCAAGGCGCGCTCCATCCCAGCTCTCCGCCGTCTGCGCTAGGGGCTGGCTGGGTGGGGTTTATATGGAAGCGCAGAAGGGGTGGTCTCTGACGTCAGTGCATTCTGCTGCAATGCGCTCATTTCTCCAAAAGTGATTGGCCGGAAAAATGAGCCCCCCAGATTCTATGACAAATTGCTCTAGCCGCACCCAGATTGCAGCAAAGAAGGGAGGGAAAAATCTGCCGCAGTGCCCCTCGCCGCCATGACCAACACCCTGAGCCCGCCGGGGCTTTTTCCCTCCACGAGCCCGCGCGCCGAGCGGGGGAGATTTCTGTGCACGATTTGCTGGGAGACCTGGACAAGGGGTGGTTGTCTTCGGGCGGGCGGAGAGCAAAGCTGGGGCGCTGAGGGCGGCAGATCGCACACCTGGCTATTTCGGAACCTCTATCAGAGGATGCAGCTTAGGGAAAGAAAATGATGCTTTCTGCTTATTGTCCTGGGAAATAAAATGCCCTAGGCAAGACAAGCGGCACCCAAACGTAAGTCGGCGGCTGTCACCTCCTTCTAGCCTACTCGTCCCTTTCTGATCAGGAGACTCCATAGTGCACCTCCGAGTCAGAAAAACCGGGTTGTGAGTTCCCGGCTCTGCCGCTTACAGCCTGGGTACCCAGAACCCTGCAATGTCCCCCTCCTCTGCGAAGAGGTCCGTTTCCTCCACTTTAAAGAAAAGCGGGGGTACCCCTAAGAAAAGGAGTTGTCGTAGTCTAGACACGAGATGTGTCCCTATAGGGAAAGTACTTTTCAAGGAGGTCCGTGTCCCACCAGGAGATCCATAGGGCACCCCCCTCCAAATTTGAGATCACTTCCCCACACATACAACTTTGAACCACCACCACCACCACCCCCTCGCCCCCGGGGAAACAGGCAGCGACACATGTTGCCGCAGACCAGAGCTTCACGGCCTCGGACTCCGGGACTTGGCACATGAGATTTAATCCTTAACAGGTGCCGCCTTCGGCAGCTCTGCCGGGCACCGAGCGGCAGAGTGGGCAGAACCGTCAATCAAATGTCCTCTCGCAAAGGTCAAAATGCTGTTGAAAGGGACTAAGGATCTATCTTAGGGCGACAGGTGGGTGGCAGCCGGGAGGACAAGGATGAAGCGCCTAGTGACAGAAGAGGGGTAAGAATGAGTGATGGGTCCCTAAGGGGAAAGACAGAGTGGCTCCGCAGGAGGTATCAAGTTAGAAAGAGCTCCCATGCTCTTGTGGGGAGCTTCAGAGGCGCTTCAGAGCCAACAACACCCTCGCCCCCTCGCCCTCTCCCCGCGCGGTGGCTAGCGATCCTGTAGGTGACTATAAAACTGTCGGGAGATTCCTGGGCAGGAAAGAAGGGACTGAGCTATTTGTAAGCCCACCACAAGAGACAGGGAAGTGAAAATGGACCACCCAGTCGCACGAGACACCGAGCCTTGGGCAGGGGGCTCATTTACAGGCGGGCTGTTGGGCAGATGAAGATAAAGTGGCCTTTGGGGTCCATGGCGAGGAGCTACCTAAAAGTGTCAGATAACGTAAGAGGGGGACGAGAACCCCCTTTATAGCCTGGTTGAGAGCATGCAAGGTGCCCCAGAGACTAGAGCCCCGGCCGCAGGACTTGCAAAACAGAAAGGCCCGCACCAACCGCGGGTGTCAAGAAAGCTTCAAAAAATCATGGCTCCGAGCATCCTCGTCAACAGGAGAGCGTTTATTAGCCACGGTATTAATAGCTAGGAAACAGCCGGAGCCAGCAGGGACCAATCAGCGGCCAGGAGCCCCTGTCGTCAAGCCGGCGCGGCCAATCAGACACCCGCAGGCCCAGTTGCTAGCCTCTCGGGGGCAGAGGCGAGAGGGGTGCGCATTGTCATGGGGGCGCCAGCTCACCCTCCGCGCGCGTGGGAAGTCTGCGTGGGAGCGGAGGCGGCCACCAGAGAGCGTCAGTAGTTACGCACTAGGGGTCCCTGGAGGCTGTTCCAGAGACGGCCTCCTGGCGTCATTCCTGCAGCCCCGAATGGACATGAGCGATGCTCTGGGAGGAGCCCCCAGCTCTGGTTGGGGTGCCTCCGAGAGGCCCTGGAAAGAGAAACTCCAGATGGCCAATGCGCATCTCCGTCCTCGAGGCCTGGCCCCCGGGAGGAGAGGTGGGCCTCCCGGCGCAGAATCCGCCTCTCTGCTTTTTTTTCCTGGCTCCTTGGCCTGCTGCTCAGAGCTTCACAGTAAATCCCACTCCTCTTTTTCAAGGTCTCAGTGACAGGCCAAGGTAAAAGACCCTGGAAAGCCTGTGTTTCCGACAAAAGTGCCGCGGGTTTGAATCCTAGCTCTGCTCCCTCTTTAACTGGGCGGCTGCTGTCCAGGCCTTTCACTCTGGGCCCCTATTTCCTCATCTGGAAAAAGGAAAGAGTTGGACAAGATGGTCCCCAAGGAGCCTTCCAGTCCTGCTCTGCTTGATTTGAATGTATACATCAGGCGAGTCAAATGTCTTCCAGAACATTCTGCATGACAGTAATTAGTATCAGGTGTATCCTGCCGTCCATGTGGTTACTTCATCATGCTGCTTTTCTTTCCATTGTATTTTATTTTAAACAGAACTCCATGGCAACGTGTTTATCCTTCTGGCTTCCTAAAAGAAAGAAAGAAAGAAAGAGATAGAAGGGGAAAAAGGCAGAGAGAAAGACAGACTGCTGTAAACTAATCTCTACTGTGCTTGGTTTAACCACACACACACACACACACACACACACACACACACACACACACACACAGAGTCCATATGTTTAAATGTTTTTCCTGGCTTTTCTGGAGCTCAGAACCTAACTTTTTAAATATTTGTTGGTCCAAAGCAAAAAAAAAAAAAAAAAAGAACTTGAAAGAGCTAACTCTATGGTAATATTTGGATCCAAACTGCTTCTCAATCTGAACAATGTCATGTAAGCTTTACTTGCTGGAAAAGAGACATATGAAGGCTCAGATCATATCGATAGGGCAAAACAGACAAGGAAATCCAAGTTTGAGAAATGGCTCACTTTCTTTTTGTACATGCTAAAACCCAACTCTCCTGAAGATCCCTGGAGGAGAGCCAGTGGCCCAGACACACAGTTCAGCCTGCTGCCTCATTCTCTTTCTCTTTTTTCACGTAGATCTAATTCAAAACATACATTTTTCTTCTTTTTTAAATTCATTCTTGGGAGCCCTCAAAAGCCATGTGAGCAGTCTCCTATCCACATGTACATACTTGTGGGCAAGTAGACAAACGTCCTAAGATTCAGCCAGGAAATGAAGACAAGCTCCTCCCATAGCCATCTTCCAGGCGTGGGTAAATGTGTTCCCTTATTCAAAACCACGCTCAGGCTTCTACTGCTCAGTGACCCCTGAGTGCCTGCCCCTCTAAGCTGACCTTCTCAGTCTTCCAGGTAAAATGCTAGTGTTCCCCAGAAATCTCTCCCCGGAGCTGTCTTCCTTCCACACATCCTGAGGCTGGCCACAGTGACGGCTGATGCTTCTGCCTTCTTGATGCCAGGACCAGTGCCAGCCTCTGGCAATTCAAAACCCCCCAAATCACACATCCCTGAACCACCCTCACTCCCCCTAGACCTCATCCCAAGGCAAAGAAGCAGAAGGGCACACAGAGGGTCTTCCTATGAACCTGCTTTGTGGTGGGGGAGACTGGAATTATCAGATACCACCTCTGTGCCTCCTGTAAAGTACAAAACTGGGCATCAAGGATTCAGGGAGAATGATCTAACACAATCCTGTCTTCTGGGATGCTGGAATTGACAGTAACTCTTCTAGAACAATGGCAACCCACTCCAGTATTCTTGGCTGGAGAAATCCATGGACAAAGGAGCCTGGCAGGCTATAGTCCATGGGGTCCCAAAGAGAAGGACACGACTGAGCGACTATCACTCACTTCTAGAACACACACTCATCTGTGACTCCTACACTAACCACCTTTCGAGAACTTGATTTTGCCCTCAACACAAAGCCTGAACACTTGAAATTGGCATTTAAGGACTTATAGGAGGGATTCCCTTTTTTCGTTCTGCTCTCACTTATCCAAACACAATTCCTACGCACACGCCCTGCGAGTCAGAGTCTTGGTGGTCCCTGTGGTGTGTCGTGATCCTGTGGTTGGTAAGCAGGGAGCCTCATGGCTTCTTGATCACATGTGGATTTTCTACCCACGACCCCAATGTCAGGAGCATGCTGCTCCCTGGAAACCTGAGCTCCGGGTGCAGCCCCAACCTTTGCATAGAAGAGTTTGCCAAACTGTAGATATTAAAAGACAAATAAAATGCAGCGCCTTTCATGAAAGGCCACGGATAAAGCTGACTTCCCAGTAGACTCCTGGCCTTCCAGGCAGTGTGTTGTGTTTGACTCTGGGGTGTGTAGTGTGGGGGAGAGAGGGTGGGCTGCTCTTTAGAGATCCTTTTCATGATTAGAGCCAATGAAAAGGAGTTGGAAGGTAATACCTCCAAATTACCCCCAAACCATTAGCTGTTCTGGGCGAATAAATTCTGAGTGGTTTGTCTTCTTTACACTTTTATGGATTTCTCTACTGACATGTATTGCTTTTATTTTTCTTTGAAAATGCAGCAATCCAAGAAGACTGACCATTTGAGCCTCTTTCTGACAGGCCTCAAATAGGAAATATTTTTCTAGTAAGTAAATAAAAATCACGAGACTCAGGACTCCCCCTCCTGAGTAGTTCAAGGCACTGTCCTCGGATGGAGACATTTGGGCATGGGATGGGAGTGAGGGGTCTGGGGGCAGCCCCACAGCCACACTTGATACCTGGAAAGTCTCTCTTGATCCCATCACGGAGGTGAACAAATTCCAAGCTGATAACAGTAAAAGAAATGGAATGTCCGTGAGTACCCGTGCACAGAGGGACCTAAGGAAATCCACTTACTAGGGGACGAGGCAGGCCAAGAATGGGGTCTTGGCGAGGAAGCCCACCACCACAGGGTGGATTTTAGAAGTCACATCCTGACACCAAGAGAAGGTGGCCACGTTGCCCAGCCACGCCCCCACCCAGTCCCCCTGGCTCTGGGTGTGGGCCAGCCCGGATTCAAGCAAGGGGTTTTTTTGGCCCAACTCCATGGAAATATTTCCTTCGGTGGAGCAAAGAACTGCTTCATTCAACTGCCTGCGGCTAGGGAGGGGGCTGGCTTTGCAATGTTGACAGAACTGCAGAGGCCTGGGGAGGGGCCCCCAAGGAGAAAATGTATTCCAGGTAGAACAGGACTGGAAAGTTTGCTTTTTTTTTTTTTTTTTAAACTGAAAGGTTGCTGACAGTTGAAAAACTGCCACCCCACCCAAGAGGCCCCAGGAGAAGACATCTGTGCTAGATTTCAGTGAGGTCCGTCGCAAAGACCTGTCTCCTTAACAGCCAAGGAAAGAGGACCATTTGCAGACTCACTTTTCACTTTCAGCTTAAACATTCAAGGTCTGGATCCTTCCAAAGCCCACGGTTGGCTTCCCCGGGCCAAGTCTGCTGATACCTGAGTCTCCGAGCTCACCCAGAAGCCACTAGCTCACTAGTAGAGTCAAGGGCACCCAGAGGACCCTGTAGTTGGAGCCCGTGTGACCTCAGAGGTTGACTTCCGGGGCACACACCATCCTCCTTGGCTGACCCTAGGTGTACTGATGTCCGTGGCCTCAGAGAGATCACCCAGAAACAGAGACTCCCGCCCCTTCACCAAAAAGCCAGAAGGAACCATACTTATATGACTCCTGCCTGAGAGCAGAGCTCAGAAGCTCATCTGCAACAGTCTCCAGGGGAGAGGTGTGCCTGCCACCCACGGTGCTCCTAGGGGTGAAAGGAGATCAGAAACCAGCGGAGGGCAGAGAGCGACGTGCAGGCGGGGACCACTCTGAGCAGGGGCCGCCCTACGTTGAGTTGGTGACACTGGCCGCCTGAACTGAGGGGGCTGTGCTGTGCCACGCTCAGCTGCTTCAGTCCTGTCCGACTCTTTGCAACCCCATGAGCTGTAGCCCACCAGGCTCCTCTGTCCGTGGGATTTTCCGGCAAGAATACTGGAGCGGATTGCCCATGCTGTCCTCCAAGGGATCTTCCTGACGCAGGGATCAAACCCATCTCTCCTGCGTCTCCTGCATTGCAGGCAGATTCTTTACCACCGAGCCCCCAGGGAAGCCCAAATGAAAGGGCTGAGACCCTGTAATCACGGTGCTGATTGCTAGTGTTTGGTCCCAGCTCTTGGGTAGACCAGTAGTCTTGCCAGTGGGTGAGAGTTTGGGCTCTGAGTTTAGACTTCAGAGGCAAGTTCACTCGCTTGCTACCCACATACCTTAAGTTAGTTGTTTAACCTCGTTTTCAGAGTCTGTAGATTGGAGAGTAAATGTCTCCTTCAGGAGGGAAGATTAAGTGGACAGAAAAAACAAAACAAAAAAAAAACATACGCTGTATCACCATGTGTTTCCAATCCGTATGACACCAAGGGTGCAGATGGCAATTAGAAATCTTGTTTTCTATGTTATTTGCTTTTACTGTATAAGAAGCATGCATTTATTCTGTACTTTACAAAAATTAAATCCAACGTACGTGCTAGAAGTGAGCCAAGGTCTGTGCTGTGTGCCTCATTGCCCTGCCATGGACACAGAGATGCCCTTCCTACGTGGGTGGACAACCTTGACTCCTGTTGTCTCAAAAATGCCTGAGAGCTTGGTTGCTGCTCCTCAAAGCATGAGGAATGGGCTCTGCTGGTCCCCACAATCAGCCGGAGAGGAAAACGAAACATGCCCCCGCAACTTCAGCCTCTTTGCTGAACCCCGTGGGTTCTCTGCGGACCAGGCTGGCCACCTTGGTGCAGCCACCCGGCCCAGCACCCTCTGTCCCCACCACCAAGAGCCCCGTCTCCTCCTCAACAGGACCCCCATCCCAAAGATGACAATGTGAGATACAGTCCACAAGCTTGGTGGGAAAGAGATCGTCCAGATAAAAATATCCCCACAGCACTTGGTCTGCTTCCTCCCCCTCTTCCTGTTCTCCTGTCCCTGGTAGGACTCAGGCCCTCTGGGGTCAACATGAAACATTTGTCAAGGAGGCAGCCTTGACAGCCAAGGAAGAGGTGGGTGAGAATGCAGGCTCTGACGTCAGGCCCGACTCAAACCTGATACCATCTGTTGCTCGTAACTTGACCTCGAGGGAAGGTCTCATGCCCCTCTGTCTCTCAGTTTCCTTATCTGTAAAATGGGGACAACCATCGTGCCAGCCCCCACCCCCCAAGGGTTGTTGAGACGGAGGAGGGAGGTGTACGTGTGAAGGCCTCAGAGCAGCGCCTGAGTACCCAGTGGTGCCCTGGTAACTGAGGTGGCATCCTCCCCACCCCCACACAGACAGCCGTGCTGTCCCAGAGAGAGTTGATCTCACAAGGCCATCCTTCCCATGGGGACGCAGAGCGAGAAACCTTGGCCACAGTCTCCTGGTTCAGGAGAAATAGCTCTGGGCCTGGCAGATGAGAGCTATAAGCTTCTCCATCCTGGGAATTGTGGGGTAGGGACAGAGGCAAAGATTCTAAGGGTGACCAGTTACCCTTTATGCCAGCCCCTGCTGCGTGCCCTTCCTCAAGCCAGAGTGCAGAAACATCTTGAGGCCTCAGTTTCGCCAAAAGCTCCCCCCACCACACCACAAAGGGAGCTCCACCACCAGGTGGCTGGGGGTGACCACAGGTCACAGAGGGCCATCTCTGAGCACCACAGGTCCCCTGTTCATTGCCCTTGTCTACCCAGTTGCTCAGGCTTACGGCTCTGCAAACGCTTGGCCCTCGGAGACACGGGCTCAAATGTTCAACATACCCTTTAGGTGTTTGCGGAAAGGATGAGCTTAAAGGCGCCTGCCTTTAGGTAAACAGAGCTGCCCTTGCACATTTGATGATAAAGAAAAGCAAACAAAGGCCACCTTTCAAAGCCTGCTCCAACCTGAAGACAGCGACGCCTTTGTGATCCGGTGGGGGCCAGTGGGGGCAGAGGGCTTCGGGAAGGCTCTGGGGAGCCCAGGCCCTTTGAGTAGAGTGTTGCCCACTCACCCCACTGAGCTCTGGTTTCCTCTGCAAAAATATGGAAATCAGGGATTCACACCCCAGGTGGGCCCAGAACACAGAATGCTAAGAACTGCTAAGAACAGAGTGCTAAGAACCAAAATGCCTCCCGCTTTATTAGGAGGGTCAATGGCCACGAGGGTCAATGGCCATGCCCAGAGGTGGACCATCTGAGTCAGTCACCCGATAGGTAGGACACGTGCAGCGGAGCCCGGACACCCAGCACTGCCTGCCCCCAAGATGCACCCACCGAGGGCCCGCATCTTTAGCCAGTGCCTTGTTAACTTTGAAAGATGAATTCCAGACAGTTTGGTTGATGCATTCATTCATTCATTTATTCACCCCTTTCAAGAAACACCGATTGGATGCCTAAGGCTGGCACTGTTTCAAGTGCTGGGGGGTAGGACAGCCAGTGACGGGCACGCTCCCTGCCTCTGGGACTCACGGAGCTGAGCCTTGCACCAACTGTGCACCAGGCTCGGCTCTGGCCACCTCTGCTCCCATCTCGGATGGACCGTGTGCTCAGCCCAGGCCCTGAAAGCAAGTGAGCACCTCCCACCCTCCCTGGAAGGAGGAATCAGCAAGGGGCAGCTTTATCATTTAACTAAAAGAGAGAGAGCCCCTTAGGGGCCAGGACACCCGGGGGAAAGCTGCCATCTCTCTGCCGGGTCTGACTATCAGGAATTCTGAGCCCACGTCCTTTCCCGACAGTCTGGCGTCATGTACATTTCCCAGAAATTCTCCCTGTTTACTCTGAGGGGCCTCCCTACAACAGAAGTCGTTCAAATCCTGCTCTCGACCGTTAGTCCCTTTCCTGCTGGCTTGGGGCACCCACGTCTCAGAGCAGTATACGTATGGCCATGTGGCAGCCCCAGAGATCCAAGCAAAACTGTCTGGCTGCCTGGCCTGAGCTGACCCCGGAAGGCCTCAGTGTACCCCCCAGACCCCTGCTTCAAGGGTTCCCACAGGACCCTCACACGCTGTGAACAGACAGTGCAGACCCAGGCCCGGATTTGGGTTGGTTTCCACACCCCAACTCAAAGCCCTGATTGGGAGAAACCCCAGTGCAATTAGACAAGGGGGGATGGGAGTGCCAGGAAGAAACTGCGGATGTGTGTAAACTGCCATCTCCCACCAAGCTGGAGAGGGAGCCTGAAATACGGGGGGGAGGGGGGGGGAGCAGAATGTGGAGGAGAGAGGAAGATGGGGGTGGAATGGGCAGGGGGCCCAGGTGACTGGGTGCTCTCTGGCAAGGCCCCTCAAAGTCCCTTCTCCGGGTGAGGTTTCCACAGGGGAAGAGCATGTCCACAGCAAACCAGAAGGCTCCACCCTGCCCTGTCCCAGGACCTTATCTTTATAAAGGATGTGCTGGCCAGTCCCGCCCAGGAACAACTGTGGCAGAAGAAATATAGACAGCGAGGGGCCAGCAGGAAGGCCCTGACTCCCGAGGGAAGCCCCTCTGTTTCCCGCATCCTATTCCTGTAGTCTCAGAATAAAACATCCGCATTGAGTTCCCGCAGTCCAGCTCACCGGAGAGCAGAGGCTCAAAACAAACAGCCCTGTGATGACCGAGGCAGAAGGTGGGGCAGGGGCCCAGAGCCTGGTGGAGACACTGCCCCTCTCTGCCTAGCGAGCAACCTGAGCTGGGAGGAATGGGGGAGTCCCAAGTCTGGAGTCGTACACCCCAACAAGAGGCTGACCTGGCTCCCAGAAAGGGGAGCCCCCAACCCACACAGCTGGAGGAACCTGGGAGGCAGCCCCTGGTCGCTTAGCCCTGCCCCAGGGTCCTTGCACATCCTGTGAGTGAAGAGAAAGATTGGGGGTCCAGGAAGGCAGCCGAAAAGGCAGGGCATCTTGTGCCCAGCCTGCTCACAAGGGCAATGCCCAGACCACAGGAAGCAATTCACCCTGCTGCCTTTCAGGAGCACTCCTACCCTCCCCTACCCCCCGACCTTGTGGCAGGTCCCAGGAGGGGGCTAGGCCCTTGGCAAAAGTTGTTGCCACTTCCCATGTGGTGAAGGCAGCGCTATGCCTCCTTTTTGAACCGAACGGAGAGACAGGCTATGTGAGGGACTTGAACGTCTGCTCCCGGGGTCGGGGGATCCTGACCCCGAAGGCTGGGGCGGGGGTCTCTGAACCAGGGACTGGGGCTCAGGCTACCACGCAGCCCCCCGCGAGGCGTCTGTGCTGAGCAGAGCCTGGGTGCCAAGCTGCGTTCCCCTAGATCAGGATTCACACTTGAACCCATGTTCCCCCTAAAAAAAGTGCAAAAACCTGTCTCATCCTTTGCTCTAGGCAAAACTGTGTTCCAAGGCCACGTCGGTTTTGTGACTCTCCAGCATCCCTCGCCCCCACCTGCAGCCAGCAGAGATGGCCAGGGAGACTCTGGATCCCAGGCCAGCATTGCCCCAAGGGGGCTGCAAAGCGAAAAGGGCAATGCCTGATTTGGACCAGGCAGACTGTCTCCACAGGACTTCTGTTTGTTTAAGATCTACATTCTTTTACTAAACTATTTGGAATATTCATCATAAAATGCCACCCACCCCGTACACACACACACACACACACACACACACACACACACGCACAGGCACACACGCAGTTTCCCTCATCAACTTGTTACCACACCTGCCATCTAAATGGGCACAACTTTTCTGGAAAGCCCTCTGGCAGAAGAGAGCCGCCAACATTTAAGTGCGCAAGAGTCTGAGCCCTGCCACTTCCTCTAGAATCGATTCTCGCGGAAATGATTGTGCAGGGTGCGGAGACGCAGAGCCGCATGGGGCTGTCAGCAGGCAAACGGAAAACAATGCCGACCATGTGCTCTGCCCGGCGGGTTCTCTGAGTGCCTGTTTACTATTTAATAGCTCTTTAACCTTCACCCCTGCATTTCATCATGCCTGTCTGCAGATATGGAAACTGAGGCACAGAGAAACAGCTAGTGAGGAGCCACCCTGGGGTTCCTGCCACAAGGCGCTTCTCTCTGTTGCGCTGCAATCACCTTTCCCCACACCCCCCACCTTGCCCACCGGGAGGCACAGAACACGCCAAGGTTCAAGCCGTGGAACTCTGGTCTTGGCCATGCCGGTGACAAGGAATCCCTGGGGGAGATCCTCTGGGCAGGACGTTCCAGTTTGGGGGTTATGCCTTCTCCTCCAGCTGTGATAAGACCCTCATTCATCCTGGGGAGTGGGGCATCACTGAGCCTGGTGTGAGGATACCACACAGAAACCAGTTTGAGCTAACCCTCCACAGAGAACCTGGGGTCTTTGGGCTTCCTGGTTTCCCTAGCTGGGGAGAACGGCCTGTCGCAGTTCCCACCACGACTCCAGCAAATGCCACGAGGGCCACACAGTGGCCCCGAGGTCACTGCCCGAGCCGCCATGCCGCGTGCTGCAGAGAGTGCGGTGAAGGAGGACCCCAGCCCCGCCATCCCGGGGCTCCCTGCACTGCCAGCCGAGTGAGCCGCGGTGCTGCACACGGCGGCCCCGTGGCCAGGGGAACAGGTGTCCGTGTGTCGCCCACCGGGGGCCTCAGAGGCCGTGGGGCCCAGGAGAAGCTCGCTGAGCCGAAGCACAGCAGCCCAGGGTAACTGGCCAGGCGCACGTACCAGCCAAGGATTCTGGCCTCTTGTGGGAACACAAACAGTTCAAAACCACTGGTGTGGAGCCCATAGCATTTAAACTATCGTATTTTCCAGGCCACCAAGCAGCCCAGGCGCACACCGGCGCTTCCCAAAGTCTCGTTTGCATTTACTCCACAGGTAAATATTACTAGTAATTGCCTAAGGGGCTTCGGAAGTCTCGGGTGAAACCTGCAGGTGTCACGCCTCCTCTGAGACTCCTTGACCCTAAAGCCCTTTCCTTGGTCCCCAAGACTGAGCAGGAGGAGGGGGGAAGGGCCACTTCACTCCTCCCCCCACCACAGACCCGGTCATTTGCAAACTAGCCAGACCAGGCTGGGGGCCTGAAACTTCCAGCAGGAGAGTTCTTCCCCTTCTTAAAGGAACAGAGCATCCCCAGCTGGGAGCAGCCCCTGGACCAAAGACCACCTCCCCTGAGAAAATTCGTTTTCTTTCCCTTCCCAGGCTCAGCGGCACTATCCACGCTCCAGGCTCCGGGAGGTAACCCAGAGATCCCGTCCGTGGGCAGTTTTCATGCCAGAGCCTGGGATGGGGGTGGGGCGCTCTTTCTGGGTCCCTGCGGAACCAGTTAGGCATCTCCTTACAATGGATCGTGACTTGGGGGATCGTGCTATGACCTATGTTCCTATTTGTGCCTCCAAATCCTGCCCACTCTTCCCTTTCATAAAAGCCTCCGCTGAGGTTCCCGGCAGCCCAGAGATTCATTTGAGCTCCCCAGCTCCGATTTGGTAACTCTAAGATGAGGGCCAGACTGTCGTGGGAGAGGCTTCTGGAAAAGCAGGACCTGGGGCTCTGCTCAGTGCTAGGGAGCAAAACTGCTGCTTCTCAGAGTAACGGGGCTGGAGGCCCCCCATCTTTGGAACTAGGAAGCAGTCTAAGGCCACTTCCTGTGGATGGAGCTGGCCCAGACATACGTGTGCATGTGGCGGGTGTGGGCGTGAGGCAGATTGTAGCACATGATACCGCTCAGACTTACGCCTGGAGGAGTGTGATGCCCAGCTCGGCATCACCTCTAAGCACGTCTGGGACCCCCCAGGACTCAACCACTTCTAGACCACCTCTGGACTCGACTCCAACAGCCTAGAAGGCTGAAGTCTTCAGGCAGCAGGAGATGACCATCCCCCACCATAGGTGAATAATTCCCTGGGAACCAAGAGCCTTGGGGGAGGGAGGGTCGCCTAAGAGTCAAGTATCAGTCCTTCTAGAAAAGCGGAGTTTCAGATGGGGGAGGTGCAGGACCAGGGCCCGGAGCAATTTGGCTGTAGCCTTTCCCCTAAAGACTGGAGACTACGCGCAAAGTGGCCCGAAGACTGGATAACGCGCTGCATGGAGAATCACCGAGACCCGTGAAATCACCAACCATGGCGAATGATGGTGAATCACGGGAAGCTGTGCTGAAGGGAGATGCATCTGGGCAAAGAAGCGCCTGGAAGCCCAGGGGTCAAGGCAAAGCGGTGTGCCGTTTACAGCATCAGGCTGGCAAGTGCTGTCTCCTCTCAGACCCATGACTTCTTAGCAATCCCCGATTGAGTCTGGGGCTTGCATACTGCCCTGGCCCCCGGGCTGCCCCACAGCCTCCCCTCAGTGCACCAGAGCTGTGGTCTCTTCGCTCGAAGAGTGGAGCTATAGGGACCAAATCTGCAAAACTCAACAGTTTAGATCCCGGGCCTGAAAGAGGCGGATGTGCCGATCTCCTTCTAGGAGCATCAGGCTGCCCCCACCCCAACAGTTCAGCCCTGCAGGGGAGAGACATTTGCAAAACAGCAGGCTAGGTTGGGGGCCACCCCACCTCTGGAGTCAGGAAGTATGTAAGTCTTTACCCCTCTTTCTCTTCTTAAAGTAGCAGGGTGTCCCCAGTTGGGCGGCAAGGAACAGCTTCTAAGGATGAAATATAAGGGGTTCACCTCGGCAGGAGGTCAGCTACTGCCACAGCCTAGGCAAAGCCTTTCTGTCAACACTGTTTTTCCCCAGATGTGGAGAGAAGCCAGCGTGGTCACCCACATGTTGTGGTTCTTGAGGGCGTTGATTCTTCTGGCATGCTCACACAATTCACAGTATTTTCAGGAACCACAGTACAACGCTTATTTCATTTATTTACCACAACAATGAGAGGAAATGGGTCTTTTGTCTTCCAGTTTGGGAGAATCCCAAATTGGCTTCTCTCATTCACCAGGTGGGGGGCCAGAACCACACAAACTGTCCGAGGAAAGACAGAGTTACAGACAGGCTCTCAGCAGGAGAATTGGATCTTTGGAGCCGCCCCCCACTCAATGGTTTCCCTAAGTAGGAAGAAGGGTCCATCTCCACAGCAGAATTTCAGCACATCCTCAAGAGGATGCCCAGAGTTGCCCGAGAATCACTGGGGTTGGCGCTATGTCGTGTGTACCTTGAAATGAGAACCTGAAAATCACAGAGGTGTGGGAAGTCCCAAACAAGGGTGAATAGCAGTTAAATCACAGAGAAGCCAAGAAAGGCTGGGACCCCTAGGGCATCAGGGCAGATCTGATGAGGCAATTACAACGCTGCGGGAAGACAGCTCAGTGGGCCTCGGGCCACTGGCGGATCTTGGGCAACTGATGGACTGGGGGCAACTGGCGAACCGCGGGCAACTGGCAGACCACGCGCAACTGGCGGACTGGGGGCGACTGATGGACTGCAGGCATCTGGCAGGTCACGGGCGTCTGAGGGGTCTCAGGCTGCCAGAGGACCGTGGGCAACTGGCGGGTCATGGAGTACTGGTGGGCCGCGGGCAACTAGTGAACTGCGGGCAACTGGCGGGTCTCGGGCCTCTGGCGGACCACGGGCCACTGGCAGACTGGGGGCAACTGATAGACTGCGGGCAACTGGCGGATCTTGGGCATCTGGTCGGTCACGGGCATCTGGTGGGACTCACCCTCCAGAGGACCGTGGGCAACTGGCGGGTCATGGAGTACTGGTGGACCGCGGGCAACTAGTGAACCGCGGGCGACTAGTGAACCGCGGGCAACTAGTGAACCGTGGGCAACTGGCGGGTCTCAGGGAACTGGCAGACTGCAGGGAGCGGGTGGATCATGGGCAACTGGTGGGTCTTGGGCATCTGGCCAGTCACGGGCATCTGGCCAGGCATGGGCATCTGGCAGAGGACCGCGGGCAACTTGCAAGTCTCGGGCAACTGGCAGGTCACAGGTATCTGGCGGGTTCTGAGCAACTGGCAGACGCGAACAGTTGGCAGACATTGGGAAACTGGCAAGTTGTGGGTATCTGGCAATCCATGGAATACTGGCAGAACTGGGGAATTAGCGGGCCAGGGGCAACTGATGGACTGCAGGCAACTGTGAGCCGTGGGCAACCGGCAGAGCCTGGTTCAAACTGTGCTCCTTTTGGCCAAAGGAATAGCTAATGATTTTGGAGTGACGCTGCAGGTGCCAAACCTCCCCGAAGACCCTGGACTCATTTCCTTAGACCCGGGGACTCAAAGAGAAAGATGCCGCCAGTCTCTGTGGTAGCCCCGCCGCGGGCTAAGTGAGCCATTTGCAAAACAGTAAGGGGTGTGTGAGCCTCCCTCAGAATTCTGTAGGCGTTCGAGTTCCCTCTTAAAGAAACAGGTCACACGTAACAGGCTTTCAGGAGCTGCCCAAAGGGTGACATTCAAGTTGTCCTAGAGAGGTTTTTAGCCCCTACATTGAGATCCCTTTTCCCCAGGTGGGAGAGGCAGAGTGTACCCCCAGACCTTTTGGTCCCCCAGACCCCGGGAGTAATCGCATGCCACTTAGAGCATCAGAGAGCTGAGCAAATGTTATGAAACCTGGCAAATCATGGTGAACTGTGGGCACAGATCATGGTCTGGCAGGGGTGGAGCAGGGAGGCCAGAGGAACCGTGGTGAGCCTCAGCATCTGTGCAGGATTACGGGGCCGGATGCAGCCTGACCACGGGCCACTGGCAAACCACGACCCAGAGGAAGTTGCCTCTCACAGCCCGGCAAATTTTGCAACCCCTATTTAGGGTCTGCGGCATGGAAATCCTCTTCACTTCCTAGCCACTGGCAGTGCCTGGGCTGGGCATTCTAGATCACAGGGGAACCCAGCAGGGGCAAACCACACCTGGAATCCCAGAGCTCAGTTCTATAGCCCCCAGGGCTGAAAAAAGAGAGTTGTGCTCTCTTTAACCTAGGGCTGGGTTTGTTCCCACTCTTTGGGGGGGTTTGTCCTTCCCCGCATGCAGGCCTCCGGGAGACTGGGCCATTACAAAGCAGCAGGAGGGCAGTCCAGAGATAGAGAATATGGTAATTCCTTTGGCTCTTTCCTCTTTTCCTACACTGTGGGTCTTCTCTTAAAGGGGAAGAGGATCTCTAGGCAGGCTTAAAGGGGTAGTTCAAGTTGGGAAATTACCTAGTTCAGCTGGGAGCTGAGGACAGCAGCAGGGTGTGAGCATGTGTGTGTGTGAGCACGTTCATATTCTACCACCTCCCTGGTGGGGACTCACGGAGTTGTATCCAAAGATGTTGGGAGTGCCAGCCATTCTGAAACCTTTCAAGGGCCCTCCTGGGTACAAAAGCCTTTCCTTGTCTTCTGTTTCTGGTTTGTGGGGAAAAAGGGTTTAGTTTCCTGAACTTTCCCAGAGTTTCAAAGTACAGATTCAAGCAATTACTGATTAGGGAAGTAAGAGAATGCAGAAACAAAGGAAAAGCAGTCAAGAAACAAGTACAGCCGTAGAGCAGAGTCCTAGCAGCTCCTCAAGGGACGTACAGAACAACCTGGCACACATCTTTGAGTTGTTTTGCAGGAACTAAGGCCCCCACCCAGGTCACTACCTGCTGAGGCCTCAGACTGGTCCGAACCAGAAGGTTGACGGTTAACATTCCTGGAACACCGTGTTACCTCAGAAGACAACCATGCCCCTGAAGTCATCACCCCAAATTTTGCTTTTAAAAATTCTTCCTTGAAGATCACTGGAGAGTTCAGGTATTTCAATCGTGAGCTGCCTGTTCTATTTGTTTGGCCTTGCAATAAACCTTTTTTTGCTCCGAACTCCAAAGTTTCTATTTGTTTGGCCTCACTGTGCAGCGGGCATATGTACTTGCATTTGACAACAGTTCTGGCTAAATCATCCTTTCCTTATATCTGGGGAGAAGCTAGTGTCATTTTCCTTCCTACACTCCATTCCGTGTATCAGATTTGGGAAAATCTAGAAGGTGAGGGTTCTGCCCACTTACCATGTATAGTGCTTTATTGGACCTTAGCATTTACTTAACACAACAAACCTAGGAAATGGGTCTTCTAACTTCCAGTTTTGTATTGGGTTGGCCAGAAAGTTTGTTCAAGTTTTTCTGGTACATCTTATAGAAAACCCAAATGAACTTTTTGGCCAACCCAATAAAACCGCAAACTGCTCTGTCTCAGGCTTGTGGAAGACCAGACCACACAAACCTAGGAGCAGCCATGAGAAGTCACAGTCAGGCTCTGCTGGGAATGGATTTAGGACAAAATTTTAATTAGTAAATACCAAACACACTTTACATTGATAACTGTAACACTGAAATTGTGGCATTTTAAATAGTTTCCTCAAAACAGGAAATTTTCTTTTTCCTGGGAAACATGAAAATCCAATAATGAGCATTGATGTGGCCAGTCTAGGTCACTATGCTTTAGTTAAAGCTAACATCTAAGCAAGTATTCGTATTTCATGTTTACAATAAGGTGGTAAAGAATCTGCCTGCAATGCAGGAGACACAAGTTTGATCTCTGGGAGGGGAAGATCCCCTGAAGAAAGAAATGGCAATCCACTCCAGTATTCTTGCCTGGGAAATAACATAGACAGAGGAGCCTGGTGGGCTACAGTCCTTGGGGTCGCAAAAGGGTAGAAGACGACTTAGTGACTAAAACAACAAAAACAGACTGTGAGCTACTTGCATTGCTGAATTTTAGCCAAAATTCCATGAGATAATTTAGAGCAATGTCAAATTGTTGAAGTTCAAACTCATAAAACTGTACATTGGGATCACTTTTTTTTTTTTTTTTTTTTGCTTCAGTTGCATCTTATTTGAGAATACAGGCAGTTTTTCTTTTCTAATTCCTTGGGAAAATATTTCTCCATAAGTCTTATGTCTTTTTTACTATGGGTTGTTTTTAAGAAAAATTACCAGCTCTGTGGTTAGTTTCCCACAGTTGATAAAAATCTATCAAAAACACTATAATATATAATTAGCAAGGAAAAAAGTTATTTTTCTAAAGCTGCAGGACAGGAAAGAAATAGCACTTCTTATTTGTATAAGCACAAACACTTTTAAAACCTAGTCCTACTGCAAGTAAATCCTAGTATTCAAAAGTTTTATAAAAATGAGCAAAAGGTACATATTTACACCCATTGCTCCAAGAGTTCAACGTTAGATCTATATGAAAGTTTGCTGGTCCGATTTAAGAGTTCAAAGTTCTTTCTGTTATTCGGCCCAACCATGTCCATATCCTTCCCTGGTGGCTCAGTGGTGAAAAATTTGCCTGCCAAGCAGGAGACCAGGGTTCGATCCCTGGGTCGTGAAGATTCCCTGGAGAAGGAAATGGCTACCTATTCCAATATCCTCGCCTGGAAAACCTCATGGACAGAGGAACCTGGTGGGTTACAGTCATGGGGTCGCAAAGAGTCGGACACGACTTAGCAACTAAACAACAAAATGTCCATATCCTAGGTAAATTCAGTCCAGAAAACGGAAATTAGGGCAAAGACTCCACATAGCAAACCCTCCCCCTACCTATCCCCAGCCTTCATAAGGCATTGAAGGAGCTTCTGCTAGGAGTTCAAGGTCACAATGGACCACAAGCCTGCGTGGAGAGCCAGTGATGGAGTGCCAGGCAGCCATAGCACCGTGAACGATGGCAGGACAGCCTTTGAGCTGAGCAGCGTGGCCCATGACCAGCACAGGGACCACGGCAAGACTTGGCCCCACCAGGAGCTGTCCCCTCTCACAGCCTCGCTAACAACTGAAATCGTGGACTAGCAGCCAGGCACCTTCAGTGCATTTTAACACCCGCCTTACGCCCCAGCCCTTCTCTGGTGGCTCAGCCGGTAAAGAATCCGCCCACAATGCGGGAGACCTGGGTGTGATCCCTGGGTTGGGAAGATCCCCTGGAGAAGGGAACGGCTACCCACTCCAGTATTCTGGCCTGGAGAATTCCATGGACTGTATAGTCCGTGGGGTCACAAAGAGTCAGACATGACCGAGTGACTTTCATTTACCCCTCCAACCATCAGGAAGCCCCACCACACATTTGGGCATTAGGACTCCCTCTGTTTGCTCCGGAAGGTAAGCATGTGGCCAAGAAGCACCCAAGTGGCTTGGGTAATTCTGGGGTGGCCCTTGCAGGTACCTAAAGGCCCGATTCCCCTTGCTTGGAGCTTCACTGGTCTCCAGTCCTTCCCCCTACCCCCTCAACTTCCCCGTCCCCTAGTTCTCTGGCATTTTCAAGCTAGCACCACTGCGCTGGGGGCCAGATAATGTGGATTTTGCTTATTGGAAGCACGAGGGTGGGGGTGGGAAGAAGGGGAATTGTTTCCCTTCTTAAATGAGCAGCTGGAGAACCTCTGAAGATCCCCCCACCTGGGGGTCTTTGCTCCGTCCTCTCCCCTTGCCTCATGCTGGGAGAGGGGAGCCGCCGGACTCCAGGCTCAGATCTGAGCAGTTTCCCTGCTGCCTTCTGGGGCCCAGGGCCCACACTCCCTCCCCACTGCAACTCTGCTGGGACCCCAGGCGTCTGGTTGCTGCCTACTCTTCACTTAGCTGCGATCTCCAGAGTCTTTACTCGGCATTTATTTGATCGAATCCTCACGACTGTCCCTGGAGGTGTGTTTTCTGTTCTTCTACATTACAGATGCCTAAACTCCAGATGTGAAGGCACTTGACTGTCTGCATTCACTGCGCTAAAACGGTTGGATTGCAGTCTTGTGACTCAAGGCCTATGTCCTGCCCAGAAGGCCAAGATGGGGGCACAGGACCCCCCGCCCCCGCCACCACCCCACAGCACAGGATCTTGGAGCAGGGATTCGGGCGGGCAGCGGCCAGGAGCCGTGTCCAGGCGGTTGGCTTTGGAATCCACGCCCTGGCTGGAGAGGTGAGCCTGGATGGGAGCATGGCAGGTCTGAAGGGGTTGAATATTCTAATAAGAATTGTGCCCTGAAAGTTCTTTATGACTGAAAATGCCACTCAAAGACTTAAGTGTGCCAGTAAGATGCAAGGCCTCCCTGGAGAACCTGTAGGAGAAGCTGTCACATGCAAGATGCCAGTAGCCAGGGTTTGATGAGTGACAAGCCTCGGGTACCAAACAGCTCCCCACAGACAGCAGAGGCAAAGGAGCCTGGTGGCAGAAGGGCCGTTCTTTTTCCTGCACAGTTGGAAAGCTCCAGAAAGCCACTCTGATGTTCCCTGGAGCCTTATCTCATTTAATTCTTCCAACAGCCCAATCAGGGAACTGTCATAATATTTTAACCTTTAAGACAATTATGGGAATGATTCTTGTTTCTCAGTTGCTTTCTTTTTTTTTTTAAATAAGAACAAACCACACAAAACAAAAACCCAAGCAGGCAGTGGTGTGTGACTCTGGTTCCCATCGTAAACTCCCGCCCCAGCCGCCTGAGGTTCGGGGGGGATCCTGATCCAGGTGGGTTTCTGGGATTCCAGGTATGCTGGGGATGGGAGGGTGGATGTGGACAGAAGAGTTTATTCTCCATAGAGTCCCTGTTATCACTAGAGGGTCAGAGGGCACACTGGGTTTTAGAAGGAGCCAAGGGGAGGGTGGGGGGAGATGCTGGCCGATCAGAGGGCCCCTCTGTGTCTTGTGAAGGCAGCCAGCCCTCGCAGATCAGCTCTGCTGAGAGTTTGGGGTGGAGGGTGAACCCCAAAAGGCTTAGAAGGGGAGGGACATCGCTGACTTAGGGAGATGCAAGTTAGGAATCCCTTCCTTCCTGCAACCTTCTCCCTCTAGAAATGCAAACAGAAGGATGAATTCTTGATGGGCCCTCCTGGGCTGGGAACTGTAGGGGATGGTTTCCAGGGGGAGGTCGGGGGGGATGGGGAGGGCAGCTGTAGCTTCACAATGTCCAGGGAGTGGGCTTGCAGGTTCTCCTTTAACCAAGGAGGAAATGAGAGGCAACTGGGGTCAGTGGAAATCACTCAGCTGAACAAAGATCCAGAGCCTGGGGGAGTCTGCTCTTCCCTTCCCCTCGGCCAGGTGTCCGCGGCTGGACTGTATATCTCCTTCCTCCTGGGGCTCACTTTTCAGCTCTCCCTCACTCCCCTCCGCCCCGACCCCAGACCCAGCACCTCCCTGTCCCCTCCCTCTCCGGGGGAAAGCGGGGCCCCAGACAGTCCCAGACCCTCATTCCCAGGGCTCTGTTACGGGGTGAGCAGGGAGTCGGATGAAACTAATGAGATGGCCGCCCTCCATCCGCTCTGCTTACTGACCCAGGGCAGGAAGCTCGGTGCCCCCGGAGCCCTCAGGAGGCGGGCCCCCCCACCCCCGCCCCTCTGCTGTCCCTGAGTCTCTAGGGAAAGCTTGGCGGCCGCCGGCTGACCGCCATAATTCATCTGCCCCCATCCACCAGGGCCCGCCGCTCAGGGCCTGGGTGACGTCGGTGTGGCGGCCTGGACTGGGGCCTCCTGGGGCTGGATGGAGGGAGTGGGATGCTGGCGGCCAAGGCCGGGCTCCAACGATCCCCTTCTGGACAGCGAGCCCTGGTGGCCCAGGAATCCAGCAGCAACCCAGAGAAGGCCGTCCCGGGGCCCAGAACCGCAGGGCCCCAGCGCCTTCCCTCCCAGCAGTCTGCGGCTGGGCCAGGCTGGGAAAATAGGAGCCGCTTCTCCGCTTCCCACCTGGGCTCGTCTCTTCTGACCTTCCTCAACGGCAGAGATCTGTACACATCTGCTTTTCAATCGGAAGGCCAAGGTCAGGGCTTGTGTCCAGGGCTCAGCGTTGGCCTGGACAGCATGGACAACACCAGAACACCATCTCTGACCTCCTACACCACTGGCTGACATCCTCTGAGAATAAAAGAAGGAGGCAGTAGAGGGGATACTTGTTCAGGGCTTCTCAGAATAGGAGTAGGCCATGGGGCAGCTGTCAAAGGGAAGACCCTCACCCCAGCAGTGAGATGCCAGCGGAGAGGAGACCCCAAGGCCAGCCCAGGAGCCACTGTGACCTCCGGGCCCTGTGCAGAGAGACAGGCTTGAGTCTGGCGGGGGGTGGGGGCCTCTACCTGGGGCCCACGGAGGTCGCATCCCCACCCTACTCATTTCTTGCCTGTGTCAGGAGCATCCCTGATGTCCTTCCCCCTGGTAACCCAGCCAGAAGGAAGGGGAGACATACCATGCTGACAATGACCCATCCCCAGGATGGAATCATCTCCCACTTAGGCCTCTGTTGCAGGGTCCAGTGAAGATGCCAGAAAGAATCACAGGGTTGGAGGCATCCAAAAATATGATCAATTTCAATTTGTGAGTCACGCGGCTTTACCGAATCCAACCTGAACACAGCACAGGTTAGTCAACGTAGGGAAAGGAGGAAAGGGGCCATGAGTCACCGCAGAGAGAAACGCAGGGAGGAGGCGTCTCGGCAGGAGGCAGGAGCGGTGGTGCCGGTCCAGCAAGCGGCCCCCCGACAAGCCTGAGTAGGAAGTCTCCCCCTGCTCTGCCAGAGCCTCGGGAGCGTCCATCTGGAACGGCTCTGGGCCGCGGGGCCCTATCAGTTACTTCTGTTCCAGTGAAGTCTTGCCGCGGACGCTGCCAAATGAATTCCTTATCTAAAGCAACACTCTTATCACCCTAAGACACCCGCAGTCCTATACCGGACGTTTCGAAACAACGAACATGAAGTTCGCATTGGCGGTGGTGACTCCGTTTTCAGCTCTGTCACGTCCCTTAAATCCTATACGTCTCACATGAGATGGGTTGGGATCATAACACAAAGGAAATCACGTCATAATAGCCGCACGGTAGCTGTGCAATGTTAATTTACAGTTTACAAACATCATTCTTCCTGGGTCCTTAAGAAACTGAAATGGTGGAGAAGCTGGTGGGTAAAAAGCGAAAATAGCTGCAAAGTGGAATGTTCCGGGCATGACGACCGCTGGTGACGGATGTTTATTGGCCTGTGCCTGGGAAGAAAGGGAGGGCGTTCTGGGGCCAGCAAAGGCCTACTGTTTTTCATCTGTTCGAGGGTCTTGGGACAAGCTTAGAGAGCCAGGCACGGGGTTCTCTAGAAGTTTCCCTTTCTCAACTGGGATGGCCTCTACCCACAGGGATATCTGGGGGCAAATGCTCTATAAAGCCTTTCAGAGCATTCCCAGGCAAAATTGAATTTAAAAGCCACATGGATGGAGGGTGTGGAGTGTTTCTGAGACCTTCTGTGTCATAGCCGCACACTACCTCATCCTGACCCTCCATCACTCAAACCACTGAGGTGTTTCCCCAGAAGTGGGGCCCATCCCCCGGTGAACCCACACTTAGCCAGCCCTCAGCAAGGAAGGGCACAGCGAACGGTCCAGAGTTCCCAGTCCTGCTATAAAATTACTGGAGGCAAGCAAGGCTCTTTCAAGTCGAAGTTGCCAGAAGTTTCCTTCCCACCCTGAAATCTTGGAGACCCCTTCACCTCCACCCTAGTTAATCACACCGAAGAAGACAAGATATTGTTGTTTTTGTTGTTCAGTTGCTCAGTTGTATCCAACTCTTTGAGACCCCGTGGACTGCAGCACACCAGGCTTCTCTGTCTTCACTATCTCCTGGAGTTTGCTCAAACTCACGTCCATTGAGTCAATGATGCCATCCAACCACCTCATCCTCTGCTGCCCCCTTATCCTCTTGCCCTCAAGATAGTTTTACCTCCGTAAAAATATGTGTACATGTGACCAGGTGGCTCGGTGGTAAAGAATCCACCTGCCAATGCCAGAAGACACAGATTTGATCCTGGACTGGGAAGATCCCCTGGAGAAGGAAATGGCTGCTCACTCCAGAATTCTTGCCTGGGAAATCCTATGGACAGAGGAGCCTGGTAGGCTATATAGTTCATGGTGTCACAGAAGGGTCAGGCGCAACTTACTGACTCAACAACAACAAAATACACGCATATGTGACATACAATAAACTGAATATATTTAAATTGTGCACAATAATGTTTTAACATGTATACCACCATGAAGCCATCAGAACAATTAAGCTCATGAATGCAGCCGTTATGATCCAAAATTTCCAAACATCCCCTTTGTAGTTCCTCCCTGCCAGCCTCCTCTTCCCCAGGCAAGCCCTCACCTGCCTTCTGTCTCTGTAGATTAGTTTGCATTTTACAGAGTTCTATAAAGATGGAATCATCATATGCGATTCTTTGGGCCTGGCTTCTCTCATTCACCATGATTATTTTGAGAATCACACATACAGTTGCCACTATGAATAGAGGATTCCTTTTTTATTGCTGAGTAGTATTTCGTGGTAGGGAAGCAACCCAAGTTTCTCCGCACAGTTTGTCCATTTACCTATTGATGGACATATGAATTGTTTCCAGTTTGGGGCTATTACAAATAAAGCTCCTATGAACATCCATGTGCAAATCTCTGAGTGAACATATGCTTCCTTTTCTTGGGGGTGATGCGTGTGTAGGAGTGGAGTGATTAAGGTGCCTGTCTTCCACTTTTTAAAACAGTCAAGCTGTTTTTCAAAGTGTCTGAGCCATTTTACATTCCCTGCAATAAACGAAAGATCCAGTTTCTCACTATAACTTGTTATGATCAGGCTATAATTTTTGCCTTTTTAATAGCTTTGTGGCATTGGAGAAGGAAATGACCACCCACTCCAGTGTTCTTGCCTGGAGAATCCCAGGGACGGGGGAGCCTGATGGGCTGCCGTCTATGGGGTCGCACAGAGTCGGACACGACTGAAGCGACTTAGCAGCAGCAGCAGCATCTTATAATGATTTTTTTAAAAAACATTTTTAAAATGTTTTACTTAGAGGATAATTGCTTTACAGTATTGTGATGGTTTTTGCATACATCATCATGGATCAGCCATAGCATATATCTGTCCCCTCCCTCTTGAAACCCCTCCCACTGCTCCCCCAATCCCATCACTCACAGAGCACCAGCTTTGGGTTCCAGCATCATATATCAAATTCCCCCGGCTATCTAGTTTACATATGGTGTTGTATAGGTTTCAATGCTATTCTCTCAAATCACCCCACCCTCTCTTTCCCCTACTATGTCCAAAAGTCTGTTCTTTATGTCTCTGCCTTCTTTGCTTTCCTGCAGGTAAGATCATCAGTACTGTCTTTCCAGATCCCATGGATATGCATTAATACACAATGTTTGTCTTTCTCTTTTTGTCTTATATCACTCTGTACAATAGATTCTAGGTTCATCCACCGCATTATCATTATGGCATTAACTGGCATTTTTCTAACAGTATTGATGAACAGATTTTTGTCAAAAGCAGGTCTCCATATACACGTGCTCTGTTTTTGGAGTTTCTGTTTTGTTCCATTGATCTATCTTGTCTCTCTCTTAAGCCATATTTCATGGTTTTAATTACTATAGCTTTATCATGAGCCTTGGACCCAGGTAACATTAACCTACCAACTTTATTCTTCTTTTTCAGAGTTGATTTGGCTATTCTCGATCTTTTGCATTACTGAATGAATTTGAGAAACAGCTTAGAACGAATTTACCAGCTACTATTTTTAAATATCTGACTGGGATTTTCACTGAGATTGTGTTGATCTATTGATTAATCTCTGGAGAAGGAAATGGCAACCCACTCCAGTATTCTTGCCTGGAAAATCCCATGGACAGAGGAGCCTGGAGGGTAATTCGGGGAGAAATAAAATCTTAACAACGGTGAGTCTTCCAGTCCATGAACAAGGTATATCTTCATTTTTTTACATCTTTAATGTCTGTCAACAGTTTTATGGTTTTCATTGAACAGATCTTTCACGTCTTTCGATCAACCTATTAGTGTTTAATATATTTGATGTTATTGTAAATGGTGTTTCCATATCAATTTCTTTGTTCGTTTTGTTTTTGGTGGGCCAGGCAGGATCTTAGTTCCCTGACCGGGGATGGAACCTGTGCTCCCTGCAATGGAAGCTCCAGGCAAGTTCCTCATTTCAATTTCTGATTGTTGCTAGTGTATAAAAAAATTTGATTTTTTTTCTTATATTGCTCTTGTCATCTGCAGTCTTGCTAAACATACTTATTATTCTACTAGCCTTGTACTCCATTCCATGAGATTTCTGACAGAGATGATCACCTCTTCCTTTCCAATCTGAATTCCTTTTCTTTTTTCTTTTCCCCTTCTCTCCCTCCCTCGCTCTCTTTCCCTCTCTCTCTTTTCCTTTCTTTCTAATGGAGACGCTAGTGGAAAGATGAGATCCCCTGGTACACACAGTGAAAACAGACATTCTTGTCTGATTCCTGTCCTCTGAAGAGAAGTATTCAGTCTTTCCCGACTAGCTGTGGGCAGGATTTTGGCAGGCCCTCTTTGTCACATTGAAGAAGTCTTCTCCTGTTCCTAGTTTACTGGGAGTTGTTTTATAATAAATGGATGTTGAATTTGATTAAGTGCTTTTTCTGTGTCTATTAAAATGTCCTTATGGCTTTTCTGTTTTTAGTGTGTTAATACGGTGAATAAAACTGATTGATTTTCAAATGTTAAATTCTGCGTTCCTGGAATAAGCTCCATTAAGCGGTGAATATTTGCTTTTTATATATTTACTGTTTGATTGAATTTGCTAAAGTTTTGCATCTGTGTTAATAAGGGATTTTAGTGTACAGTTCTCTTTTCTTGTAATATCTTTATCCAGTTTACATGTGAGGTTAATGCTGGCCTCATAGAATAAGGTAGGCTATATTCCTTCCTTTTGAATTTTCTCAAGATTTTGTGTAGAACTAATGTTATTTCTTCCTTAAATGTTTGGTGGAGTTCTCTGGTAAAGTCACTGGGCTTGGGGTTTTCTCTGCAGGAAAGTCTTTAACTACAAAGTCAATGTCTTTAATACATGCTGCTGCTGCTGCCAAGTCGCTTCAGTCGTGTCCGACTCTGTGCGACCCCATAGACGGCAGCCCATCAGGCTCCCCCGACCCTGGGATTCTCCAGGCAAGAACACTGGAGTGGGTTGCCATTTCCTTCTCCAATGCATGAAAGTGAAAAGGGAAAGTGAAGTCGCTCAGTCATGTCCAACTCTCAGCGACCCCATGGACTGCAGCCTACCAGGTTCCTCCATCCACGGGACTTTCCAGGCAAGAGTACTGGAGTGGGATGCCGTTGCCTTCTCTTTAATACACATACAAGGCTAATTTGGTTATCTATTTCTTCTTGAATAAACTCTGATAGTTTGTTTCTTACAAAGAATTTTTCCATACCATATAACTTGCAGAATTTATAGGCACAGAGGTATTCATAAAATTACCTTATTATCATATTAATACCAGTAGCTGTGTAGTGATAGCATTTCTTTCGTTTCTGATACTGGTGATTTTTATTTTCTCTCTTTTTGTCCTGGTCAGCCTGGCAAGAAGTTTATCAGTTTTACTAATCTTCCAAAGAACCAGCTTTTGGTTTCATTGATTTTTCTCTATCAATTTTCTGCTATATGGTTCACTGATTTCTGTTTTGATGTTAATTATTTCCTCTTTTCTGCTTGCCGTGAGTTTAATATGCTGAGGGGTTTTTTTTTGGTAGTTTATTAATTTATAAATGGAGGCATTGATTTGAGACCTTTTTAATACAGGCATTTGGTGCTATTAATTTCTGCTTGAGAGATAGCCCACAAATTCTGATAAATTGTATTTTAATTTTCATTCAGTTCAAAATACTTTCAACTTTCTCTTTTTATTTCTCTTTGACTCAGGAGTTATTTAGAAATGTGTTATTTAGTTACCAAAGTGCTGGGGAATTTTCCGGAGATCTTTCTGTTGTTGATTTCTAATTTGATATCACCATGGTCAGAGAATATACTATGTATGACTTGTATCCCTTTAAACGTACTGATGCTCGTTTTATGGCCCAGAATATGATCTGTCTTTGTAAACGTTCCATGTCCACTTGAACAGAATGTGTATCTGTGGTCACTGGCTGGAGTGTTCCGTAAATGTCAGTCATGTCAAGCTGGCTGTTTTTGCAGCTGAAGTCCACTCTGTACTGATTTTCTGCCTACTGCCTTTCTGTCTATTAATTGTTCTATCAATTCCTGAGAAAAGGATATTGAAATAGCCAATTCACACTGCAGACCTGGCTGTCTCCTCTTGTACAAGTAGCTCTCAGTCTTTGTTTCACGTATTTTTAAGCACCTTTTACTGATATTCATCTTTGGCTGGATTGTTGTTGCAGTGAGCAGGGGCCACTCTCCAGCGGCAGTGAGAGGGCTTCTCATGGAGGAGCTTTCTCTTGCTGTGGAGCGTGGGTTCTAGGGACACGTGAGCTTCAGCAGCTGTGGCTCCCATGCTCGAGAGCACAGGCTCAGTAGTTGTGGCTCATGGGCTTATTTTCTCTGTGACATGTGGGATCTTCCCGGAGCTGGGACTGAACCCACATCTCCTGCCTTGGCAGGTGGATCCTGTACCACTGAGCCAACAGGGAATCCCTTGTTTCACGTATTTTTAAGCTCTGTTACTCCAGGTATAAACGTTTGGGATGATTCTGTCCTCTCCATCCATGACGCTATGATCACTACAAAATGAACATCTTTTTTTAGCTCTGGTGATGCCCTTTCCTCCGCATCCACTTGTCTGATATTAATATAACCACTTGAGATTTCTTCTGATTAGTGGCAGCATGGCATATCTTTTTCCACCCTTTTCCTTTTAATAACCTGTCTCTGTCTTTATACTCAAGGTGTGTTTGTCATGAGCAACATGAAATCTTGCTTGTCCATTAATCGGGGTGCTTGGATCGCTCACATTTAATATCATTATGGGTTTTACTGGCGTTTAAGCCTATCCTCTCACTATTTGCTCTCGATTTGATCTTTGTTCCCATTTGCCTCTTTTTCTGGATTCTTGAGACTACTCATTAGGTTTTATTACTCCAGTCTATCTTCTTTGTGGGCTTATTAGCCGTAACTCTGGGTTTTGCTCTGTTAGTCATTATTTAGGGTTTCTAGTTCTCAAGGTAACTTAGCACTGCCTGCCTTCAAATCGTGTCATCTCACAGTACCTTGTGTAAGAAGCTTGCATCCTGGGCTTCCATCGCTCCAATCCCAACCCCCGTGAGACTGCTGTCATAAATTTTACATACCTTGTAAACCCTACAAAGCATGGTTAATATTGTTGTTCTAACTGTCAACTCTCTTTCAAAGAATGAAAACCAACCTTGACTATTTGCCCACGTAGGAATCATTTGGGGTGTTTCTCTCATTTGTGTAGATCCGCATTTCCAATCCCATTTTCTTTATGCCCGAATGACTTCTCTTGACATTTCTGTGGGTGCGGATCTGCTAGTGATGCATTTCTTTCAGCTTTTGTATACCTTGAGAAAGGTTTTATTTTGCCTTTGTTCTTGCAAGATAGCTCCACCAGGTACATCAGTGAAGGTATTCCAGGTTGACAGTTTTGCCTTTCTTTCAGAGCTTTAAAGATTGTTGCTCTGTTGGCCTCTGGTTTTCATTGTTTCTAATAAGAACTCTGCATTCATCCTGTTTCTTCTTCCTCTGGACTAACATGTCTTTTCTCTATTGACTGTGTTGAAGAGGTTTTTTTTTCTTTTCTTTATTACTGGTTTTGAGCAATTTGATGATAATGTGCTTTGGTATTGTTTTTGCCTTGTTCTTGCGCTTAGGGTCATTGAGCTCCTTGGATCTGAGGGTTTATTATTTTCATTGAATCTGGGGGAAAAATTTGTGGGTTGGTTTTTCAAATATTTTTTTGTGCTCTCCTCCTTCTTTTCGAGTTTTCAGTTCCTGTGTATTGTCCGTTGTTGTTCAGTCGCTCAGTCGTGTCCAACTCTTTGTGACCCCCGTGGACTATAGCCAGCCAGGCTCCTCTGTCCAGGGTATTTCCCAGGCAAGAATACTGGAGTGGGCTGCCATTTCCTTCTCCAGGGGATCTTCTTGACCCTGGGATCGAACCTGCATCCCTTACATCTGCATTGCAGGCAATTCCTTACCGTGGCGTCACCTGTGGCTTGAAATCATACTATGATTCACTGACACTGTTTTAATGCTTTGGATTGTTTTCTCTGGTGTTTCATTTTGGATAGTTTCTGATACTGAACCCTCAAATCTTTTACCTTTTTATTTTTCCTGCATTGTTTAATCTGCTAATAATCTCACCCAGTGTAATTTCCATCTTGCACATTGCGATTTTCATCCCTTAAAGTTCAATTCGGTTCTTTCTGTGTGTGTCTTCCATGTCTCTACTTAACCTTTTGAACATATTGGTTGTAGTTATAATAACACTTTCAATGTTCTTTTTTTGCTAATTCTAACATCTGTGTAAATTCTGGGTCAGTTCCGGTTAATTAATGAGCCTCCTCATTGAAGGCTGCATATTCTTGCCTCTTTGAGTGCCTGGTAAAGTTTGATTGGATGCCAGATATTATGAGTTTTGCCCACTCGTGTGCAGTGTATCTGTATATTCCTAAAAATAGTCTGAGCATTTGGTCAAGTTACTTGGAAACAGTCTGATCCTTTCTGCTCTTGTTTTTATAATTTACCAGGCAGGTTCAAAGCAGCATTTAGTCCAAAGCTAATTATTTCCCACTGTTGGGGCCATATCTTCGGGAGAATTCCACTCAATACCCTTTGAATATGAATTTTTCCAGGCCGGTGGGGGGAAATTGACACTATTCCCAGTCCGACATGAGTGCTGAGCTTGTTTCCACTAATCTTTTTGAGTGGTTTAAGGGTTGTTTTGTTTTTTTAATCCTTGGATTTGTGCAAGATGGGGCTTCCCAGGTGGCTCGGTGGTAAAGAATCCACCTGCTATGCAGGAGACTCCAGAGACCTGGGTTCAATCCCTGGATCAGGAAGGTCCCTGGAGAAGGAAATGGCAACCCACTCTAGTATTCTTGCCTGGGAAATCCCACAGACAGAGGAGCTGGTGGGCTACCAACCACGGGTTCGCAAAGAGTCAGACACGACTGAGCGACTGAGCGTGAACGCTTGAGCAGGATGGTTTTCCAGCCTCAGGTAGATTCCTCCAGGTGGGCACTGCTCAGCCCTCTGGTGGGTCCTCTGGGGGTCCCCATGCAGACCTCCAGGCTTTCTCTCCTTAAGCGTCTTACTCAGCCCTTAGTGTTCTGGCTGACTTGGTCTCCCCAGCCCCTCAGCTCCTTCTCCTGGACTCAGGGACCCTCTGGGTGCAACCTCCGTTTGCCTCCCTGCTGGCACTCTGGGAAATCTCCCAAGGAAGTAAGCCGGGGCAATCGTAGGACTCACTCCATTCATATCCCAACTTTCAGCATTGTCTAGTGTCTTGAAAAGGCCTCGTTGTACCTTGGGTTAGCCAAAAAGTTCATTCAGGTTTTTCTGTAGGACGTTATGGAAAAAAACGAAAGCAAAATTTGGGGCCAGCCCAATATATTCTGCCTGGTGCTTTTGATGGTTTCACTGGGGAGAGTAAATCTATACCCCGTCTCTCTGTCCTGACCCAAAGGGAAGGCTCGGCAGAACATGGTTGAGCTATCTCCTGACCTCCCCAGGATCCACCCTGCCTAGCATCCCCACCGCTCCGATTATCTGGATTCCACTCAGCCTGATGAGAAGGATGAAACCTACCAGTGGGATCACCCACTGGTTAGCTGTGAAAACCACCCCCTACTTTCTCCAGAAAATCAAGAAACTATCTGGGCCTGGATGAACTTAAGGACACCAGCCCAGCAGCACTGCTGAAGGGGTCAGCAAATAATAGTCATGTCATTTGAGACCAGATAAATGGAAGGGTGGAGCATCCAATGGTATTGGAAAGATGGTGGTTATTAACCCTGGGGGGTGGGCGCAATGCCCACTAAAGATTTTCCCCAATGTGGGAGGCAGCCACTCTGTAGGTGGGAACTGATGGGGAGGGTGAAGAGAAGCTGTTTCTGCCACGTAGTAGGACTGTTTACACCAACCACTTAAAAAAATTTTTTTTTGTATTGGGGTATAGCCAGTTAACAAACAATGTTGTGATAGGGCCAGGGGAACAGTGAAGGGACTCAGCTGTACGTATCTATGTATCCTTTTTCTCCCCGACTCCCCTCCCATCCAGGCTGCTGCAAAACACTGAACAGAGTCCCATGTGCTACACAGTGGGTCCTTGTTGTCCACCAACCACTTTTATCTCCAGCCAGGAAGGGGGACCGGGGCTTGGCGAGGAGCAGGAGGGGCCCAGTTCCCCCGGGGAAAATTCCTTCCTATAGGTCTGTCTTGCTGCTGAGCAGCGCTGAGGCCTGGAATGCCCTCCACACTCCCCCGCCTGATTCCACCCCACTGGAGCCCGGCAGGATAGAAGAGCCTGTCCAGGGCTTCAGCAGGACAGGCCGGGGCCTCACACATCCTGGAGCCTCACTGCTCCAGCCTGGGGAGCTGCCAGAAGATCAGTTAATCCCCTCAAGAGGCCGGCAAGGGTGGGTTCTTGGCCCCATTTTACAGATAAAGAGCCAGAGTTCCCGAGTGACTCAGCAGACGGACAAACCGAAAGGCCGGCCTGAACGAAGCCTTCCATGCTCCAGCCCTGTGTGTTCCCTTCACTGCCCTTGAGCACTCAGAAGCTCTGCTCCCCAAATTCCCTGGTGGGGGTGGCGTCCAGGGGTGCACTGGACCCCCAGACCCTCACTCCTGGCCCGCCACGGTATGCCTGTGCAGGGTGCTGCGCTGACGGGCTCTCGGTTGCCCTCCAGGCCTTGTGAGTAAAATGAAGCCGGCTGCCTGCTGGCAGGAGAGACGGTTAATGAAAGATTGAGGGGATGTTGGCCGGGATCTGGGGCAAGGGTCTGTTTGGTCCTAAATAGGTCCTCTCGAGCCCCAGCAGGATACTCCGTGTCCCGGAGCTGGAGACGTGCAGCTCTAAAATTGGAAGGCTTGGAGGTGGCCTTGACTTTTTCCGGCCCTGGATCACCCACACCCTGCCTTCAGCTGGGGAAAGGATCTGACAGGTGGTCCCAGCCCTCGGGCCCCTTCGCCTGGATTCCTGCGCTCTCAGCAGAGGCCCGAAAATAGACCAGGACACGATGATTCCCCACGTCCACAGCATCTGGCCTCTCTGAGCAGCCTCGGGGTCTCCTGGCAGCCTCCTGGGGGCTACCTCCTCGGTCGCCCACGCCTACTGCAGGTGTGGGCAAACCCGGCCCCGTGTCTCTGCTCTGCTGCTGGTCACCTGTGGTTTTGGGGGAAAGTCACCCGGATGCTTCTGGGTTCACGTTTTCTCTGTCCTTTCAATCCACAGGGGCCTTGGGACCCGCCCTTCTCCCGAGCGCCTCCATTTGCCATCTTTCCCCTTCCCAAAGCCCCACAGACATCACCCAGGTTCTTCCATCCTCCCAGAACACCCAGACACTGCCCTGTACCCATTCACCCTGCTCTGTGAAGCCTGTAATTTACTTCTGTCTAAGGCTGCCGTCCTCCATTGGATTTCCAGCCTCCCCAGCTGCTAGAGGCAGCCAGAGCCGAGGCCTCCTGCTTCTGGCAGAGCTCACGAACTGTCTTCTTGGACAAAGGGCTCGGGGGCTGGGCCTCGACCTGAAGGGAAGCCAGGCACGGCCTTTGTCGGTTGCAGACTGCATGTGTACAAGAGAGCTCGCCATTTCACTGTGGCGGAGCCTGCGGCTGGGAGCAAGGGCCTAGCATTCTCGAGCCCACAAGGCCAGGAGCAATCAGATGTGACCTTTGTACCCATCCAGAATGCCTGCTCTTCCCCTCCAAGGCCTTCGATGCTGCTAATAATGGTTCCTTATTCCCAGCCTGGAGCCACCAGCTGCCGAGATGTTGAACAAGAGCTTCCTGGCGCCGTGTCCCCTGCCCCAGGCTATTTTGGGTGCCAGGAATTCGTGCACAGTTAGCATGTGACCAGGACTACTGAAGGCCTCTCTGGGTTTGCCAACGCACCTCTGCCCACCCAAAGACCCCCTGTAGTTCCCTGGTGGTGGGGACAGGAGGCTGAGGGTCTTCGCCTGTAAACCCCTGGTCCTGGAGAAAGTCAAGTGGCCCGAACCCTGGGGTCCGTGGACGCTCTCTGACCTTCTGTCCATGGCCCATAACCTCTGGACAGCTCCAGGAGCTTTCTCTGAAGTGGTGGCTTCCTTTAGACCACGGGAGCCAGCCAAGTAGCTGATCCTCTGTCTCGGAAGCCTAATGGCTTTTGCTCTGCCCTGGTGTGACTCTTTGGGCTCGCAATCAACCTGCGGTTTCTAAGCAGGACCTCGCTGGGCCTGAGTTCAGGCTGGGGCAGCAGGGGTGGCGGGGATGGGGCCTTGGCCCCTGGGGCCGCGGGCGGCTGTGCACTGTCACCGCTCGATCCTCGCTCGCGCGTTTTACCCCCAGCCAGGGAGGAGAGGGAGGGTCCTGGGGCCCCCGGGAGCTCGGCAGTGCCCACATTCTTTCCACTCAGGCCCACCCCTCTCTCTAAAACCCTCTCTCTGGGGTTTCAGAAGTGTCCGCCTTTCCAACCCTCCACCGAAACCACCTCCCAGCAGACGGTCAAGGGCAGCACCGACGTGGAGTGCCATGTCTCCAGCTATTTTCAGGCCCTGCTTGGGTTACAGGCATCCGAGCTCTTCCAACAGGTGGCAGGACCACCCAAATGTCCCCCTGCCCCAGAGGAGCAGGCGCCACGGGGGCCGACGGAGCCGGATCGGAATGCGTGCCCGCCGGGAGTCTGGTTTCAGTGCCGCCTTCCTTGGTGGAACCCACGTTATTGTTTTTTTAATAACTGGCCGGCGCTGGACCCAACAGAATTGCTCGTTGCTGCAGATTTTCCCAGTTCCCCATCAGAAGCTCTAGGGGGGCACAGTGTCAGAGTGGGGGAGCTCTGAGGGGCGTCACCCAGGCCCAGTGGTCTCTGCAAAGGCGTCTTTGCACATGGCGAGTCTTTATAAATGGCAGGATTCTCCTGGGGAGGGGTGGGTTTGGGAATGGAAGGATTTTGGAGAGTTGAGGTCAAGGGGGACGGAAGGCCACTAGCCCCTTGCTCCACGTGGGAGCGTGGGATGAAGGTCTACCCTGGGGGCAGCCTGTCCAGGAAGGCAAGGCCTCCCTTCGGATTTCCTGCAGCATTCTGGACCTGGTCTCACCTTCCCTGCAGGACCATCTACGTTCCACCTGCCAGATCCTAGCTGGGCACCACCCCGCCCCCCAGTGAAAGGAACCTGAGGCCATCAGCTCTGGGGTCCCTCAGACTTCCACATGCCACCCTCTGGATGCTGGGGGACAGTGGTGGCAGGGCTGTGGGGCGTCTGGACTACTTGGGAGAGAGCCCTAGCTCCAGGGCAGGGGCACTGGCCTACGAGCCAGGCCAGGCTTCAGGTGAGGGCCACCCACGCGCGTGGGCACTGAGCGCCCATCCGCCATCCCCCTCAGGCCGCGGGGCAGGCGGGGGCCATGCCTCCCTCCAAGTGGCCGCCTGACTTGCACAGGGCCTGGCAGGCGGCCTCCAGCAAACCCCTTCTCTTGCCATCCATGGCTGTCAGAGTGCCAGGCCCGAGGGCGACGTTTTCACACACACACACACACACACACACACACACACACACACACACACACGGCCATTGAGCTGCCACTTGTTTCATCCTTGGTTTTCAAGAGAAACGAGATTTGTTGTATCTTCCAGTAAAGATGACTTGGCCACTGCTGCTTCCAGGGGCTAAGAGCCCCAGGGGGGAGCCCCCAGGACCACGGGATGCTGTGGGGAGGCTGGGAGGCCTGCTCCAGGCGGAGAGCAGGACGGGGCGGCGGCCCAGTGTGATTGGCCGAGGCCTTCAGGCCATATGGAGGCCCCACCTCCAGACGTGCCTGGCTTGGGTTTCCCGGCCTTTGGCGCTGGGAGGCCACACAAAGATGGTATTCATGGTGAGGCCCTAGATTCTCTCCGGAATGAGGCAGGGTTTAAATAAATACATAAGAAAGTTGGATCCTAGGGCCGGACTGGGCTTGCCCTGGGGGGTGGGTGCTCTTAATGCTACAAGAGAGAAGGCACCCCTCCCCCGACACACACGTTCCTGCTAAATTAGTCAAAATACTTCTATTGTCAATCATTGTGGAACTCCCACGCACACCCAATTGGGGACAGTCAGAAAAGACTCAAGTTTGTTGATGGCGCTAGTGATCGAGACATTCACTCCCGTGTGTTCTAGGAGTTTACTCTCGAGGTCAGTAGGCCCTGGGGGCCCTTTCTTTCCACTCTGGGTGATGGAGGGGCCTGGAGGAGGTGTTGGGGTGGAGGCTCTGAGACGTGCAAGTTCTGTGCCGCCGCTCAGGTCAGGGTGACGAACAGTTAGAAAGGGAGATGCAGGGAGCTTCCCTGGTGGGCCCATGGTTGAAACTCCTGTGCTTTCAATGTGTGTGGAGGGGTTTGACCCCTGGTCGGGGACCTAAGATCCCACATGCCCTGCAGTGCAGTAAAATAAAATTTTTATTTTAATTAAAAAAAAATTTTTTTTTAAGATGTCTGCTCCAGAGTCTGGCCTGGGGACCCATTTGAAAACCCCCTGTTCCTACACCAGCTGCTCATTACTTACCTTGGGATGAAATCCCAGATCCCAACTAGATGAAACTGGCATCGTGAGTTCCATTTTCTAGGTGAGGAAACTGAGGCAGGGAGCGTGAGGAACTCGAGCTAAGATGTGGAGACTAAGCTCTTCTTCCTAGCAGAAGAACATTTGGGGGCCAAGCATGTGCATAGGGGTGCTGAACCCGCCATCAGAAGATTCTGCTGTCTGAGGGCCAGCCTGCCTCACCAGTCCAGACTAGCACGATGGGGCCTCTGGGTGGAGCAGTCCAGGGCAGGGGGCCCTGGGGACCCTTTGCTTGAAGCCAAGTGCCTAGCTTTAATGGGCTGTGAGGATGCCCAGAGCGCAGAGACTTTGCCCTGTGTGGCCACATTGCTGCGTGTCTGAGTCTGGGCCAGGCTGTGCTTTCTGATCAGGTCTGCCAGCTAGAGAAAATGCAGACGCTTCTTCCTGCCCCTTCAGGGGTTCGACTCCCACCTAAAGAGGGGGAGTGGAAAGAGCCGGGAGCCTATCCCCCAGGACCTGTCTCAGAAGTGGGGGTGGCAGCGGGGAGGAAACTCGGAGGAAAGTTTTGGTGTCTTTTCTCAGAATGATAGAAGCATTTCCCCTTAGAGGTGGAATCGTGTCTCAGAAGCATTTCCTCTTAGAGGTGGAACCGTGTCTCCCCGAACCTCAGGCACCGTTACATCACTTGAAAAAGGACTTTTAAGAAATTCAATAAATCACTCAATGGGGTCAGCCCTACATAGTGTTGATAAATGAGGAGTCAGAGGGCCAGCCAGGACCCTCTGACATGGACAGATGGGTAGCCATGGCCGCCCCTGGAGTTATTATAGCCCAGAGTGGAGCCGGGCCCCCCTTAGAACCTCCGAGGGCTCCGGGGCAGGGTTGAGGGGAGGCGGTGAAAGAGGCAATGTGCCTCCCACCAAATCCGGAATGAAGTTTAAAAAACAGTGAAAAAAAAAAGAAATGTATATGAATTTTGCTTTGTGTGCCATTCTATAGCTTCAAACATTTTTGAAAATCACGTGTTATTATTGGGTGTAGATAGGTACAACCCTTTTAGAGGCAATATGTCAAAAGTGCTTTTGTTGAGTTCCACTGAAATAGGGGGTTTAGGACTTCCTCCCGCCCCCCTCCCCACACTATTTATAATTGTAAAAAATTGCAGTGACCTCTTTGCCCATCATTAGAGAAATGACTGGATGAACCACGGGGACATCCACTTAAGGAACACTATTTACTGTTCGCTTGATGGACAGGACGAAGCAGAGCGACACGCACAGACCTGGGGAGAGCTGTCAAAAGCTAAGACAAGAAGAAGAACTGTATGGGTGGCTGATCCCATCTGTTATATTAAAAAAGAAGAAGAAGAAGGGCGTAAAGGTATATATTTAGTTAAATGACTATATATGCCTAAAAATATTTGGAAGTCACAGTGACCAGTTTAACAGTGATTACTTTGGGGCAAAGTGCATTCTTCTGTGTTTGAACCTGTTACAAGTCAGTTCCACTTCTGCCAGAAGAGAGATGAGAAACACACAACTTACCTTGGGATAAAATCCCAGATCCTGGGAAATGCCCCTGTGTACACTGTGGGTTCTGGCCACACGCCCATCACTACCACATCTGTGTGTTCAGGTTCAGAAGTACATTCCTGATGAGCTGTCTGGCCACTGGATGGCTGGCAGCAGGGGGTGGGAGGTCCCCTGAGTGCCCACCGTGCTGGACACAGACTCGGGCCTTCACCTGCCGGCCTGACCGGGCACCAGAGACGACACTGTCCAGTGAGGACTTTGGTTTAGATTGGTCGAGCCTCTCGTTCTTTCTGGAAGTGGGAACCACAGGTGCCTCTGAAAGCACCCCCAGAGGGAGATAATGAACCCTATTGTCTGTGGCTAGGGGGATGCCAGTCCACACACCCTTTAAGTCTCATTCAGGGATCCAAAGGGGCTCTGATTACGACAAAGATGCACAATACAGGGAAGATTCACTGCCTGAATCTCCTCCTCCCTTCTGACTTAAGAAATTCACATCCAACCACCTCCAATTTCTGCAAAAAAAAACCCCAAAAAACCCAAAGGGAGATAGTACCGACATCCACTCTGGGCTATGCCAAGGGTAGAGGAGGGTCATTGGTGAAGACCCTGTCACGATGAGCTGGGCACTCCCGCGCCTGGGGCTGGGGGTGTGCTGGAGGAGGGGAGAGTGACCAGGATCTCCAGGAGTGCCTTGCTGTACCCTGGGAGAGGACAGAAGACGCAGCCATCCACACGTCCCAGGTGCTCCCAGGTTTTAGAGGGAAAGGAATTTAATTACTACCAGGACAAGCGAGGAACAGAGTGAGCTGGTTGTGGCTGACTGTGCTGACTCGCCACCTGGCACACACAAAAGGCCATGAACAGAAGCCCTGGCCAGTCCCAGCAGCAGTGAAGGGCAGGGCACACTGGGGCTGGAGGCCAGGGGCGAGGAGGGTCAGGGAGGAGGGAGCTTCAAGGAGGCCAGAGGGGTGGTGGCACCCGAGCCTGCAGAGGCCTTCACCGTGACCAGGACTGAGCATTTCCCCCAGAAAGGACACAGAGCCTAAGATTATTGTCGGGGGAAATGGAGAGTTGAGGCCATCTGGGGAAATGGTTGAGGGGTGCCGACCCCACCTAGGAGAGGGTAACAGCTGGAGGAGCCTAAGTCTTGAAGGGTCTCCAGTGTATCTGCAGGTCAGGAGAAGGGGGCTGCACGAGGGGTGGAGGATGGGGTAACAAGGTCCGGGGGCATGATGAACATGGAGGCGTCAGGGGACAGGGGGTGCCCCATCTGGACCAGCAAGCGTGCTGGGGGCCGGAAGGGCAAGAAGAAAAAGTGTGAGGTCTGTGAGTTCTGCATGGCAGTTCTGCCCCAGGGTATAGGGCTGAGGTGGCATGAAATGAGAAGACCAGGAAACAGCAAGGAGATGGACAGGGAGAAATAAACTCTGCAGTGCAATATGGGCCAATGTGTCCCATTGTGCAACTGTGGGCCACACCACTTCTAGCAGTCTGAATTGTGCAGTGCACAACCTGCCCAACTGTGCACGCCAGCCCTTTGTAGGAGCAGGATGCGCCACTCACGCGGCTGTGAATTCTGGAGAACGGTACTGTGGGCTGGACCCCCCTAATAGCCAGACGCTGCTGTGTACACAGGAAGGGGGCTCAAGATGGCTGAGAAGGCAGTACTATCCACAAGAGGGGCCTTGAAGGAGAAATTTCTCCAGGGAGTGAACAAGGAGCTGCAGGGCTGGTGGACAAGGCCAGCTGCTCAAGCTGCAGCCAAACAAGGGAGGTGAGAGCAAGGGCAGCCTCCCCAGCAGTCTAAGGGACAGTAGCAGCACACGCTTAGGGCTATGCCCAGAGCTGGACCCAGCAGTGCCGGTCTCAGCTAGACAGATGCGGAGGCTCCAGCAGGTTAAACGCTCACCCAAAGGTGGAGCCAGGGTTAGGACCCAGGCGTGGACAAGGCCAGCGTCTTCCTAGACCTCAGGCAGCTCTCATGTCTGAGTCGAGTGCCCGGTCCACTTGCAACCGCTGATGGTGGGATGGATGGGGCCTGCTGAGGTCTCCAGCAAAAATAGAGAAATCAAGTCAGTCTTAATTAAGTCCCACACAGGGACCGGGGGTCCAGAGGGGCCGCGCCACCTGCCCGCAGCCCTCATTGTGCACAGCTAATCCCGTCCAGGTGTCTGCTGGCAGCCCCTGATCAATTAGTCACTGCGATTGAAGCTGAGTGTAATTAATTATTCAATTTTGAGCTGTTCCAGCTTAATGCGTCTGAAATGACATCATGCATCCTGGGTGTTCTGCAGGCGGGTACAAAAGGCAAACAGGTCTGAACAAAGCCCCCCGTGCACCTGACCCGCTCTGAATGGGCACTAATCCTCTGACACCCAGAGTGCCTGCTCACCTCCATGCCTGCCACCCGCACCACCGCTCTGAGCAGGTGCCCAGGCCTCCACAGGGGAGCCTGGACCTCGGGTCATGGATCTGCAACTTCCAGTGTGTGCTGTCTCCATCCCATCTCCCCAGCCCCACCGGGGGCCTGGCTCTGGGGCTTCCGTCGCATCTCCAACTGCACTGGGAGCAACCCCCATCGCCTTTGTCCCATCGCCCCTGCCCCATCCCAGGCAGAGAAGGAAGCCTGGGGCCCCGCTGCCCCCGGGGAGATGGACAGGCCCTTTGTGGGGGCTGCAGCTTGCTTCTGATCAGTGCTTTCTCCCCTGCACAGGGCCCCCATCTGCCTCAGAGATGCAGTCAAGGGCTGCAAGCAGTGGGCAGGAGGCCTTCCTACCCTCAAGGGGAGGCGGTGGACCCCTTGAGCCCCCCTGACCTGCACCGCTGAGGTTAGAGGGCTTCCAGGTGCCTCTCCTGCCCTGTCCACCGCCCCCCAGCTCCTCTCCACTAGACCATTCACAGGCCTGGACCCTAGCATGAGCGTCCACCCAAAGTGACAGTGTTCTTGTTACAGCAGTCCATGGTTCCCGATCACTGTGGTCAAGTGCAAACCCTCAGCCTGGCTGCAAGGCCTCTGTAGTGCCACCCTCTCCCCTCTCTGCCCTCCTTCTCCTCATACGCAGGCACCCTCGCTGCTGGACGTTGGGGCCTAGCACGGCCTTCCCAGGCCCCCAGCGCCCCTACCTCTGCCTCCTCAGCAAGCCCCATTCTTCCCTCTGTCTCTCCAGGCCAGCCACAGGCCCCCAGTGGCTGTATCTCAGGGCAGTTACACATGTGCCTACACGGCAGCTCCAACCAGGGGGCTGGGGGGCAGGGGCCTCTCGCCCTTGGCTGTGCTTTCCAGGTACCCAGCACAGTGCTTAGCACATAATGGACCCTCTAGAAATGTTTGCTGAACTCATGAAGGGAAAAATCATTAAACCAGCCAGACTGAACTCATTCTCTCCCCTCTTGCTCCTGGCTAACAAGGGAGGCCTCACACCCTGCATCTGCGATAACGGTGTCATTAGCAGACACTCAGCCCGCCCCACCACAGGTGGGCCATTTCACCCTCTCCTCTCGTCACTGCCCAGGGCCATTATATCTATCCGGGCTGCCTCAAAAGAGACCCCCCAGTCCTTCATTTTCCCTCCCCTCCCCCCGGCCTAGCTCAGGCCTCATGGTCTCTGCCCAACCTCCACCCTGGGGGCCCTGCCTCCAGTGTCCTCTGACCTCCAAGAGGGCCCCCAACTGGACTTTCCGAAGTGCAAACTGGACATGAGCGTCTGTGCTCTAAAATGCTAGGTGTATGGCACAATTTTTGCAATTAGTGGATATTGTCTACTTGTAGAAAGACAATAGGCAATTTGATAAACTTAGATTTTACATATATAATAAAATTTCTAAATATAGTTAAGTGTGTAGCTGGCAAATGAGAATAAACAACATATTCTTCAAAACAAAAAAGTTACACGTAAAAGATGGTTATTTTGAGACATTAGTCTGCCATCTTCTTGGCCTACCAGCTTTCTGAATAAAGTCATTATTCCTTGCCTCAAGAAAAAAAAAAAAAGCAATAATATAAAATAAAATGCTAGGTGTACACCCAAAGGAATTGAAAGCAGGGACTTAAATAGGTATTTGTAAACCCATGTTGACATCGTTCACCATAGTCAAAATGTGGAAATCAAGTGTCTATCAATGGGCGAAAGGGTAAGGAAATGTGAGATGTATGTACCATGAAACAGTACTGTCTTCAAAAGAAATTCTGATGCCTGCGGTAACATAGGTAAGCAAAATGGTCATGAAAGGTCAAATTCCATGGGATTCCATCTACACGAGGTTCCTGGAGAAGTCAGATGGGTGCTGGGGGCTGGGGGAACAGGAAGTGAGCGGTCCACGGGTGCAGAGCCTGGGTTTGGGAAGACGAAAAAGTTCTGACAGACGGATACTGGTGATGTTGTACAACAAGGTGACTGTACTTAAAGCCGCTGAACCATAGACTTCAAAATGGTTACGAGCACAGTTTTTTAAAATTTTATTCATGTTTAATTGAAAGATACTTGCTTTACAATATTGCGTCGGTTTCTGCCATACACCCACATGAATCAGTCATAGGTATACATACGTCCCCTCCCTCTTGAACCTCCTTCACACCTCCCACCCCATCCCACCCCTCTAGGCTATCCCAGAGCATAAGACTGAGCTCCCTGAGTCATACAGCAAACTCTTACCAGCTATCTGTTTCATGTCCTGTAATGTATATGTTTTCATGTCACTTTCTCCATTCGTCCTGCCCTCTCCTTCCCCCACTGTGGGCACAAGTCTGCTCTCTATGTCTGCGTTTCCACTGCTGCCTTGCAAATAGGTTCATCAGTACCATCTTTCTAGATTCCAAAATATATGGGTTAATATACAATATAAAATGGCAATTAAAAAAAATTTGATTTCTTTTTGGCTGCACGGGGTCTTTGTTGCTGCGGGTGGGCTGCTTTCTGACGTGCCTCACGGGCTCTAGAGTGCTGGCTCAGTAGCTGTCACACACAAGCTCAGTTTCTTCACGGCACGTGGACTCTCCCCAGACCAGGGATCAAACCCCTGTCCATTGGCAGGCAGATTCTTAGCCACTGGACCACCAGGAAAGTCCCCAAATGGCAGTTTTTTTGTTAGGCATATTTATTTTGCTGCAATTCTTAAAAAATCTTTAAAAAATAAAGATTTCTTTAAAATGCTCACTTGCATCATTTCCTCAGAGCTCCCCCTACCAGCCCTGCACAGCCTCCCTCCTCAGGCCTCCACCTCTGCCCTGACTCCTCCGCCCTGGCCTGCGTGTGATTCCCCATCCGCTCACCAGTCTCCCGTCAAGTTCCCTACCTCTGCCCAGGCTGTTCTACTGGCCCCCCACAACCTACATATGACTTCCCTGCTTTTATTACTTCCTGTTCCCCAGAACTCACACACCCACCCTGCCAAGTCTCACAAGGGGAGGTGGTCAAGTGAACCAGAGATGGAAAGCGCGGCCCTGTAATGCCCTCCAAGCAGCAGGCCCCCATGGCCATGGGCTCTGGGCAGTGGGACGGTGGTCCTGAGGTTGGAGGGAGCCAGCAGAGACCCCCAGGCTTCGGCCACACACACCCCACCCAATGGGCCACCCATTCCCAGGGTCCCTCCGGGGAAGAGGGAGTGTCTTACATCACCCAGAAAAGAAAATGGAAAAAAAGAAGTAACAAAAGGCTCTGGGGCTGGGTTGGTCCCATCACATGTCCCTGACTTTTTGCTCTTTGTTCAGAGTGAGAGCCACTTTGGGGTCAGATGGATGGAGCCTCAGTTTCCCCCTTTGTAAAGTGGGGGCTGCCCATCTACTGTGACCAGGGGTGACAACAGCAAGGGCTACAGCGTGCCAGGCTCTGCCCCCAGCGAGCGCCGTGGAGCGCGGCAGGCTCCAGCCCCAAGGGAGCCCACACAGCTCGGGGTCACGGGCAGAGATGGAAAGGAGGCAAGCAGCTTCAGCATGAATTCTGCTGCGAAACCAGTGAGGAGCCACGGGAGGACCATTTCAGCAGGCATTTGGACACACTCACTCAACAAGCGTCCACCGAGAGATACGGACTCCGCATCCCTGGACACAGCCCAGGGGGGCGCTGGAGGAGGTGGTCCCACCTCACGCGTGGATGAGTGCGTCCCATCCACTCTGGCAGCTGCATGACAGGGCCCGTGGGTTGGGAGAGCACGGGGCATGATTCACTTTTGGAAAAAACACACACACACAAGTGAGCTGTGGATTCAGTTGATTCACACGGTCAGACCTGGGAATGTGGTTACCTGGGGCAGATGAGAGGCGGCAGGTTGTTTGCCACTAGGCAGAGCATGGGAGGGCTTCCGAGGTGCAGAAACGTACCTGAGCTGGGATGGGCCACACAGTGTGTTCATTTGAGAAGAGGCATCGGCACACTTAAAATATGTCCCTTTTTTGGTGTGTATATTATGCTTTAATAAAAAGAAGGAAGAGGAGCTTTATGTCTGTTTTGTATTTGAAAGCTCCTAGTTTGCAAACTGTTGCTATTAAGCACGAGAAACTCTTATTAAATACTAGCAAAGAAAAGAGAAGGAAGAAAAGCAGAAGGGAGGGAAGGAGAGGGGAGAAGAGGGAAGAGGACCTCTAGCCACACGCGCAGGCCCTTCACAAAGTCTGGCTGAGGCTGAGGGTGGGGGAGGTCTTTCTCAGGAGGGGACACTGAAACTTTGCCTGAATCTTGGGGAAGAGCAGGGGAAAGGGGGTGAGCTGCCAGGGAGGCCCAGCTCTCTCGAGGGTGCTGGAAGGGGCTGGTGTGGCCTACAGAGCGCAGTCTTTTTGCTGGAAGCCTCTAATTAAGTGGGGTTTGCCGATAACATCCGATCCAGCAATCCCACTCCTGGGCACATATCCAGAGAAAATCATAATTCAAAAATAGGCCTGCACCCCTACGTTCAAAGTAGCACTATTTATTGTGCCCAGGACATAGATGCAACCCAAGTGTCCGTCAACAAATGAATGGATGAAGAAGTGGCACAGATATGCAGCAGAACATTATTCAGCCAGAAAAAAGAAGGAAACAGTGCCTTTGCCATGAATGGATCTCGAGCTTATCATGTGAAGTGCAGTAAACCCGAGAAAGACAAATACCGTGCGATTTCACTTATATGTGAAACCTTAGAAAAAAACACCACAGATGAATTCATTTACAAAACACAAACAGACTCAGACACAGAAAAGACACTTACAGCTACCAGAGAAAGTAGGAGGGGGATAAATTTGGAGGTTGAGATGAACATATACACACTTTTCTCTGTAAAACAGATGAACAGCAAGGACCTAGTGTATACAGCACACAGAGCCATACTCAATATCTTATCATAACTTATAATGGAAGAGGATATTAAAAAGTTATAGATATATATGTAATAACTTGTGTTTGTGTGCTAAGTCGCTTCAGTCATGTCCAACTCTGTGACCCCGTGGACTGTAGCCTGCCAGGCTCCTCTGTCCATGGGTTTCTCCAGGCAAGAATACTGGAGTAGGTTGCCGTGCTCCCCTCCAGGGGATCTTCCTGACCCAGGGATCGAACCCACGTCTCCTGTGGCTCCTGCACTGAGAATTAGGAGCCACAGAGCATGGGAGGGCTTCCGAGGTAAGGGCTTCCTTACCTCTAATACCACCTGGTAAGTCTATATACATGTATATATATACATATATATAACTGAGAGCTTCCCAGGTGGCTCACAGGTAAGGAATCCACCTGCAAGGCAGGAGCTACAGGAGACGTGGGTTCGATCATTGGGCTGGGAAGATCCCCTGGAGGAGGGCAAGGCAACCCACGGCAGTATTCTTGCCTGGAGAATCCCGCGGACAGTGGAGCCTGGCAGGCTACAGTCCACGGGGTCGCAGAGAGTCGGACACGCCTGAACCACATGAGCACTCACACGTGTGTGCATAATGGAATCACTATTCCTGAAACTAACACAACACCACAAATCAACTGTATTTCAATAAAATTTTTTTCAAAACAAGTGGGACTTGCTGGGCCTAGAGTGTCTGACTCCCAGCCGGAAGCCAAGAGGGGAGTGGGGTGGGGCAGTCACAGGGCTGACTGTCTGCTCCACGTGGGAGGCAGGATCGGCAGGTAGACTGCTGTGGTGGCCGGAGCCCTGGAGCTGGCCTTGGGCACGGCCTTGGCTGAGCAGAGGCAAAGGGCAGGGAAAAGAAGGCCAAGGTTCCAGGCTGAAACATCCTCTTGGCACAGGTGCTCATGCTCCCGGGGACGGAACATTCTGGCGTGGTCAAGGCTCACTTCCTCCGCCTTCGGCATGGTGGGGATGGGGTTCCATACCCAGGACCCCCGAATCTGGAAGCAGGGGGAGTGGTGGTGAGCACAGACCCCACTGCTCGGCGCAGTCTGAGCTTGTCCAGGAGGGCCCAGTGCTGGCTCGCCGGCTAAAGGCGGCCCAGGGTGACTCTGGTCTGGCACTGCTCCCCACACGGTCATGTCTAATTGCCATTGCGGCCTTGCTGATTAGCACAGTTACCACCAGCCTCAGGAAGGAGGTGGACTTCAGAGCGCCAGAAATTAAGCCAAGACTTTGCAAGTTCATGCCTTCGCCCGTCCCAGCTAGCAATGTGGGTCCTCGTGGGCAGAGCCGGGCCTTATCCAAACTTGGCTCAGATGCCCTCATCTGTTGATTAAACCAGGGTCAGGAAAAGGCAAAGCAACCCCTGAGGGGGGGGTTGATTCCTGCTCCCCGGCCCTCTCAGTGGGGCCCCCAGGATCCCCACTCCCCCCAGAAGCAGTCCGAGAAGGGGAGCCCGGCCGCTGTGCATCCGGGAACACCAAGCCTGTGGCTTTCGAAGAAAGGAGTTTGGCCAACGCCCGTGGCAACAGCCTGACCACATGGCTTGGCCACAATGAGTCTGTCTGTGTGGGGTTCTCCAGGAATCGTTTGTCTGGGAGGATGTGGTCAGAAATGGAGGGAGGAGCTGGAAGGCCTGACTGCAGAGTTCTGGGTTGTGGAGGACAAACCCAGGGGAATCGCAGACATTCACGTGGGTGGAGGGGAAGCCAGGACCAAGGATTCTTTTTTGCTTTCACTTTTTAATGATGAAAAGTAGTAATGGCCCCAAAGGTGGGGAGAAGGCCAAACAAGCCTCCTTAGAACCTTCGCCCAGATTCAACAGCCTAAGGGTTTGCACGCTTGGAGGCCAGCTTGAAACCCAGGGCAGGACCAAGAGCATCCCCTGGCCCACGCAAGCAGACCCATCTGACACGCTTTCTCTACCCTGGTCAGCTCTCCGTGAACAGCTTTCTCAACACCCTAAGCCTGTGCCCTTGGGAAGTCCTCTGTTCAGACAAGACCCCCTCCAACCCACCCAAATGGGCCCTCTGGAAAGTCCCTCCAAGCCTCCTGAGGTAGCCCCGGAACAGGTGGCACCGGAGGGCCAGAGTTACTTGGGGCACCACGAGATGGCAGAGGCCACCTGACGCTGTCAGAGCCCCAGCACCCGTGATAAATGTGCTCAGCTCTGAAATAGGCTTCAAAGCGAGTGCCCCAGGCGGTCCCAAAGCCCCGCGCCCCGGGGCGATTGGGTTTCATGGTTTTCTCTTGCAGCCTTGGTTACGGGCTAGCATGAATCTTCTCGCCCCTTAATTATAGTTCTGGCATTCAAAAAACACACCAACACCTCTCCCTCCCTTGGCACCCTTGCCTCATTCCTCCCCGCTCCTGAACGCTCCGAGAGCCTGAGATAATCCCCAGGCCGTTTAGGACCGGCCCTGTCCCCTGTCCCCAAGGTGCTGAGCACACCCTCGCTGGCCCAGCCCTCTGGGCTGCCTTACAAGGAAACTGTGCCCGCCAGGAGACGCTACTTTGGGAAGAGTCGAGGGGACAGAAAATGTCAGGATCTTTTTTTATGCTCTGAGCCAAGCCATTCTGGGGGCTGCCGGGAACAGGCAGGTTCTGTACCCGAGACAACATGAACACACGCTCGCTCCCCAGGGAGACAGCAGGGGGTGGGGGTGGGAAAAATAAGTCCATGGCCTCTTTGCCTGGAGTCGGATGGAGCAAATTAAAACATTGAGGAATTTTCCCCTTCCAGCGGCAGATCTGTTTCAGGTCTGATGTCCGTCAACCAAATTAAAACAGATGGAAGGCAGCCTCAACTGTGTCTCCGGGTGGAGAGGGTCACAACCTTCGTGATGAGGATGGTGACCTTGTTCTGGGCTGCCTCCCTAATTGATTGCATCCAGCCCTCTTGCCCCGCCCCACGCCCCTGCTCGTGCTTGGAGGGGACACGGCAGGAAAGTCAGAGGAAACTCTGGGGTGACTGGAAGTCCTTTGGAGGCAAAGAAAGAGATGGCAGGGGAAACCATGAAGCCCACGGAGCGGTGTGGTGGGGAGGGACGTGCACAGCCTGCACGTTTTCAGGGACTGCGAGTTTAGCACGGGTCTGCAGGCTGGGCGGAGGGGACAGGGTGGTGTGTCCACCACATGGGAGGGACAGACGCACAAGGTCTCACCCTGCTCCACCGCCTCCGGGACCCCCAAGTTGTCAGAGGAAAATGGACCATTTGGCAGTTTTCAGCTGGATAGTGAGAAGGACTCGGAGAAATGGAAAGATGAGTGCAGGCATCCCAGGTGGCTCTAGCGCTAATGCAGGAGACATAAGATGCGGGTTTGATCCCTGGGTCGGGAAGATCCCCTGGAGGAGGGCATGGCAGCCCACTCCAGTATTCTTGCCTGGAGAAGCCCATGGACAGAAGAGCCTGCCGGGCTGCAGTCCACGCTGTCGCAAAGAGTCGGATAGGACGGAAGTGACCTAGCACGCTCTCACAGAGGCAACCAGAAGCGCCAAGCTGGGAAGTGGACACGGCCGGGCAGCCAGGAGGGGCAGAAGGAGGGCCTGGGGTGGTACGAAGGCCCCAGCGGCTCGGACACCGCACAGGGCACCTTTGAAGACTCAGCCCCTGGACACTGTTTAAACACATCAGACACAGTGGAAACGGCAGTGAATTTCCAACGCTGCCTCACCCTCCAGCCTTGCCTGGCATTGTCAAGAAAACAGAAATCACTCCAGGAGAGGTGGGGAGCAGGTGAGGGAGAGGCCCCCTAAGAGGAGGCTCCAGAGAACACACACCCTGGCTGGGAAACCCCCAAAGAGGCACTGAGCACCCCATGCCAGCACCCTCATGCACTCCTCTGCCCCATTGGAGGGTCAAAGGTGCCCTGCTTTTGCTGCAAAGCAGCAGAGAAGGGAACCAAGGTGGCCTCTCCCTCAGGGATGTCCTGCACCCGTCCCCCTGCCCCAGGTCCCCCCAAGTCCAAGCCCCCAGGGCCTGCTGGCTGTCCCTCCTCGGGCTGCAGTGAGCACAGGGCCGTTGAGGGGGGTGCACTCCACTCAGGAAAAAAAGACGCAGAACATTTCCAAGGGGCTTGGCGTTCCAGCGCCAGCTGCCACCCTCTCCCTTCCCTCCAGCCCTGGGCTGGGCCTGCACTCAGGTCAGACCACCCGCTGCCCTTCCCGTGAGATCACTGCACAGAATCAGTGGCATTTGCTGCCCCAGCACATGGCCGTAACCAGATCATCCAGGAGCCCCTGCCCTTCTCCCGCCTGGCCCCGCCGGCCCCCGAAAATAGCCTGGATGTATGTACGGCATCCCCTGGAACAGACCGACCCGATCATGTAGACATTCCCGGCGTCTCACGTATGCACGGTCGTTATCAATAAGGCAGGTGGGGCTCCCGGGGCTCATTCCTGGGGGGCCCCAGCTCAGCGGTGCACATGTCTGCCGTGGCTGGGGGCTGAAGTCAGTGCCCACATGGGCCGGGGCTTGATGGATGGCCTTGCTCATGCTGACACGGGTAATTCTAGGCGAGGCGTTGGGACGGGCAGGGGCCCGCAGCAGGCCTCGACCCCAGCCACCTCCTTTCATGGAGAGGGACACTGGGCCCAGAAAAGGGTAGAGCTGCACGGCAGTTGAGGGCCCCAGTGCCCCAGTGCCAAGTCCACGGGCCCATCTCCAGGCTCAACAGAAGAGGGGGTAGAGAGTCAGGGTGATCTGAGCACCACCGGCTGGGAAGAAAGCCTTGTGCTCAGTTTGGCCTGATGGGACATGCCTTCGGTCCCCGAGAACGGGCCCCCAAAGAGGAAAAGAGGCTCAGAGCACAGGAGAGATGCGCCAACTAAGCCCTCAGTGTGTCCTGGAAGGGCCTGGATGCCTGCCGTGAGCCCCTCTTTCTGTCTGGGCAGCAGGCTGTCTGAATCCGGCCACTATTAACTCTGGGGCCTGAACCACTCTGGGCTTCCCACCTCCCCATGCAGTGTGGGACTCCGAGCCCCACCCTGGGCCTCTCCTGCCTCGTGCCAGTAGCATCCAGCTGCCACAATCACAAACATCTCCAGACTTTGTCCGGAGTCCCCCTGGGGCAGCTCGAGAGACAGGACTGTGCTTGGTGGTCTCCCGGTCCCTGGCTGGCCTGAGAAAAGCGCCTGTGCTCCCCGCTGCCATCTCCCGCCCAGGCCCCATTGCGCCTGCAGGCTCTGGGGTCAAGTCACTTGACCCGATGGAAGTGAAGGCTGAGGAAGGTTCCGGCCTTGATGCTGGTCCCAAGGGAGTGGGGACTTGCTCACAGCGGGAGGAGAGGGTGGGCGGAGGGAATTGAGGGCAGAAAGCATGCGCATGAAGGCAGAGAAACGACAAAGTGGATGAGGGCAGATCACTGCCCAAGGGTCCCAGAGGGGATGTTCCTGGTGGGCACTGAGGAGGTGAGAAGGGAGCCGCAGAGGACAGTGTGCACCCTGCAAGGGTCTGGGCTGCACAGGGGACCTTGGAGAGCTGGCCCTGGTCAGCTCCCACCTTCCAGGGGGGCTCTCTGACCTGCAGCTGGATCCATCCATGTTTCCTGGATGGGGTCTCTCCAGGGCACTGTCTTAGGGGGAACATCCGTCCACTGGGTCCCTCAGGCCCAAGACTGGCCTTGGGAGGGCAGGGTCAGGCCAGCCTGGGGCCCCAGCGGAGCCTGTGGGAGCCCCCAGTCTCCACGCACCCCACTGCTTACTCTGGGGGCTGCCCTCACTGCAGGTGGACTACACACCAAGGGCCTGGGGTCCAAGGGATGCTGGTGGGCCCGGGGAGAGCCAGGTGATGCAGGGAGATGCGATGTGAAGGCTTCTCAGGCAGCTCCTGGGACGGCATCTCGGGGGCGGCTGCTGCAGAAAGCGGGAAGCAGGGCCAGGGAGCTGAAGGAGGCGCTGGGTCCCGGCCCAGAGCAGGCGGCCCAGCGAGCTTCAGTGCCAGGCTGCTGCCACCATGTGGGGCCCAGCCTGGAACGCCCGCACGCGAGAGGCACCCCCAGGCCCCACTGGGACCCTCCCCGGCCAGGACGCCTCTGGGCCCAGGCTCCAAGTCTAACTGGGCCCAGACAGCCTTGGCAGAGGGGGCTGACTGGTCTGCTGTACCAGGGGCCCCAGAGCCCCGCCAGGGGTGGGGAGGGCAGGCTGGGGGGTAGTCGACGGGTTTAAACGGACGCATCTACCAGGGCCATTCAGAGATGATTGACAGTGGGCGGAGCCAGGAAGGCAGCCTGGCCTGGAGGCCAGACGAAGGCCTGGCTGGCTTGGTTTTGCAGCCCGTGGAGCCTCAGCCCTGCCCTGTTTCCTGGCTCTTCCCGGAAGGATGCTCGCCTCTGGGGACACAGAATGCCTTCCCCCAAGTTGCAGGCCCTCAGCTTGGCCCCTCCCCTCCTGCAGTGCCCATCACAGACAGCGGGTTTTGAGGAGATTCCTCTTGTTGGCCTCGGACCTGGCCCGCTGTCTGAGCAGCCGCTTCAACGCAGCATGCCCCCTCCCATACCCTGGTCCCCGCCCGGAGTTGTCTGCCCCACCAGTGCCCCCCTCTCTCCCCGTCCTGCCCACCGTCCACCTCATTAAACACTGCAGCCGTTGGCTCAGTCGGGGTCCTACAGCAAGCAGATGTACCCTTGAGGAAAGGGACCCCTTAGGAAGGCGTGGAGAGAAATAAGGTGGGAGCCCACCCCACCTGGGGTGCGACCCCGGGAGCGGGCTCCTCCTGGGTCCACAGGGCCAGGAGGGAACCCCTCCAGGGCTGGGCTGCACGGTGTGGACCCTGCAGGGAGGGATAGACAGGTCAGCCTCAGGAGGCTCCTCCGGGCCCTGGGGTCACAGGGCAGGGTGAGGAGAGAAGGGGTGGAGGAGGGCAGTCTCCCCCAACGTGGGTGTACATCAGCGGGGGCACCCTGAGCGCTGGGTGCCTGGGCTGACGCTTCTCCCACAACAGCAGGCGTATCGACAAGCCCCGGAGCAGCCCTTCTCATCCAGGATGGGCACTCTGAAGACGACCGCAGCAGAAAGACAGACGGGCTGTGGATGGGAGGTGGCTGACGCTCTGTCCTGGCCACCCTTCCTGGCCCTGCCGCCTGTTCCCTGCCCTGGGGCAGACCCCTGGACCCTGGGTCGCCTGGTCTCCTGCCTCCTGTCCTGGGGGGGACGGCTCCTGGTGGAGGTGCCGGCTGGAGACAGGCGGGCAGGGCAGGGAGTCAGGGGTATTCTTTCCCTGCTCCTGGTCCAGCTCTCCAGCCTGTGGGGCGGGGTCTTCCCCCTTCCTGCAGGTGCTCCTGCGCAGGAGGTGCTGCGACACCCCTGGATGGCCGCCTCAGCATCTTCTGAATCGTGCCTCTGTCTGCTCTCCTCATCTGAAGCACCTGAGCATGACGGCAGGACCCTGGTGACTTCCAAGCACTCACGCCCACGCCTGTCCTCCCCAGACGCTTTCATTCCACGCTCAGTGACACGCAACTGCTGCCTTCGCACCGGCTTGCCTGTCTTGCCACCAGACCCCTTCCCGCCTGTCCTGCACGTGGAAGTTGCCTCGGGCTCCCTCCTCGACCAGCTCCCCCGTCCCACCCAGATCTCAGCACAGCTCTGAAAACCATCCATCAGAGCATGTCGCACCCCTGCGTCACCCCCGGGGACAAAGTCCCAACCGGCTGGCAAGACCCCACGTGATCTGGCTTCTGCAGCCTGGTTCAATCCAGGTGGGCCCCTCTGCCCTCCTCCTGGGCTCACCTTGGGGGACGTCCCCTCTGGCCTCCTCTCCCGGCTGCCCTACCACCACCACTGACTCTGCCGCCTCCTATCTTCCTCCTCCTCCTCGGAGACACCATTCTTCATGGCCTCCTGTTCCTTTCCTTCTGGAAGGTTCTTTCCCTGTCCCTGTACTCAGGCCCCTCCTGAGTCCCTGGCCTGTGCCCTCCCATCTCTCTCATGGAGCCAGGAAGAAAACCCACCACCCTGCCTGCAGGGTCCATGAGGGTCCTGGAGCCCCACTCCTGGGCCATCTAGGCCACGCCTGTCCGGAGCCTGGAGGGTAGTGGAAAGTTCCTCCTTCCCGAGAAGGTTCTGGATGATCTCTGGTAGTGGCTGATTGCAAATTCAGGGAAATGTCTGCAGCGTCTCCTGGCAAGCCCAGCGGAGGGTGATTAAAATAAAATGACCTAATAAACACCCCTAGAAGCCTTTGCACACACGTCCTTACAAGGGACGCTTAAGAAAATTAAGGGCTGAATTGATTTTTTTTTCCTCCCCAGCAAGAAAGATTGGGCCACTTAATTTAGAGCTCTCCTTAATCTTGGACAAACTAGGTCTAATTTCTTCAAATTATTCCACATTTCACTAATTTTGCCCACCCCCTTTTTTTTTACTCAAGAGTGTCTGAGCAGAAGTACTCCACACAATTTTAAAAGCCTGGATGTAAAGCCTGTCTCATTTTGCTCTGATGTGAACAGAGCATCTGGGTGCTTGTTATTTGCAGCTGGGAGAGAAACCCTGGCAAGTGGGGCTGGGGGAGTTTCGGGTGCCCGCGCCCCCACCTGGCGCAGAGGCTCGCAGCGGGGGCTTCATTAGCACCGGTTGCTGGCTGTCTTGACAAGGACCAGGATGTGGCACGCACCCAGCATGACGGACGGAGCCTCAGACATGACAGGTGCGTCAGGCAGAAAGCGGCGGCAGGTCCCCGAAGAGAGGGGAGCTGCCGCGGGGCCCCCGGACCCCCCTCACCACCGGTAACACATTTGGAAATCTCATTCGCTCTCCCCTCTCCTCTTCTTTTCAAGCACAAAACAAAGCAAAAATAAAAAAATCTCGAAGAGGGAAGAAAGAATGGAGGAGCCATGGTCCAGCACCAACTGTGTGGCTGCAGCGCAGGATTGAGACGTAGCCCTGAGGCCTCAGCAGGGGCGGCCACGGCCTGTCGGGCGGCTGGGGACACTGAGGCTCTGAACTCGGGCCTGCGGGCATGGGGGGTGGGATGGGAGGTGCGCTGGCGCAGCTCCAGAGACCGCATGCGTCCTGTTCCACTGCGTGTCTGCCCCAGAAAGCCTGGGGGCTCCCTCTGTCGCACCGCATGGGGGCTGGGAGGTGGTGCTGCATGGATCCTCGAGGGGCGTCCGAGCTCCAGGGACCCGGGGCACCATCACTCGGCTTTCCGCCCTCAGCACTGCCCTCCTTCCTCCTGCAGGCAGCCCTTCCATCGTCCTTTGCGGATTCAGCCCTCCCCACTGAGCCCTCCAGGCTGGGGCGCAAACCCCCGATTCAACAAGGAGCCGAGAACACCCCTCCCCTGGCCAGCGGGAGAGGTCCAGCCCAGCTCAGCAACCCACTGTCCGTCCCCGAGAAGCAGGCGCCACCCCAGGTCTGAACTTGAAGCTAGAAGGCTCTGTGCCCAGAGTTTCAGGGGGCCCAGGGGAGAGACTCTAGAAATAAAGGCACCAGGGGTGAGAAGGTCTAAAGGAGAGACGGCTCCCAGCTCAGCCAGCCCTGGGATCTCGGGTAGGTGGGTCACTCGGTCCCCTTTCTTTTTACTCTGGCCATTCACGTTGGGTTTCTCCATCAGCAAAGGGTCCTGACATTACAGACCTCCGAGACAGACAGCCCAAGTCCTCTGCCTCGAACAAGCATCCAACGCAAATAGTTTGTAGAATTCCAGGGAGCACGGGTAGGGAATGAGGACTGAGGAGAGGAGGAGCGTCTGTAACAAAGCTGGGTGAGCAGGTTCCCCTGAGGCCGAGGGGACTCCGTCCTGCTGGGAGACTCCCATAGCATAGAATCTGCCTCTGTGGTCCACTGGGGACACAAGGAGGGCTACTCTGGGGGGCGTTCATCCCCTAGCACTTCTGGCCTTCCCCCAGGCCCCCCAATAATCAGAAGACATGTCTGGCAGAGTCACAGTGTGTGCAGTGGAGAGCCTTATGGTCAGTGTCCATGGAGGCAGCAAGAACCAAGGGATATAGACTAAAGGAGCATTGTCAGCGCCACCTCCCCATTTAATAGGGGAGGGTAGGAAGGCCCGGGACAGGGCAGGGTGTGAGAGGCAGCCCCGGGTCCACTCGCCCCCCACAGCCGCCCTAGCATACAGCATCCTCCCTTCTATATCCATATCTGCCCACTGGGGACACTGCTGAACCGCAGGCTGCCCATGCCAGTGACTACATCTCAACCGCTCAGATCAGTCTGAAAGCTTCAGATGAGTACCTGCTCCATGCTGAGCCCCTGGGCTTTGGCGACTGGAAGCCCAGTCCTTAGGAGCTGAGGGCACAGAAGGTGTGGTGAGCAAGGGGTCCAGTTTCACAGGTGAGATTAGTAATTCACTATCAGCAGCAGTGAAAGGTCCTACATGGACAGCATCGTTCAAGGCATTTTCCCATCCATCACATCGAAAAGAAATCTCACAGAGCCTGTGTCCTCTGTAAAGGGAGACGAATGCATCAGAGACCTCACCCCACAGGGCCAAGGGTCCCTGTGCCCTGGAGTTCTTGGTGAACTGGGAAGTGTGTGTCATACACGGAGTCAACAGCTGGCAGCAGCTGCTGACCTGCTGAGATGCCTCAGGACCCTCTGGAGTGCAAGCAACAGAGACGCAATTCAAACCAGCTTACGAAAGAACATATTCAGAACTTGACAGAGTTGTGAAACCTAGTGGCTCAAGCACAATTTCTTCCCTCCCTCTTCCACTCTCTCCCCTTTCTTTCTCTCCTGGTCTCCCCAGTTTCTTCCTCATACTACAGACACAGCCTCTAGGAATCCTCCACTGGTATCACACCACATTTACACTGCTGGAAAGGTCTGTTTTCTCCCCACTTTTGTGTATAAACACAAGGGAAGGGCCTGGATTGTCCCGGTTTAGGACATGTGCCCACCCCTTAAACCATTCCTGGGAGGTGGTTGTTGTTCCATTGCTAAGTCGTGTCCAACTCTTTTCCACCCCATGGACTGCAGCACGCCAGGCTACCATTACTGTCCATTACTACCTCCAGGAGCTTGCTCAAACTCCTGTCCATTGAGTCAAAGATGCCATCCAACCATCTCATCCTCTGTCACCCTCTTCTCCTCCTGCTCTCACTTTTTCCCAGCATCAGAGTCTTTTCCAATCAGTCAGCTCTTCACATCAGGTGGCCAAGGTATTGGAGCTTCAGCTTCAGCATCAGTCCTTCCAAGATATTCAGGGTTGATTTCCTTTAAGATTGATGGGTTTGATCTCCTTGCTGTCCAGGGGATTTTCAAGAGTCTTCTCCAGCACCACAGTTCAAAAGCATCAGTTCTTTGGCAGTCAGCTTTCGTTATGATCCAACTTTCACAACCATACATGATTACTGGAAAAACCATAGCTTTGACGATACAGGTCTTTTCTGGGAAAGTAATGTCTCTGCTTTTAAATACCCTGTCTAGGTTTGTCATAGCTTTCCTTCCAAGGAACAAACATCTTTTAATTTCATGGCTGCAGTCACTATCCATAGTGATTTTGGAGCCTAAGAAAATAAAGTCTGTCACTGTTTCCACTTTTTCCCCATCTATTTGCTGAGAAGTGATGGGACTGGAAGCCGTGTTCTTAGTTTTTTGAATGTTGAGTTTCAAGCCAGCTTTTTCGCTCTCCTCGTTAACCTTCATTTCTTGGTGGTGGGGGTGGGGTATAGTATTGTAAGATTGTCCAAGTGGAGAGGGAGCAGAGTCCATGGTTGTCAGTTCCACAAATACCTCACCCAGCAGTTCCCCCAAGGCAAGGGCGTTTGGTTGTCAAATCTCCTCCCAGGAAGCATATTTTCAACTCACAGTACAATGTCTGGAATGGGGTACATGCTTACAAGTGCTGACTAATAACACATGAATGTACATAGAATTTGATAAATGCAATGGGTGCAGTGTTACTTTTTAAAAGAACACACTGGTTTCTTTTTTGCCTTAGGTAGCCAGGAATATGGGGCTTCGAGACTTGCTTTTCTCAGCATTGAAAATAAGTCACAGCTTTTAACCCTGCACACTTCACTCTTTCAGAACATGGCACATATAGCCTGTGAAGATGGATTACCAAGATGGCGGTTTTTTCCTAGAATTTCTAGGAAGTTATCCAGAGATATCATAGGTCTCTATCCTAGAGTCCACGTTTGGGTTTTCAGTCTATAACCCAGATAGCCCATGAGAAAAGAATCCACCTGTCAGTACAGGAGCCGCAGGAGACACGGGTTTGATCCCTGGGTTGGGAAGATCCGCTGGAGGAGGAAATAGCAACCCACTCCAGGATTCTTACTGGGACAATCCCATGGACAGAGGATCCTGGCGGGCTACAGTCCATGGGGTTGCAAAAAGTCGGACATGACCGAGCAACCTAGCATGAGCAGATGCCTAGAGAAGGCGCGCCCTGGATGTGTCAACAGACGCTGCAGTACACTGCCCAGACTCACTCTCCACCAGCCCAGCCCTGGGGCACTCATTCCCCAGCTACTCAGAGGGTTTTCAGCAAAACATCTCTTTCCTGAATCCTCTCAGGGGATTGCCTCCATCCAAAAAACTGCCTCACTCAAGATTACTCCCCCTCACCAGGCAGAGGTAAGCTGTATGCAATGACCAGTTGGTATGGAGACCAGAAGGCTTTCCCTAAGCTTGGACAGCTCTAACAAGCTATCCCAGTGCCCAGGACCCTGGGGGATCAGCTGAAGTCTTCGCTTCGACCGTCCTGCAGTTCGCCTTCCTCTGCCTCATCTCACATTTTTCAGCCTCCCTCCCATTAGGGTGGACCCAGGGACTCTCCCCAATCAAACCTTCATCTCAGAAGCTAGATGCCAGGGAAACTGACCTGCAACAGATGGTACCAGGGGGTGGTCCAAGGATCTCTCAAGTGGGATTTTGGAGCTGGCTCAGCCACCAGATGGCTGGCAGTGAGGACCCTATCACGGGCGATAGGGAAACATAGGTATGGCATGAGGTGGAGGTGCAATCAAGACCCGAAGAAAGGAAAGCCCAGGAGGGTATGGTCCATGCAGTATCTGGAAATGACCCGGGAAACCGTCATCCTACCGACTCCAGAATTGGATGGCTGTTGCTGGGGGCAGCTTGAGGCCCCGGAGGAGGAGAAGCAAAGTCTGAGGGTGGTTAATCACCAATTAAAGGCTAATTAAGATAAGCAGAGGGTCTCCTTAACACCATACAAATTAGAGACTCTCATTTCTTGCAGCTGGAGGCAGAAAGAGCCGACGATCTGGCCAAGGACTTAATTACAAGGATTGCCAAGCTCTGAAAGAGGCTGAATTCTCCAACCAGGCAGATCCAGTGCATCGGGGCCAGGGCAGGGAGCTGGAATCACCTGCAGGTTCTCGCACAGAGGTGTCCCACACCTGGGCTGGGGAGGCAACGGGCTGGTGGTCAGGAGAATCGGTGCTCCTTGGGTCTGTCTACCTCGGTGAGTCTCTCTCCATGTGGTCTGTCCGCCAAGAGTAGCTGGATTTCTTACATGATGGCAGTGGGATTCAGAGCAAGCGTCCCAGGAGAGAGAGGCAGGCAGAGGCTAATACTGCTAATACAACCCTTTATGACTGATCCCCATCTCTCAGTTAATGAGGGCTGAGGGGGAATCCTCCCACAGACAGGGCTTCCAGTGGGGCACGACGTGTTCCACTTTGTATGGAAGGAAGAGAATCCATAAGTATGGAAAGGTTAGGACACCTGTTGATTCTTGAGCAGCACCCAATGGTTTGACTGGTTCCTTGGGGACCAAGAAAGAGAAGGATTAGAAGATGAGGAATGAGAAAAGGTCTGATGATAAGGCAAAAGTGCAGCTTTTAGAAAATATGTCAGTCCCTGGGTTGGGAGGGTCCCCTGGAGGAGGGCATGGTAGCCCACTCCAGTATTCTTGCCTGGAGAAGTCCATGGACAGAGGAGCCTGGTGGACCACATTGCATAGGGCCACGAAGAGTCAGATATGGCTGACGTGGCTTAGCATGCATGCCTGATGTAGGAAGGTCTCTGGGTTAGGTGGACATCACCTGATCTACAACGGATGAAGCAAGACATACCCGAGAGGCAAGATGACAGGGTTGGCTGATGTCAGCACACGACCAGAGTAGCCATTAGCCCAGAAGCATGGCCTCCCACTGGCCGAGGTTGAATGTCCAACCTATCGGCCACAGACTCCAACACTGAGCTCCTGCTGTGACACGTTGTTTTCAGGAGATCAACCAGCCACGTGGGGGCAAACTGAATATGCAGCCATTCATCGTGGGAAATGGCGCGTCCAGTGTATTAATCAGGGTTCTCCAGCAAACAGAACCAATAGGATATGTGCAGCTACAGAAAGAGATTTGTTATAAGAAACTGGCTCACGTGATCATGGAGACTAGCGTCCGCATTCACAGTGTAGACCAGCAGGCTCAAGACCTAGGACATCCAGTGGGGCAGTTCCAGTCTAGAGGGGCAGCCTGGAGATCCCGGAGATCTGATGGACAGATGAAGCCTGAAGGCAGTCTGCTGGAAATTTCCTCTTGCTCCAGGAGGCTGATCTTTTCATTCAATTCACGCCTTCAACTGATTGGATGAGTCCCACCCACATCGCGGAGAGTAATCTCCTTCACTTGGAATCGGCCGATTGAATGTTGACCTCATCCAAAACAACTTCCAAGCTGACACATAGAATTAAACATCACATCCTGGGATTTGCCTTTCCTGGCCCCCAAACTTCAACCAACCCCCTACTCACCTCATCTGAAGATTTAGAGAGTGTTTGATCCATCAACACAGAAGCCTGCATAAAATCCCAGCAATGGAGGTATGGCCAAGTGAACCCACTGCTAACACAGACTGAACCATCCAAACACGAGGACACACATAGTAGGGTGGCTTTTTGACAACACAGCTGAGATGCTGGCTTGAAGACGGCTGTCCTCAAGGACGTATATGCTCTACATGAAAGGCCATTATATGGTGTTTTGCCCCCAGATGGAAAAACATATGAGTCCCGGAACCAAGGGCAGAAATAGGAAAGGCCCTGCTTCTAATCACTCCCTGTGGCTCTTCTGGGGAATTTTGGTCCATCCTACGACTCAGTGCCCTGTGATTATAGAGGTCCCAGGTCTCAAAGGGGGATCCTTCTGCCAGGGAAAAGAAAGAGTCCCAACAAACTTTAGCAGCATCCTCGCTTCATTGAAATTCACCCATTTTAAGTATGCATATCAACAGTTTTCAATAAATTTGCTTTATTGTGCAACCATCAACATAATCCAGTTTTAGACCAGCTCCATCAACTCAGTAAGATCTCTCACCCTCATTTACAGTTAATTTCCGTTTCAACCCACAGTCCAGACAACCGCAAATCTACTTTCCGCCTGTATGGATTTGCCTTGTCTGCACAATTCATATAAACAAAATCATACAATAGGTAATCGTCTGTGTCTGGCTTCCCTTGCTTAAGGTGTTTTTGACGTTCATCCACGATGCGCATCCGTACTTCATTCCTTTTTATTGATGAACAGTATTCCATGGTATGGATAAACTGCATTTTGTTTGTCCATTCATCGGTTAATTGACGTCAGGGTTATTTCTACCATTTGGCTGTTAGAAATTAAATTGTTATGGGTTTTTACGTGCCAGTTTTGCACAGACTTGTGTTTTTATCCCCCTTGGGTAGATACCTAGTTGTGGAATTGTAGAGTCATTTAGTAAATTTATGTTTCACTTTTTAAGAAAAGAAAAGGCCAAACCATTGTCCAGAGTAGCTGGACCATTTTATATTTCTATCAGCCGTGTTTGAGGGCGCCCATTTCTCTCTTTAACATTTGTTATTGTGTATATTTATAATTATAGCCATTCTGGTGTGTGTGTGAAGTGGTATCTCACTGTGCTTTTAATTTGCATTTCCCTGATGACTAATGATGTTGAGCACCATTTCAAGTACTTATTCACCGTTTGTTCATCTTCTTTGGTGAAATGTCTATTCAAGGCTTTTGCCCCTTTTTATACTGAATGTTTGTCATTTCATTGGGTTCTCTCTATATCCTAGATACAAGTCACTTATCAGATATATGATTTGCAGCTATTTTCTCTCAGTCTACAGCTTGTCTTTTCATTTTCCTATTAATGACTTTGAAGGTGCAAATGTGTTAATTTTGATGAAGTCCAATTTGTCAATTTTTTCTGTTAGGTTGTGCTTTGGATGTTGAATCTAGGAAAGCTTTGCCTAACCTAAGGTTATGAAGACTTTCTGTTAAGCATTCTTCTAAAAGTTTTATAGCTTTACTACTTACATTTATGTCTGCAACCCCTTTAGAGTTAATGTGTCTGTGTGGTGTGATGATCCAAGTTCATCTTTCTGCATGTGGCTATTCAACTGTCCCAGCATCCTTTGTTGAAAAGCTTATCCTTTTTCCATTGAACTGTCTTGGCATCATTATAAAAAATCCATTGACCGTAAATGCAAGAACTTCTTGCTGGGCTCTTAGCTCTGTTCCGTGGATCCACACATCCATTCTTATCCTGGTTCAACACTGTCTCCATTACTGAAGCTTTTTAGGAAACTCTGGAATTGGGCAGTGAAAGTCCTCCCACTTTGTTCTTTTTCAGGATGGCTTTTGCTACTCTGGATTTTTTTGTTTCCATGTAAACTGTAAGATCTGCTTGTCGGTGTCTATGAAACAGACTGCTGGGATTTTGATAGGGATGACGTTGACTCAATAGATTAACTCGCGGGGGTGGGGGGGATTGCCATCTTAACAGTATTGATTCTTCTGATCTGTGAACAGGAAATGTCTCTGCTAACTTAGACATTCTCTAATTTCCCTCAGCAAAGTTTTGTAGTTTTCAGTGTGCAAGTTTCATACTCCTTTTTTGAGTTTATTCCTAAGGATTGTATTCTTTTGCGCGTTAGTGCTCAGGCACTTCAGTCGTGTCCGACTCTTTGCAACCCCATGGACCACAGCCCACCAGTCTCCTCTGTCCTTGGGATTCTCCAGGCAAGAGTGCTGGAGGTTGCATGCCCTCCTCCAGGGGATCTTCCCAACTCAGGGATCAAACCCACATCTCTGTGTCTCCTGTACCAATAGGCAGATTCTTTAGCACTAGTACCATCTGGGGCACCTTTTACTTTTTTGGATGCTACTAAATGGAATTGTTTTCTTCATTTCATTTTCAGATTGTTCATTGCCAATATATAAAAATGCAAAGGATTTGTGGATGTTGATCTTGTATCCCATATCGTAGCTGAATTTATCTACTATAGTAGGATTTTTGTTGAGTCCTTTGGACTTTCAACGTATAAAAACATGCCATCTGGAATAAAGACAGTTTTCCAATACTTCTTTCTTCTTAATCTAGACTGTCTTTTCTTTCTTTCCCTGGAGAAGAGAATGGCTACCCACTCCAGCATTCTTGCCTGGAGAATCCCATGGACTGAGGAGCCTGGCAGACTATGGTCCATGGGGCCACAAAGAGTCAGATATGACTAAGCAACTAACAGTTTTTATTTCTTTATTATATCTGATTGCGCTGGCCAAAACTTCCAGTAAAACAATGAATAGAACTGCCAAGAGAATCTGCCTTGTTCCTGATCTTAGACAGAATGCATTTATTCTTTCATCATTTACATATGACCTTATCTATACGATTCAGATAGGTGCCTTTTACCAGTTTGTTGAAGTTTCTGTCTATTCCAAGTTTGGCAGGAATGAGTTTTGTTTTTTTTTTTTTTTAATCATGAATGCATGCTGAATTTTGTTAAATGATTTCTGTATCTATTGAAATGGTCATATGAGTTTTGTTTCTTATTTATTAATATACTGTATTATATTAATGGATTTGGGGAATGTTCATCCAGCCTTGCATTCCTGGGATTAATCTCATTTGGCCATAATATGTAATCCTTTTTCTATCTTTCTGAATTCGCTTGGCTAGTATTTGGTTGAAGATTATGGTATCTATATTCATGAGGGTTATTGGTCTGTCATTTAATTTCCTTGGCGATGTCTTTGTCTGCATTTGGCACTGGGTGATACTGGCCTCAAAGAAGGAGCTGAGAAGGGTCCCATCCTCTTCTGGAAGAGTTCATAGAATGTCAGTGTTATTTCCTCTTTAAGCATTTGATAGAATTCACCAGTAAAAGTTGTCCAGGAATTCTTTTGTGCAAAAGCTTTTGATTGCTAATAATTTTTTTATTTTGCATCTTATAAGTGTATTCAGATTTCCTATTTTTGTCTGGAATGAATTGGGGTGGTTTATGTCTTTTCAGGAATTTCTCCTTTTCCTCACTTGCCTAACACTGATATAGAGCTGTTCACAGTATTCCCATATACTTTTGTTTTTTGCTTGTTTGTTTTCTATTGTGGCTGTACCATTTGGCAAGTGAGGTTTTCCCCTAACCCGGGATTGAACCCAGGCCTCTGCAGTCAAAGTGATGAAGCCTAACCATTAGGCCACCTGGGAACTCCCCTGTGTAATCCTTTTAAAGCCTGTAGGATCAGATGTCCCTCTTGCAGTAATAATTTTGGTGCTCTGCGTATTCTCCCTTTCTTTCTTGATCAAATTAGCTAAAAATTTGCCTATTGAGATGTTCTTTTCAAAGGACCAACTAATGTTTTCATTGATTTTCTCTGTTCGGCATTTCAGGCTTCCCCGCTAGCTCAGTCGGCACAGAATCCAGCTGCAATGCAAGAGGTCGCCTCCAGCACAGGAGACACGGATTCTACCCCTGAGTCTGGAAGAGCCCCTGGAGGAGGAAATGGCACCCCACTGCAGTATTCCCGCCTGGAAAATCCCAGGGACAGAGGAGCCTGGTGGGCTACACTCCATGGGGCCTAAGAGTCAGACGCGACTTTGTGATTAAACCACATTGTTCACGTCTCTTCTACAATTCTTATTTCCATTCTAATCTTTTTCATTGCCTTCTTTCTGCTTGCCCTGGGTTTGGTTCGCTCTTCTTATTCTAAATTCTTCAGGCAAAAGATCAGATCAATGATCTGAGCTCATCCTTTTGCTCTGACGCAGGCATCTAGGCTATACCTTCTCCTTTAAGCACCACTTTCTCTGCATCTGATAGATTTTGATATATTTTTGATATAAACAATTTTTTAATATTTTGATTTCCTATAGGATTGACTGATTTGATCTTCTTGCTGTTCAAGGAGCTCTCAAGAGTCTTCTCCAGCACCACAGTCCATTTTCATTCGTTTCAAAATACTTAAGATTTCCCAAATCTCTGTCTATTTTTTTCTAATTCAGTTTTGTTGTGATTGGAGAACCTGTCTATGAGTTCAATTTTTAAAAATTTAAAGATGTATTATGGCCTAGAACACAGTGTATCTTTGAGAAAATCTCACAGACAGCGTAGAGAATGTGCATTCTGCTATTGCTGGTAGACGTCATATAGACGTCAGCTTGCTGTGTTGTCCAGTTGCTAAGTCCCGTCTGACTGTTGGCCCCTCATGGACTGCAGAACACCAGGCTCCCCTGTCCTTCACCGTCTCCCGGAGTTTGCTCAGATTCATGTCCATCGATTCAGTGACGCTATCTAACCATTTCATCCTCTATTGCCCCCTTCTCCTCCTGCCCTCAATCTTTCCCAGCATCAGAGTCTTTTCCAATGAATCAGCTCTTCGCATCGGATGGCTAAAGTATTGGAGCTTCAGTATCAGTCCTTCCAATGAAAGTTCAGCATTGTTTTCCTATAGGATTGACTGATTTGGTCTCCTTGCTTTTCAAGGGACTCTCAAGAGTCTTCTCCAGCATCATAATCCAAAAGTATCAATTCTTTAGTGCTCACTCAGCCTTCTTTATGGTCCAACTCTCACATCCTTACATGACTACTGGGAAAACCATAGCTTTGACTATAGGGACCTTTGTTGGCAAAGAGGTGTCACTGCTTTTTATTTTATTTATTTATTTTTTTGGTCACTGCTTTTTAATACGCTGTTTAGGTTTGTCATAGCTTGCTTTCTAAGGAGCAAGTGTCTTCTAATTTCACGGCTGCAGTCACCATCTACAGATTCTGGAGCCCAAGAAAATAAAATATGTCACTGCTTCCACTTTTTACCTTCCTATGTGTCATGAAGTGATGGGACCAGATGCCATGATCTTAGTTTTCTGAATGTTGAATTCCAAGCCAGCTTTTTCACGCTCCTCTTTCCCTTTCATTAAGAGGCTCTTCAGTTCCTCTTCATTTTCTGCCATTAGAGTGGTATCTTCTGCACATCTGAGGTTTTTGATAATTCTCCTGGCAATCTTGATTTCAGCTTGTGTTTCCTCCAGCCATTTTGCATGATGTACTCTGCAAATAAGTTAAATATGCAGGATGAAAATATATAGCCTTATCATACTCCTGTCCCAATTTTAAAGTAGTCCATTGTTCCATTTTCCACTTCTAACTGTTGCTTCTTGATCTGCATTCAGGTTTCTCAGGGGACAGGTAAGGTGGTCTGGTATTTCCATCTCTAAGAATTTTCCACAGTTTGTTGTGATCCACACAGTCAAAGGCTTTAGCGGAGTCAGTGAAGCAGAAGTAGATGTTTTTTGGAATTCCCTTGCTGTCTCTATGATCCAACAAATGTTGGCAATTTGATCTCTGGTTCCCCTGCCTTTTCTAAACCCAGCTTGTACATCTAGAAGTTCTTGGTTCACGTACTGCTAGAGCCTGGCTTGAAGGATTTTGAGCATAACCTTACTAGCGTGTGAAATGAACGTAACTGTACAGTAATTTGAACACTTTTTGGCATTGCTCTTCTTTGGCATTGGAATGAAAACTGACCTTGTCCAGATGCCAGTTAGGTTAAGCCACTTGATAGGTAGTTCAAAGCTTCTACATCCTTGCTGATTTTCGATTTTCCCTAGTAATTATTTTATAAAAGAGGTGTTGAAATTGTGCACCTCAAGTGCAAAGGTATCAGCTTTTATTTCATGTATTTTGAAACTGTTACGAGGCACAAGCAAGTTTAGGATCATTGTATCCTCTTGATTAATTGATCCTTTTACATTATAAAATATATATATTTTTTGTCTCTAGTAACTTTTTTTGTCTTAAAGGCCTGTTTTTCTAATAATATAGCCACTTCGGTTCTCTTATGGTGACTGTTTTCTTGGTAGAGGCAGACCGCAGAGACAGACCGTGTGGGTTTGGTTCCAGACCACCACGATAAAGCGAATAGCACAATAAAGTGAGACACACGAATGTTTTGGTTTCCCGTTGCATAGAAAATGTTTGTGCTATACTGGAGGCTGTGAGTATGCAATAGCGTTATGTCTTTAAAAATGAACGTACCTGATTTCAAAAATTCTTTCTTGCTGGAACTCTCTTGGTGGTCCAGCAGTTCACAGTCTGTGCTCCCAGAGCATGGGGCCCGGGTTCAGTCCCTGGTCAGACCCTGCAAGCCGAAACTGAAAAAAAAAAAAAAAAAAACGAAAAGAAGATCCCACGTGCCACAAATATAAATACCCCACATGCCTCAAGGAAGAGCCTGCCTGCTCAGCTAAGACCGTGTGTATGTGTGCGCGCATGCTCAGTCACTTCAGTCATGTCCAACTCTTTGTGACCCGTGGACTGTAGCCCACCAGGCTCCTCTGTCCATGGCATTCTCCAGGCAAGAACACTGGAGAAGGGTGCCGTGCCCTCCTCCAGGGGATCTTCCCCACCCAGGAATTGAACCCGTATCTCCTATATTGTAGGCGGTTTCTTTACCGCTGAGCCACCAGGGAATCCCCCTAAGACCAGGTGCAGCCAAATAAATAAACAAAAAAAAAAAATTAAAAATTCTTTATTGCCACAAATTCTTTCTTGCCACAAATTCTGGGCCTTCTGTGAGTCATAACAGTCGAATCACTGATCACAGGTCGCCATAACAGATATTATAATAATAATTATGAAAAAGTTTGAAATATTGTGAGAATTACCAAAATGTGACACCAAGACGTGAAGTAAGCAAGCGCTGTTTGAAAAAGTGATGCCGACAGATTCTCTCAATTCAGCGTTGCCATAAACTTCCAATTTGTAAAAATCTCGGTATCTACAAAGCGCAATCAAAGGAAGCTCAGTAAAATGAGGTGTGCCTTTTACTTTTTACTTTCAGTTTATTCTGTCTTTGTGTTTACTGTAAAGAGTGTAAAATTGGATCCTGGCTGTTGCTGTTGTTTTTAACATTCTGACAGTCTCTGCTTTTTGAGTTTTTATTTGTTTAATGTCATGATTGGCATGGTTCAACATACATTTGCTATTTTGTTATTTGTTTCGTATATTGTCGATCAGTTGCTCAGTCAGGTCCAGCTCTTTGCAACCCTATGGACGGCAGCACGGCTGCCCTTCACCACCTCCCTGAGTTTGCTCGGACTCATGCCCATTGAATCGGTGATGCCATCCAACCATCTCATCCTCTGTTGCCCTCTTCTCCTCCCGCCTTCAGTCTTTCCCCAAATCAGGGTCTTTTTCCAATGAGTCAGCTCTTGGCATCAGATGGCCAAAGTATTGGAGCTTCAGTTTCAGCATCAGTCCTTCCAATGAATATTCAGGGTTGATTTCCTTTAGGATGGACTGATTTGATCTCCTTGGAGTCCAAGGGACTCTCAAGAGTCTTCTCCAGCACCACAGTTCAAAGGCATCAATTCTTCGGCCCTCAGCCTTTTTTATTGTCCAGCTCTCACATCTGTACGTGACTACCGGAAATTCCATAGCTTTGACTATATGGACCTTTGTTGGTGAAGTAATCTTTCTGTTTTTTAATATTCTGTCTATGTTTGTCATTGCTTTTCTTCCAAGCAGCAAGTGTCCTTTAATTTCATGGCTGCAGTCACTGCCCACAGTGGTGTCTAAGGCCTTTTTATTCATCTAGTCCTCTGTTATTTCAATTTTGTTTGGTGTTAAATGGATATTTCCTAGTGTACTATTGCCATTCTTTTTTTAACCTACATTTAAAAAATTATTTTCCTAGTGATTGTTGTAGGAATTATAATGAGCAGCTTAACTTAAAAAATTTGTTTAGCATTGATACTAACTAAATTACAATGGTACACAGAAAGTTGGCTCCAATATATCTCCCTTCCCTTCCCTCTCCTTTGTGCTAATATTGCCACATAAACATACAACTCTATGTTATAAGCCTAACCATAGAGTTTTGTGATTCTCACCGTATGCAGTTGGGTTGGCCAAAAAGTTCTTTTCGATTTCCCACACCATCCTATGGAAACACCTGGACAAACTTTTTGGCCAACCCAAAACCTCAATGAAGAGCAGAAAAGATTAAAAATATATCGACTGTGTCTTTTATATTTACTTACACGATTACCTTTGTGGGTGCTCTTTATTTCTTCCTGTAGGTTCTTGTCCCCAGATTGTTTCTTCTTAGCCTGGAGAACATACTTCAGTGTTTTTTTATAAGGCAGGTTTGCTAGCAATGAATTCTTTCAGCCTTTGCTTATCTGGGTGTGTCTGTATTTCTCCTCATATTTGAAGGATAATTTTGCTAGATGCAGAAAATTCAACTGTTTTTTTTCTTTTAGCACTTTGACGATGACAACCTGCTACCTTCTGGTTTCCATTATTTCTAAAGATAATCCGATCGAGGTTTTCTTGTACTTGATGAGTCATCTTACTGCTGATGCTTTCAAGACTTTGTCTTTGATGACATATATGATAGTCATAACCTTTGACTATGATACGTGTAGGTGGGATTTTTTTTTTTTAGTTTATCCTCTGACATTTGTTGAGTTTATTGCAGGCATATATTGATGGATATTTTTTTTAAACCAAGTTTGGGAAAAATTCAGCTCTTATTTCTTAAAAAAATAATTCTGTGCCTTTCACCGATGGTCTCGCAAAATTCTGAAGCTCTGTTTGTGTTATACATTCTTCTTCCCTTCTGTTCTTTAGACAGTTTCTATCGCTTTATCTCCAAGTTTGTTGAGTCTTTTTCTGTAGAGCTCAAATCCATCCTTGAGCCCCTCTGATGAATTTTTCATTTCAGTTTTACTTTTCAACTCCAGAATTTCTATTTGGTTCTTTGTTATGCAGGCAGACCTGGGAGAAATCACAGGTTCGGTTCCAGGCCATCGCAGTAAAGCAAATATTGCAATAAAATGAGTCACACTTTATTTTTTGGTTCCCCAGTGCATGTAAAAGTCATTTACACACACTATAATCTAAGACTGTGTAATATATTGTATCTAAAAAACAATGTAAGTGCCTTATTTTTAAATTTCTTTATTGCTTTCTTAGATATGCTAACCATTATCTGACAATGCAGGATTGTCGCAAACTTCAATCTGTTTTCTTAAAAAAAGGCAATATCTGCAAAGCTGAGTGCAATAAAACAAAGATGCCTCTGCTTTGGATCTTCTTGTTGGTATTCTCTGATTGATGAGTCAAATTTATCAGGCTTTTCTGTTTTGTCTTCTCCCAGTTTTATCGAGATATAACTGATATACGGCACTGTATAAGTTTAAGAGGCACAGCAAAATGATCTGACCTACATACACCATGAGATAATGACCATGATAAGTTCAGGTGCATCCAGCATCTCACGTAGATACAAATAAGAGAAAAAATATTTTTGCTTGTGATGAGAACACCTAAGATCTACCCTCTTAATCACTTTCACTTAAGACATAAAGCAGAGTTGATTATATTCATCCTGTTGTATACACTACGCTCCTAATACTTATTTATCTTGTACCTGGAAGTCTGCATCTTCCAACCACCTTCATCCAAACTTCGCCCTCACCTGCCACCTCTGGTGGCCTCAGGTCTGGTCTCTTTCTCTATGATTTTGTTTGCTTGCCTATTTTTGACTTACAACCCCCTCAGTTTCTGGTGTATGACACAACGATCTGATGTTTCTGTACGTTATGAGATGGTCACCATGATAAGCCTTGTCACCAGCTGTCGCCATACAAAGATGGTGCATTATTCTTGACTGCCTTCCCCATGCTGCACATTTCTTCCCGTGACTCATTTGTTTTGTAACTGGAGGTATGTACCTGTGATTAAGCTCACCTGTCTCATCCTCCTCCTCCCCCTGTTCCCTCCAACAGCACCCTCTTTGTTTTCTGTACCTGGGACTCTATTTCTGTTTTTTCTTTTTTAGATTCCAATTATTAGTGAAATCATACAGCATTTTTCTTCTTCTGTCTGACGTATTTTACTTTTTCTGTCTGACTTATTTTACTATGCCTAATACTCTCTAGGTCCACCCATGATGTCACAAAAGGTGACATTTCATTCTTTTTTTTAAATAGCTGAGTAACACATATGTGTATATGTATACGTATATGTGTGTGTGTGTGTGTGTGTGTGTGTGTATGGGGCTTCCCAGGTGGCTCAGTGGTAAAGCATCCATTTGCCAATGCAGATGATATGAGTTCGATCCCTAAGTTTGGAAGATCCCCTGAAGAAGGGAATGGCAACACACTCCAGTATTCTTGCCTGGAAAATTCCATGGGAAGAGGGTCCTGGTGGACTACAGTCCGTGGGATTTCCCAGGCAAGAATACTATATATATATATATATACACACACACACACACACATATATAATGTGTATGTGTGTATGTGTGTGTGTGTGTGTATATATATATATATATAGAGAGAGAGAGAGAGAGAGAGTACACACACACACGTATTCATCCATTCATCTATCGATGGGCACTTAGGTTGCTTCCAAATGCTGGCTATTGTGTATAATACTTCAGTGAGCCTTGGGTGCATGTTTCTTTTCTAATTAGTGTTTTTATTTTCTTTGGGAAAACACCCAGAAGTGGAGTTGCTGGACCCTATGGTAGCTCCATTTTTCTGTTAGTGTTATTGAAACGTAGTTGATTCACAGTGTGGCGTTGGCTTCAGGTGCACAGCAAAGTGATTCGATTAGACACGCGCATGCATCTATTCTCCTGTTAGGTTCTCTTCTGGTATGGATTATCACGAGACACTGAGAACAGTCTCCTGTGCTGCGCGGCAGGCCCTTTTGGTTATTTGTCATTTTATTTTTGATTTTTGGAGGAGCCTCCATACTATTTTCCATAGTGGCTGCACCAATTTACATTGCCACCAACAGTGCACAATAGTTCTCTTTTCTCAACATCCTTGCCAAACTGGTTATTTGTTGTCTTTTTAATAACAGCCATTCTGACGGGTGTGAGGTGGTATTTCATCGTGGTTTTGAGTTGCGTTTCCCTGCTGACTAGCGATGCTGAGCGTCTTTCATGCGCTGGCTGGCCATCTGTAATGTCTTCTTTGGAAAATGTCTATTCGGGTCCTCTGCCTAGCTTTGATCAGGTTGGCTGCTGTCTTACGTTGTGCTGTGTGAGTCTTTCGTGTTTTCTGGCTATTAACCCCTTGTTGGATATATTTCCTGCAAACGTCTCCTCTCATTTGGTAGACTGCCTTTTCATTTTGTTGATAGCTTCCTTTACTTCGTAATTCTTTTAAAAACAATTTCCTATAGGTCTTTGAACTTATGCTGGTTTTAAGGCTTGGCCTACCAAGTCCAACACCTAGGGTTCCTCAGAGACACTTCCTACCAACTGCTTCTTTCCTGCGTGTGACTGTGTATTCCTCTTTGCATGTTTCACAATTTTTGTTAGAAACTGGACATTTTGGATAATTCATTATAGCAAATCTGGATCCTGGTTCACTTCCCCAGGGGGTGTTGCTGCATTTGTTTGTTTGTTTAGGGAATAGTCTGGATAAAGTATTTAGAGACTAACTCCTCTCCTGTGTGCAAACACTAATGTCGGTGCTTTAAAAAAAAAAAAAAAAAAAATCTTGGCTTCATCTTTAGCCTGACTTCCTAGAAACTGATCTGGGTAAGCATAGCTTCACAGTCAGCCAATAGCTAGTTGGAGTTTTTGCTTAAACTCCCTGAGCCAGTAAGGTTTCCCCTCCTCTTGCTATGGTCAGGCATGCGTTCAAAGCCCAGGCAGTTTACAAGCCTGTCCTGGCTTTCTGTGCCTGCACAGTCAGCCAGAGCCAAGTAGATAAGCAGGCTCTCTCCCCTTTCTCCTGAGTACCCTCCCGTACACAGCCTCCCAGGTCCTCAGAAATGTGTGCAACCTTATCAAAGCCCCCGATGGCTGTCCCAGCTGCCCCCCCTCCCAGGTCTCTCCTTAAACATTCTGGCTGGTCTGCTGCTGCCCAGAATCAGTATTACAGCCCTTGGGCAGCTGTGATATTGGCCTTTCTTGATTGTTTTCTGCAGGAATGGCAATTGCTTTCGACAGTGCCCCCAGAGAAGGGGCTTTTCTCTGGAGCTCCAAATTAAATCAACACTCTCCTGCAGCAGGAAGACTGCTGGTCTTCATGCTGCCACATCCATTCAGGGAGATGGGAGCAGCCCGGCCAACGTGGCAGGGATTCCCCCCATTGTCAACCAAGGTTAAGTAGCTTCTCTGGAATCAATGTCATTCAATTTGTCAAAGGCCTCTGGTTAATTTCCAGGGTTTCTAAGATGGTTGTTTGGACCACAGTGTCCAATCTTCTCCTTGCTTCTCCAGAGACAGGCTTCACTGGGATCCCTCTGCGGCTGCCCCCACTAAACTTCAAGTTCAGTTGTTGCCCAGTCGTGTCCAGCTCTCTGTGAACAGAGAGCTGTGGACAAGGAAAGACATCAGAAACTGACGCTGATAAGGAGGAGGAAACGAGGCTTTGGTGAAATGATGGGGACAGGAGGGAGCAGTCTAGGCACCCAGGTGATTTTTCTGGACCCTTCTCAGTAGACCTCTGCCCAGTTTGGTGGTGAACAGACCAGTGCAGAACCATGGCTTGAGCAGTGCGTAGTGACCAAGGTTTCATATTTCTTGGGACTGAGGGTCGTGTACCCCTCCTTGTGGGCCACCTACACTGTGGGCGGTACCACCTTCCTGCAACAACGAGAGGACTCCTACTGGGTAGCAAAAAGCCGGAGACACTCACTGAGTGGCTTCAAGATCAGCTGCACTTTCCAGGCAGTAGGTTGAGCCCATGACGTTCCTCCTGTGAGGTTTCCTCAGGGAAAAAGGCCTCTCAGTCCTGGAGGAATCACTCTCAGGAGTTACATGGAGCACGTGGGAGCCCGGGGCACCAAGGCTGGACTGTTTCAGCTAGGCTCGGGGACTGGCAGGGTCGCGCTGACAGCGCCCTGCTGAGTCCCAACCCCCTACTCCTAGCATTGGCCTTGTCTGCAGAGGGCCTCCTTCCCCAAAATCAAAGCCCTCTTCTCGGGGCAATCTATTTCCAATGGCTGGTCTATACAGGGGTAAAAGGACCTAGCTTCCTTCCCCTACTGTGGAACAATGTTTTTTTGTTTGTTTGTTTTAACTTTTGGCCACATCATGTGGCTTGCGGGATCTTAGTTCCCAACCAGGGATTGAACCTGGGCTCTCAGCAGTGAAAGTGTGAAGTCTTAACCATCGCACCACCAGGGAATTCCCAGTGTGGGCCAACACTGAAGAGCCGTCACAGCTCCCAAACCCCACACAGGATTATCTGAAGCCCTTGTGGCCACTTGACAGCCCACCCCATCCCACCCCACCATGCCCTCCTGGCTTACCGATTCTCCCCACCTCCACCACCACCGTGCACCACGGGTGTCAATCTCGTGAACGTTTCAACAAATGTCCCCTTCATAAATCTCCTTAGAGTATATTTCCAGGGGAATCCAACCTGCAACAATTGGTGTTTCACTCTTGATTTAATCGTACACAATTAAGCCCAGCATTTATCATGAATCAATTCTCCCCTCTCCATTTTCCTTGCAGCTGGTAAGGAGAGAGGGGTGGCAGAAAAACAAAACAAACCAAACCAAACATAAGCCTAAATGACAGATGTTAAGAAATGAGGGCAACTCTTCCGTGAATGGGTAATTGCACCGTTTTTGGACGCCAATCTCTAAAACGATGAAAAATCATGATTGCACAAGGCTGGGACCTCTGGGGACTTTGACAGTGACTTCTAGGGCACCTGAGTTGGAAACACCTTCAGACCATGGATTGAGCAGGGTACATTCTCCACACGGGGCACTGCCCTCTGAGAAGTCTATGACCCATAGGCCTACTGAACGAGGCTAAAACTCTTGGATTCAATCCTAAGAGTTGAACCACTCCAAGGGAAGGGGCAGAGAGCAGGGAGGGGGACAGCTCTGACCTTGCACAACTGTGGAGCCTGGTAAGCAGTCTCTGCAGACTTTCTGATACTGGAGCTGGAAGAACACAGGGCAGGCAGTTGGGGAGATAAGAGGAAAGAGAGGAGGGTCGGGGATCAAAAATCCATAAGCCGAGCTGGAACCCCACAAGGATAAACAGACTGAGGTCACTCCTCATTGCCTGTGAAGCTGGTGATATGAGCATCCTGCAAAATCCCAGACCTTCCCCACGAAGCTAAACACACACGTCCGGCCATCACTCGGGGATGGGCCTCCTCTTAAGTCCTGCAACTTAAATATTGAGATAGGAAGTTGGACTAGTGCCATGTCATAAGCTAGATGATAAGGACATGAGAGACTGGAAGAAAGCAGAAATAATGAGCATATAAATACATAGACATATTTACAAGAAGGAAGAGCTACTCGTAATTCTTACAGTCATTCCGACAACTGGCTCCATCATTGTAACTGATGTTTATAACTATCTTCTTCCCATGCCTGCTTCATATTTCCGTTGCCTTTAGCAAACCCTTCAACTACTCATGGCTCTTTGCCTTGCAGAGTGGCCCAAGCATTTACGTGTGGAGCGTCTGGGCTGTTGGAGGTTCTACCTGAATTGAGTCATTGGAAGAAAAGCTATGACAAACCTAGACAGCGTTTTAAAAAGCAGAAGCATCACTTTGCCAACAAAGATTGGAATTGTCAAAGCTATGGCTCTTCCAGTAGTCATGCATGGATGTGAGACTTGGACCGTAAAGAAAGCAGAGCGCTAAAGAACTGATGCTTACAAACTGTGGTGCTGGAGAAGACGCTTGAGAGTCCTCTGGTCTGCAAGGAGATCACACCAGTCAATCCTAAAGGAAATCAATCCTGAATATTCCTTGGAAGGACTGAAGCTGAAGCTGAAGCTCCAATACTTTGGCCACCTGAAGCAAAGAACTGACTCATTAGAAAAGACCCTAATGCTGGGAAAGGTTGAAGGCAGGAGGAGAAGGGGGTGACAGAGGATGAGATGGTTGGATAGCATCATCAGCTCAATGGACATGAGTCTGAGCAAACTCCAGGAGTTGGTAAAGAAGAGGAAGTCTGTTGTGCTGCAGTCCATGGAATGCCAAGAGTCAAAGGCGACTGAGCGACTGAACAACAGCAAAGCTTTCCGCTGACTTTAATCGCAGGACCCGGGAGTAATAAGAAACTGCAAGGTGACCTTCTGCATCCCACATTTCCCCAAATGTGTGGTGGCAACCCACTTTCTCCTTGATAGTCAGCATCAATCGCTCCAGCCAGTCCAGTTACCTTCTTTACTTGCTGATTCAGCACCATGGGGAATTCAAGGGGCCAGTGGCAGTCTCGACAGACTGCTCAGTAGAATCACTGTTGTGTCAGTGAGGAAAGTGTGTATTCTGTAGATCCACAGATGCTCGTTCTGGCAGAGGCATTGAGGGCAGGAAAGGCAAATTCACATCCAAATAAATACCTGTCCTGGTAAGAACACAGTGCTCCCTGCTCTGGAAGGAATGAGTCCAATGTAATGAATCCCCTCCCAGACGCCCCCACCCCCACCCCAGGGAAGAGCGCTGTATCAGGACCCAGTGCTGGGCCCTGCTGTTGGCAAATCGGACCCCCACCAGAGGCTGGAGGTGACCTGCCTTGGAGCATGGACATGAGGGGTGCTGGGACCACGCACAAGCTTCTAACAAAGCTGCTTGTTCCCGAGCCCAAGCAGCAATGCCAATGTGGCTGAACACGAGAACTGTCCGATATCCACAAAACAGGCTAGTTACCTGGTTAACTCAACCTCCCTCTATCGAGGTCACCCTTTGGAAAGCTTGGTGACAATTCCCATGGGACGCAAATACCTTCACACTCTGAGCCCATTTGCAGGGGTCTAGCCACTGAGCTCTCCCTCAAACCTTCTCGTCACCAATTTTGTGACTGTATTTCTTCCAATACTCTGACCACCCAGCCAAACCGTTAGCCACAGCCCATCAGTCAGCACAGGCCCATATGTCTCTGGCCGTATCTCCTTTCAGACAAAACAGACTACCGAGATTCCGTCCATCGGTAGGATTCTCCCTGCATCACTGACCTTCGGGGCTGTCCCAGAGCAGGGCTATGGTTCTGCAGTTATCCAGTTTGGTACCATTGTCTAATGCAGAGCTGTCTATAAACCTATTTTTCTTCCTCACTTAGCTGGGAGTTTATGGGAACTCCCCATGAAGCTTTCTCCCCATGACAGAGAAAAGGCAGAGACCCGGGGCCGTGGGTCTCCAGATCACATTCCCCTCGGATTCACTCTTGCCTTAAGATCTTGCTTGAACCTGAACTAAAGTGGAGTGCCGCTTCTGTCTGAAGAGGAGGTGCCTCTGTGTGGCCCTGAGCAAGGTTGGGGGGTCAGCACATACCTAGTCCACAAAGGGTGACTTGGCCGCCCTCAGGTCAGAGTTCAGCCTCTACAGATAGCCCATTGGTAAGTCAAAAATGGTTTCTCAGCTACCCTCAGATGGAGAGCAGCCAGCCGAAGAAGATGGCAGGAACTGGCTCCAATATTCTAGTGGTCTGCACCGGGGCTCACCTCGGACGGGCTGCCAGAGGCTCCAAGCAGCATCCTCTATGCCACTGACACTTTCGGCGTGCTTGGACTCTCTGGATCACGTGGCCCAAAAGGCAGAGCTGCTCAGATGGCAGCCTGGGCTCTGATTCTGGGCCTCCACTCAAAACCAGCAGACTTTCAGGTCTCTCAGTAAAAGGGATATATATATATAGGGTATATGTTGTCTACAAAATCCAAAAAGATTCACTAGACATTGTGCTCCTTTCATTTTTTTAAATTAAATTTTTTATGATGTATTTTCTCTTTCTCTGGGGCCTCGCCGCTGTGTGGGGGCTTTCTGTAGGTGCAGCGAGCAGGGGCTGCTCTCCACTGCGGGGTGCGAGCTTCTCATCCCGGTGGCTTCTCCTGTTACAGAGCACGGACTCTGGGGCGCGCCGGCTTCAGTTGTTGCGGCACAGGGGCTTAGCTGGCCCCCGGCATGCGATCTTCCCGGACCAGGAATCAAACCTGTGTCTCCTGCATTGGCAGGTACATGCTTAGCCACTGGGTCACCCGGAAATCCATGTCCCTTTCATACTGATAGGAGGTGGCAGATGAAGCAACTTGTCCTTCACCTTGGAAAGTATATATCCACATGCTCCCCCCCCCCCCGCCAAATTACTGAGCATCTAGAATTTTTCACTGAGGTGGAGGACCCCTGAATTTTGTGGGATTTATTTCCCACTCTCTGGCTGCAGGCATTTTCCCTGCTCGCCAGGTCCAATCAGTGGAATATCATCAATGTGATGAACCAGTGTGGTGTCCTGGTAAGGGAAAGACAAGCAAAATCCCTGGGGAGTCGATTATGAAAGTGCTGGAGAATTGACAGGCCCCGGGAAGGACAGCAGTGATGTATTGCTGGCCTTGCCAACTGGCTGGTAGTTTTACTCGCAGGTATAAAGAAGGAAGCGTGCACTGGCACACTGGCTGCGTAGCAGACGCCAACAGGTGATGTGTAGATTTGCTCCAGCTATGAAGCCACAGCTAGAAAAGCAGCTGCAGATCAGACTCACCACTTGATTCGTTTGTAATAATTTACTGTCTTTCTTCTAGATCCATCTATTTCTTCTCAGACCAGATAAAGGAGTCAAAAGGAAAGACTGGAGGAATTCTGTACCTTTCACGCCTCTTATGGTGGCACTGATCTCGAGCAGTCCCTCCAAGGAGACCGTATTATTCTTGGTGCACGATTTTCATAGAAACAGGTGCTTCCGGTGGCTTCTATTTTGTCTTCCCTACCACTGTAGCCACCCCTCCATAAATCAGATAACCAACATGGGTCTTCTGTGGTTGAGGATGTCTCTTTTCATTATGAACTCCATATAACCACAGGGTGGGTTCAGAAACCCACAATGGCACAGACCTAAGTAAGGCTTCACTGCCCATCTGACTTCCAATGCTCTGACTGGTGAACCACAATAATGCTTTGGTCCAGAGAAATTAGTATTAATTCAGAGCCAGTGTCCAGGAGTCCCTGAACAGTCTGAGAAGATAAAAATGAAAGGCTTTTGCAGGGACATGGATGGGCCTACAGACGATCATACTAACTGAAGTGAGTCAGACAGAGAAAGACAAACACCATATGACCTCACCTGTACATGGGATCTAATTTTTTTTAAATGATGCTACAGATGAACTGATTTACAAAAGAGAAACAGAATCACAGATCTTGAAATCAAACTTATGGTTACCAAAGGGGAAATGTCGGAGGAAAGTGATAAATTAGGAGATAAGGATTAACATACAATATTTACTATATTGAAAATAAGTAACTAACAAGTAACTGACTAACTACAGGGCTTCCCTGATAGCTTAGTTGGTAAAGAATCCGCCTGCAAGGCAGGAGACCCTGGCTCGATTCCTGAGTCAGGAAGATCCACTGGAGAAGGGAAAGGCTGCCCACTCCCATATTCTTGGGCTTCCTTGGGGCTCAGCTGGTAAAGAATCTCCTCACAATGTGGGATACCTGGGTTTGATCCCTGGGTTGGGAAGATCCCTTGGAGAAGGAAAAGGCTACCCACTCCAGTATTCTGGCCTGGAGAATTCCATGGACTGAATAGTCCATGGGGTCACAAAGAGTCGGATACGACTGAGCGACTTTCACTTTCAGTGTATAGTGCAGGGAACTCTACTCAATAATCTGTAATAACCTACATGGGAAAAGAATCTGAAAAAAATAAATATATATATTATATATATATATAGTTGTTTACAGTTGTTTTTCAGTTGCTAAGTCATGTCCAACTTGTTGTGACCCCATAAACTGAAGCACGCCAGGCTCCTCTGTCCTCTACTATGTCCTGGAGTTTGCTCAAATTCCTGTCCATTGAGTCACTGATGCTATCCAGCCATTAACCTCTGTCACTCCCTTCTCCTCCTGCCCTCAACCTTCCCAGTATCAGGGTCCTTTCCGATGAGCTGGCTCCTTGCATCAACTGGGCAAAGTATTGGAGCTTTAGCAACAGTCCTTCCAATGAATATTCAGGGTTGATTTCCTTTAGGATTGACTGGTTTGACCTCCTTGCTATTCAAGGGATTCTCAAGAGTCTGTAGCACCACATTTTGAAAGCACCAGTTTTACAACACTCAGCTTTCTTTATGGTCCAACTCGCCCGTCTATACATGACGACTGGAAAAACAATAACTAGGACTACACAGACTCATGTTGGCAAAAGTCTGCCTTTTAATACTCTGTGTTTGTACTAGCTTTTCTTCCAAGGAGCAAGTGTCTTTTAATTTCATGGCTGCAGTCACCATCCACAGTGATTTTGGAGTCCAAGAAAACAAAACCTGTCACTGCTTCCACTTTTTCCCCTTCTATGCATCATGAAGTGATGGAATTGGATGCCATCTTAGTTTTTTGAATATTGAGTTTCAAGTCACCTGTTTCACTCTCCTCTTTCACCTTCATCAAGAGATTCTGTAGTTCCTCTTCCCTTTCTGCCATTAGAGTGGTATCATCTGCATATCTGAGGGTGTTGATATCTCTCCTGACAGTCTTGATTCCAGCTTGTGATTCCTCCAGGCAGGCATTTCCCATGATGTACTCTGCCTTACAATGCTGTGTTAGCTTCAGGATCAAACACAACATTGGAAATCTACTATACTCCAGTAAAATTTCTTTTAAAACATGAAGCGCTGAATATAGCGCCTTAGCATTTAGACTAGTTCGGTATTGTTATGATTTATAATAATGACAGCAAACCATCCTGATTCCCTTCTTATCTACAACTTGCAGAGTTGCTATTAGGTGGCGGGGGAGCGGGGCTCAGGAGGAGACATCAGAGGCAGATGAGTTATCCCATTGTTGGTGAGTGAGTGGACAAGGAGGTAAGCAGAGATGCTCCATCCTGAAATGGCAAAGCCTGGGAACGCATTCTGCTCAAGATTCTTCCTGATGAGCTCCAGGAATGATGGACTGAGATTGCCTGTCTCTCAGAAACTCCCAGGGAAACACAGTTGCTAACACGAATAAAATTAGGAATACATTATTTTTCAAAATATAAGGGAGGATTGGGTAGTGGAAAGAAAATTGGCATAAATGTTTAGAGAGCCGATGCTGGGTTTAGCTCAACCCCTCTCCAGGCAGAGGATCTTGGGCACATGTTTTTACCTCTTTGAGCCTGGGTTTCATTATCTGTAGCACTGGAAGATAATATTATCTACCTCTTGGGTTGTTGAGTGAGTTACACGAGATGATGATATTACCATACTTCACACTTATTATCAAAGAGATAAGAGATAGCAAATGTGGTGAGGATGTGGAGAAAGGGGAACTCCTGTGCGCCATGGGTGGGAATGTAACTTGGTGCAGCCACTATGGAGAACTGCATAGGGGTTTCTCAAAAAATTGAAAAAAAAAAAAATGAACATGATTCAGAAATCCCGTATCTGGGTATATATCCAAAGGAAATGAAATCACCCTCTGAAAGAGATAGTTGGTGAAGGACATGGCAACCCACTCCAGTATTCTTGCCAGAGAATCCCTTGGATAGAGGAGCTTGGTGGGCTACAGTCCATGGGGTCGCAAAGAGTCAGATACGACTGAGCAACGAACTCACACATTCACTGCAGGATTATTTACAATAGCCAAAACACGGAAATGACTTAAGTGTCCACCAAAGGATGAATGGATGAAGAAGATGTTTATATATATGTGTACACAAACACGCATGATGGAATATTATTCAGCCATGAAAAGAAAGAATCCCTCCCACTTGTGAAAACATAGATGAATCTTAAGGACATTAGTTAATGAAGTAAGAGAAAGGCAGATAATGTATAACTTGTATATATGACACCTAAGAAAGCTGACCTCATACAAACAGAGACTTGATTGCTGGTTTCCAGGGGCTGAGGGAAGTGAGGAAATGGAGGCCAAAGGTTACAAACTTCCAGCTACGAGACAAACAAGTTCTTGGGATCTAGCTCAGTCGGTAAAGAATCTGCCTGCACAGCAGGAAACCTGGGTGGGATCCTCGGATAGGGAAGATCCAGTGGAAAAGGAAATGGCAACCCACTCCAGTATTCTTGCCTGGAAATATCCCATGGACAGAGGAACCTGGCAGGCTATAGTTCATGGAATTGCAAGAGTCAGATACGACTTGGTGACTAAACTCCAAAACCGTCAGTGCACACGCGGTGACTGTAGTTAACAGAACTGCATTGTGGAGCTGATATTTGCTGAGAGAGTAAACTTTCAATGTTTCTGTTACAACAACAACCGAAAATGGCAATTATGTGAGGAGAAGGGTGTGTTAACTAACTGTACTGGGGTCATCACTTTCCAAAGTAAAGGGATATCAAATTATCCCATTATGCACCTTCAACTTACCCAGCGTTCTATGCCAACTGTATCTCAGTAAAGCTGGGGGGTGTGGAATACCGTCCTTAACACAGTGTTAACGCTGTAGACACGGTCATGTGTTCTTGTTCATAAGAGTCCCCTTCCTGCCCTACCATTTTAGGCATCATTTCTCAACCTGGGCCTCACTGACATTTGGGACCAAATAGTTCTTGTGGTGGGGGCTGTCCCTGGCTTTGGACACTGTCTAGCAGCACCCCTGGTGGCTGCCTATTAGGCGCCAGCAGCGCCAGTCCACTTTGACAGTGAAAACGGTCTCAAGACATTGCTGAATGTCTCCCGAGGGGCACAGTTGAAAACTTCAGGCTAGTTATTCTTTTGATCTGTTTCCATGTTTGTAAGTAAGATAGTGAGGCTGGAGATTAGATTCCTTCAAAGCTATCACCCATGCATACCTCGCTTTAATCCCTTATTCATCACACCAATATTATGCGTCTGCTTCATGCAAGACACACTGTTTCACTCTTATCGCTTTTGCTTTTAACATTTGTTGATGCGACTTACTCCTTGACAATTTTTAAAATTGTTTTTACCGCTTCACTTTTTGAAGGATAAACCTTAAAACCATAGTGTCTAATGGCTCTAATGTTAATAAATAGCTTTAAACTTATAAATTAATTTTGGGGATAATTAGTATGCTTGTAACACTGGACTTAACTACTCAGGCCAGTATACACACACACACACACACACACACACACACACACACACATATGCATGCTAAGTTGCTCCATTAATGTCCTTCTTTGCGTCCCTACGAGCTATAGGCTGCCAGGCTACTCTGCCCATGGGATTCTGCAGGCAAGAATATGGAGGGGTTGCCATGCCTTCCTCTGGGAGATCTTCCCCAGCCAGGGATTGAACCCACACCTCTTATGTCTGCTGCACTGGCGGGCAGAGTCTTTACCACTGGCACCACCTGGGAAGCCATGTATATATATATACGTATATATATGCCTCATAATGGGATCAGCGGCCTCCTAAGAAGACACCAAAGAGCTGGGTCTTGCTCTTCTTTCTCTGTCTCTGCCTCTCTGCCTCTCTCCCTCACCACCCCCCCGCCCCCCGCTCATGTGAGAATACAGCAAGGACACGGCCATCTGCAAGCCTTCACCAGAATCCTATCATGCTGACACTCTGATCTCTTCCCAGTCCCAGAACCATGAGAAATAAACGATAACTGTCTGTTGTTTAAAGCACCAGGTCTATGGTATTTATGGTATTTTGTTCTGGTGGCCAGCGCTTCCTTCACATGTGAGGAAGTAGACATATAGAGAGTAGATGGCCCCAAGGACACCAAGGTTAAAGCCAGGCCCTTCTGACTCTAAAGCCAGGGCCTCTTCCTGCTGCAAAAAGCATGACTTTACCTGCCCTTGGGTTTCCTTGAGCCCTGAGACACCGAACATTGCTTAAGACAGAAGCTCTTGATGACATTAAGGAGATGCACTTTTTTTTTCCTAGTTGGCTTTTTTTTTTAATCAAAGATGTATTTTGTCAATTTCCTTCTGGCATCTATTGAACAGATTTTTTTTTTTTTTTTTTGCCTATGTTTTGAGTTGCGATTTGGTCCACTCTTGCATCTTTGCCGTGGTCACAGAGCACAGCATCTGGAGGGATGCATGGAGCAGGGCTGTACCCTCCGCGGTTTGGAGTTAGCTGGGAATTTCTTTCCCCAGGCTGGGGCCTGGGGCTGGCCTTCCCCCTCCTTCTGCCCATGAGCTCCACGAGGAGGGTCTTGCAAGGGTGATACGCAGGCCAACGCTTTCTTCTTCAGTAGTGGGAGAGAGGCGCTGAAGGGAAGACCGTCCCAGAGCCAAATCAGAGGTGTCTTATCGATTCTAAGTGGCTTATCGGACATTTCCCAGACCCAGGGGCCGGACGCTGGGGGGAGTTGGGTGCTGGGACCCTGCTCTGGGCCCCCGGAGCCCACCTCCTCTGTCTCCTGCAGGAAGCTCCCGCCCGGCTGCAGGGACGTGCAGATCCTGTCTCTTCCTCCCCTTGGAGCCCGCAGGATATTTTCTTTGGCCAGCTGCCCGAGCCTAGGACACCCTGCAGAGGCCCCCCAGGGCAACCATCTCTCCTGGCCAGGACCCCCACCTATCCCACCACTAGGGTTCCCCCATCCTCGGGCCCTCAAAGCCGGGACCACCCGGCGCTGAGCCCACACCCCACCCGCTACAGCAACCCAGTCCCTTCCCCTGACAGCACCCCAGGCCCCCCTCGCCCCTGCAGAGCCAGCTCATCAGCCACCGCAGCCCTGTGGGAGGGGGCCAGTCCCGCAGGCTGGCTGGCTTCTCCTCCCAGGTCACCTGCCTGACCCTCAGCTTGGCTCACAGCCACTCTGCTCATCCATCACGGTTTCCTCCCTCCTGGACACGCCGGCGTTCACTATCTAAGGATACATTTATTAAAATGAAACCCGACTTGTTTTTCCAGAAAACGCTCTACTTGATCACGAGTTTTATTAAAAAATATATTTACTTGTTTTATTATATTAAAGATTTTGCTCCTCTACTCAATAGTGTTAACTTGGTGAGGCTTTAGCACTGGGATTCTCTTAGCTTTGAAGAAAGAAAAGATCTTCATCCTTTTTTTTTTTTTTTTTTGCTCCAGGACCATCTCTATTGTGGGCCTGCCCTGTTCTGTCAAAGGGTCAAATGTGCTGCACCCCAAGTCAGGGAACAGATCTGGGCCACTTTGGGGTCTTCTCCCAGCTCCATTCCTGCTGGCAAAATTGAGGAATTGTGATCATTACTATTTTCCTAGAAAAATCCCTTTCATAGAAGCTTCTAGGTTTGTAGTCTCAACATTGTCACCCTATTTTTTTTTTTTTAACGGTTCTTGGAATAGCATCCGTCTCTGAGGTTACACGGCCCTAGACGTCCCGCTTCTGTGTTCCCGCAATGTCGAGACACCCAGGGCCCCCTGCCCGGCTGAATGGGAGGTGGACAGACAGGAGACCCACGAAGCATGGAGGGGTGAGGTGGGACCAAGCCAGGAGGACCCTCGGGGATGCCCAGGGGCCAGGCGAGGCAGCTAGGTGGGTGGAGGCAAGGACCTGGCGGAGGAAAGACTCAAAAAGGGTGTGGAAAGGAGACCCCACCCCAAGGCCATCTGCCAGGCCAGCAAGGATAAGGGCCTTGACTGAGTCTCCTGTGCCCCTGAGGGGGACTCTGGCCGACCCCTCTCAGGTGGACACTTCACCTCTAAAATCTCTCGTGGGTAGTTTTAGTGACCTGAGTGGACACGCTTGCAACTTGAGGCCTGGGACCAGAGGAAAGGCAAATCCCCCTGGTCATGAGTGGCGCCCAGGTCATAGGAACACCTGGGGCCAATAGACCTGATGCGCAATGTTTAAAAGCTTCCAAAGCGTGAGTCACCCAGCTGCGTCCGGCTCTCTGCCACCCCATGGACTGTAGCCCACCAGGCTCCTCTGTCCCTGGATTCTCCAGGCAAAAAGACTGGAGTGGGCAGCCGTGCCCTTCTCCAGGGGACCTTCACCATCCAGGGATCGAACTGGGGTCCCCTTCAATTGCAGGCAGATTCTTTACCATCTGGGCCACCAGGGAAGCCCCCAAGTGTCCTTCAAATCTGCTCTGCTCCCTCACTTGGGCAATCCTACTTTCTCTAAGTCCTGGAAGGCCTGGGGTCAGCATGCAATTTTCAGACCCTCTGGAGTTCTCCGCTGGAATGTGGTAGCCGGGGAAAGCCAGCCCTAAGCTCTGTTTCAAGGGGACTTGAGCATTCCCATGTGGAACCCCTCACTCCTCACACCCCAGCTCCATCCACACCGCCGGCAAACAGCTAACCATCAGACCCAGGGAAGAGGCCCCCAGGGCCCTGGGAGTGGGATCACTGGGGAGGAAATTCCTGGGCTCCAGGCCCCAGAGGGTGGGCTGGGAGGCCTGTGGCCTCCTCTGCCGCATGGGAAGGGCTGGATGGGGCCAGAGCAGGGCCCTCCAAAGACTGACTCCTTTTGTCCAGGTCAGAGACCACCAGCGGGGAGGGACATGTATAGCCCGGCGCACAATAAACTGGAGAAACACATGAGGTAGCCCTTGGTTTTTGTTTATTTTTTCAATAAACAAAACTTTTTTTGCATGTCTGGCTGCAGAGACGGGGAAGCTAAAAAGAGCTCATCATTGACATGTTTGAAATTTTTCAGTTACAAGATCATCACGCCTGCTCCTCCCCCAGGTTGGGGACCACACTAGGGACCATGTCTCCGATGGCTGTCTTTGAGCTTCCCCGGGATTGGCGTAAACTACACACTACTCCAAACACACACGAGGTGCGGATGGGCAGTCAAGGATCCCAACACTCTCAGCAGAATCTGGTTACCCCATAGCAGATGGAATGGACCAATTTCTGCATGACGTGAAGACCGTGGCGAGGCTGCTGACTTGGTTCTGATCTCGCAGGATGTGTGTGAGAGGCGCTCTGGAATTTGGGTGGGGCGGCCTCATTGAGTGCTGGTAAGAGAGGGTGTCACGTGGGCAAGTGAGATGGTCAGGCTGCGAGGGGGGTGTCTCCCTCCCACGTTGCTTTACTTGCACTGCACTAGGCTCCCTGGGGAGCCTGTGTGTCCACGCCCCTCCCAGAGGGCCCCTCATCCTGCGTCCTCAGCTCCCTGCACACCGCCTTGCACTCAGCAGGTGCTTGGAAATGCTTCCTGATTGAATGGATGGTGGATGAAGGATGGATGGGTGAGGAACTGGTCAAGGATAGGCAGTGGGTGGGGTGAGGGGGGGTCTTTTCGTTGTCGTCAGGGGACATGGCTGCACTCTACAACACGGAGGTCGAAAGTGTGGAGTAGAGAAATTTGATCGCTGCGTCCAATCTTAGAATTTGGCGCGAGGGGAGATTGAGGGTCAGAACCGTCAGCTGACTCGATCAGGGGTCTCACGTGAGAGAGAGAGGCTGGGCGGGGGTGCCAGACCCCAGCCCAACCGAGCCAACAGTTCTTTTTTTTTTGTCTTTTTTTAAATTTTATCTCTTAAAACAAACTCAAAATGAGATGAGATGGTGACTCTAATGACTTGGGTGGGGGGTAGGTAGAGGGGGTTGGGGTGAGGGCTGGTAGAGACTGGGGCTGAGGGCCAGGGAGGGGAGGGGTGGGGCAGTAACTGGAGCTGGGGGTGGGAGAGGACTTGGGAACGGGGACCAGGGGGGCGAGGGTGCGGGGCTGACAGGGTTTGGGGTGAGGGTGGGAGGTGGTCGCCGGGGAGGGCATCGGGACTATAGGGTGTGGGTGCAGGTGATCAGGGGAGCTTGGGCTGGGGATGACAAAGTCTGGAGTGACGGGGACAATGTCTTAGGTGAGAACTGGGGAGCTTGGGGAGATGAGGGTCGGGCTGTGAAACAGGATGACAAGGGGCTGGGGGCGGTAAACCGGTGGCTGACGGGTGATGAGGTTGGTGGTCATGTGACAGTCGGTGACGCGTGTGGGTGCATGTGATTCGAATGACAGAGACGACGTAGGTGACGTTGGCTTAGCAAGGTAAGCAAGGCAGGTAATACTCAATAAGCTAAGAATATACATTCCTATCTTAATAATTCAAGAAGCAAAATATTTCTAACTGGTACCCAAGGGCTGTTTAGCTGCCCAACTCTGAGGGCTGAGAAGCTAAACAGAACTCTGTCCCATTTACTTTTGCACAAAATATAGATGCTCTTTTCTCTTAAAAAAAAAAGAAGGCAAAGTTTATCATTCAGAAGCTGGCTAGGTCTTTGGGGATCTGAGGGTAGTTAACTCAGCAACACAAATGAAATCCACGCTGTGGTCTGGTCTGGTACCTCCATGGCCACAGAACTAGAAAATGCCCCACAAGCGAAAATTTCCACCAAACTGTGAAAAACCTTGGTGAGGGCTGTGTTGCTGCTCAGACACACCAGGGGCACTTGAGGTTCAAGATGCACTTAAATTGCTGGGGGACATCTCTAACCTACAGGGTCGGAGGCAGGCACAGTTGCTAGGGCCTTGAGTAGGTGGGTAGGTTGGGGAGGGGGCTGCCTTAGGGGGTCAGCCCCAGACTGCACACTGGGACTCAAAGGGGGCAACCGTTTCCAGGTGGGCAGTGGGCCAGGAGGCTCCCCACTTTGAGAAATGCAGTCAAAATTCATTTCAAATACATCAAGTGTACATCCAGGATAGGCCAAAACCTTCGGATCCCAGGATGAGACTTAGTCTTCATCGGATCCTAATTTTTTAGGGGAACGGTTTTCGCTCATCACTCCCTCGTTCCTAATTCAGATTTTGAGGGCAAGAGAGGACCCTGATGGTCATGGTGTTCAAGCCCCTGCCTGGAGGGGGGGGGGGAGGAGGTGGCCCAGGGTGGGAAAGGGACTCGCCAAGGATCACACAGCGAGTGAGTGGCAGGGCTGGGACAAGGTCCCAGCACCCCCAGCAGCCAACCCGGGGCTCTCTCTCTCTCTCTCTCTCTCTGCCTGACACACGGCCGCTGCACTCTGCTAAAATCCCAAGTCAATTGGGAAGATCTAAAGCTTTGCGGTGTTGACATGAGTGCGAGTCGGGAGTGGCGCGTGAGAATTAACGAACGAAAGAGATTTTAGCCCTTTTCACAGTGGGTGGTCATGCACAGCACTCGTAACGGTTTCACGAGGACCCCGTGGCCGAGACCCCGCCCCTGGTTGGAGGGGGCGTCGGCACGGAGCCCTGGTACTGTTGCCATGTTTTTTTTTGGTCTTTTTTGATTTTAGGTTGAGAGTTTAGAATAACATACTTATTTGTCTTACTCACTTAAAGATGAAATTCTCATTATTATTATCGTTATTATTATTTTTTTATATCATGCATTAAGAAGAGAGAAAGAGGATTCATCTGGCAATTACGCTGGTCACACGCACACACGGCAGCGCAAAGGCAGGAGAGGGGAGCATAGCGTTCACCAGATTTGACACAAAGGAGAGCAAATTCCACCACAAAGAGAAGAACAGACCGCACAGAGAGACAGGGGGCTCTGCGGGGACCCCGAGAAGAGGGGGGCCGGTGGGGACGCTGCTCAGATCTCCTCCTCGCCGGCCTCCTTGGTGAAGGTGGTCATGTCGATCTTCTCGGGGAAGACGATGTTGACGGCCAGCTCCTCCCCGCTGTTGTAGCGCAGCAGCAGATTCTTCTTCTTGCGCAGCACGTGGTTGTAGCGCAGGTTGGACACCCAGGCCTCGCACTTGTTGAGGAAGACGATGCCCACGGTGCCCAGGACCACCAGGCTGGTGAGCACGCCCAGGATGGTGAAGCAGATGGCCTGTCCCTCGGAGAGGAGCGGAGTGCTCTTGTTGAGCTCCTTCATGGACACCTTCAGGACGCGGTGCTCGGGCTGCGGCACCGGCAGCTCGTGCACCCCGGGGGTCAGGCGGTAGGTCAGCCCGTAACCACTGGGCAGACGGGGGGCCTGCTGGGGGCCCGCCGCGCGCTTCCGGCCACAGCGGGGGCCGGTGAACGCGGGCTTGCACAGACACTTGAAGCTCACCTGGGAGTGCTGCAGGCAGGTGCCGCCGTTGAGGCACGGCTCGCTGGTGCAGGTGCTCACCGGGCGGCTGCAGGTCTTATCCATGAAGCCGGCGGGGCAGCGGCAGCGGAAGTCACCCCCGATGTCGGTGCAGATGCCCTGGTTCTCGCACGGGTTGGGGATGCAGCTGTTGGTCATGATCTCGCAGAAGTTGCCCGAGAAGCCAGGGGGGCACAGGCAGACGGCGTGGGGGGCCCGGCCCTCATCGTCCACGCAGCTGCCTCCGTGCTGGCAGGGCGAGCTGCAGCGCAACAGGGCACAGGGTAAAGGGCCCTCGGGTGCTGGGCCAGGACAGCAAGGCTGCGGTGGGAGGCGGGGGGGGGGTTGCCCTGCTCCCCCCTCGTGCCACACCGCAAACCTCCTGGGGCCCAACCAAAGGGCAGGTGCTCAGAACGCTCGAGGTGAGGGAGTGCCAGCCAGGGAGGCCCCAGGGTGGGGTGGGGAGTGGGTGCCCAGCACCAGGAGCCCCTGCCTGTGAGGAGCTCCTGGGCCATCCGAGATGGGGTGGGCACCTCACCCCCATCACGCCGCCAACCTGGAACATGCCTGACCTCCAGTGCCATGATGCCCATCTCCTCTCCCACCTCTTACGTCACCTCTCCGACCAGAGGCATGACGGTTAAGTCACTGGACAGGTGGGGAAACTGAGGCTGAGAGAGGCAAAGTTAGTGATACCCGCCCTCCCCTTAGTTCCGCCCCCAGGCCACAAAGGCGGAGCCAAGCAGGGCATCCCTCAGTCCCTTCTGCCGCCCCCGCCCCCAGCCCCTTATTATTAATTTTATTTTCCGAGGAGTGAGCCTGTGGGCTATTGTACAGGAAACCCTTGGGGACTCTCAGAGTGAAAGAAATCCGCGCTCTGTCTGCGAGGCAGGAGCAGCGTCTGGGCCTGGCTGGTTAATAGTGGCCCATTCACCCCAGTGCAGCCTGCAGACCGAAGCTGTTTGCTCAAAGCGGAGCACACGGAGCATTTAATGTAAGTGCTTTTAAACGAGCAGACCCTTTGTCATCTGATAAATGCCGAAACTCCGGGGAAGAAAGGGGCTCAGGGCGCAAGGAATCAGCATTGCTGCTGCAAGGGTGAGGGCGAGGGGAGCCGGGCTCTGGAGGAATTTCAAGGACCCCAGGCTCTATTTGGACAGACGGGCTCAAGTCTGTTAGGGAGGAAAGCAAAATATTTTAAAGGTCTCGCTCCGTATTTCCCCTTCCTGCCAGGAAGCAGAAACGGACCTCGGTGGTCACCCCTGTCCTCCGACCTCACCCTGAACCCTGATCCTTTTTTTTCTTAATATTTACTTTTAATTGAAGGATCATTACTTTATAGGATTTTGCTGTTTTCTGCCACACATCAACACGAATCAGCCCTAGAACGCTGATTTTTAGAATGCTGCAGGAATGATGGTTCTTGGCCCATGTGGCTCTGGGGGCTCTCTGCCCTGTCCCTGGAAGGGACTTACGCTTCGGCTTCCTCACGAGACAGGGGTGCCCACCCCCCACCCACAGCCACTGGCCTAGGATTGGAGACTGCCCTGAATTCTCGCCTGACCTCCCTGGCCTCCGTTTAAACCCCCTCCTCAGAGGGTGAGGAGGGCAGTGCTGCTGAGCAGCTGAGGACCAGAAATGGCTGAGCTGCTGGGAAGTCTGCTCAGGGGGGCACCAGAGAGGCCAGGGACCGGTCCATCTGCTGTGCCCATGCCCCAGAGACCCCTCCCCATGGGGGTAGCTGGGGGCCGGATCTCCCTCCCCCTTCCCCTCCCGCCTGTCCCATGCTGGCCGCGGCCCCCTCTCCCCACTTCCTAAGACGTACATCCCAGGAGACCCAAACGCAGAGCCTGCCGCCCACCGCGCCCCCCAACCCCAACCAAAGCTGCCTCTAGGGTACGGAGAGCGGGTTTCACCAACAGCCTCGGGGAACTGCCGAACTCTGATCTCTTGTTACGTTGCCTTTAGAAAATTATGCCGCTGGGGCTCGGGCTCACAGTCCCCAATCTACTGTCATTCACAGACATCAGGGCTTGGGGACGTCAGGGGAATATGAAATCGCCTTCAGGATTGTTTGGGAAAAAATGATGGAAGTGACACAGTCCCCCATAAAGACCCCGACCGCGGGGGCAGCCCCCCCGCAGGGTGCAGAAGCAGCACTTCCTCGGTCTTTTGTCCGCCGACAGGTCCGCTTGGGTTAGGCTGAAAGGGTCTTTAAGGGGGTGGAAACGGAGCTCGAAAGCAGCATTTTATCAGATCCGCAGGGAGAGAATGCTCACCCATTCACCACGCAGGGCCCGTCCATTTCCTGGCAATCCTTTCCCGAGAACCCGGGGACACAGGAGCACTCGTACTGGCCGTCATCGAGGTCCAGGCAGGTGCCGTTGTTGGCACAGGGGGTCGAGGTGCAAGCCCGGATGTCTTGGAGGGGGAGAGAAAACCAGGGAGATGAGGTGAGGTTGGTGGCGGGGGTGGGGGCGCAGAGGCTAGAAGGAGAACATCCTGGGTGGGGGCAAGGAGAGAGAGACACCCCTCCCTCTGGTCACGGTGGGGAGCCTGTGTGAGCAGCCCAGACTCCCTGCTTGTGGTCACTGTCCAAGGTCACCCAGCGGGGTCCTCAGTAAGGGAGCGCTGCGACTCCCCCAGAACCCTGACCTAAGTAAACAACTCTGGAGGCCGAGGACACAAAGTCAAGGCCGTTCACCAAGATTTCACCCAGGCCCCTTGTGCCCTTTTTCCGGCACCAGGTCACCTCTTGGGTTCCACAACACTGACCTTCACTGCGGACCCCTCCCCTCCCCCTAATACTCCAGACCAGTTTCTACTGTCTGAGGAGGCCCCTGGTGCCCAGGAGGTGGAGGGGTGAGCGCATCCCAACTGTTAAGAGACATCACCTGCCCCTGTATACTTTTCCATCAAAGGGGAGCGGGGAGGTGGGGGAGGAAATGAGATGTAAAGCCCCCTGTCGGGAATCAGGAAACCTGATTGAGCCCCAGCACTGCCTCCGTCTCCTGGTGGTCTGTCTGCTCTCAGGTTCTGAACTAAGGGGGTCTATGATAAAAAAATGGTTGCATCTTTTGAAGGCGGTGAAATGAGAGCTATTGAGTGCTCGCCTGTCAGCACGGGTTTCCATGAACACTGGTATATTTCCACCGCCTTTTTACACCTCCCGTCACGCACACATCATTATTCGGGGCTCAGCAAGGCAGGGACGGGCTGAACAAAGGGGGGCCCGGGGCGGGAGCTCTCTGACAGGAGAGAGACCCTTTCTGCATCCACCTTCAGCCAGCTGCTCCTCTTCCCCACCACCCCGGACTCTATGCCTCACTTTCCCTGCTTAGAAAAGGAGGGCTTCTCCCCGGCCCATGTCTGAGATCCCCTTTCCCCTTGGGTTTTTCCACCATCTGAGCTGCCCCCTGGGCCAAAGAGAGAGCCAGGGCCAGCCAGAGACGCAGCGGCGACTGAGGGGCAGCTCTGGGTGGGGGTCCCCGGGGGCTGCGGCCACACACCACACACGAGCAGATGGATTCGCTCTTTTCAAGAGCCCTGCGTCCTCTCAGGGAGAGGGGATGGCTGTCCGTCAGTAAGGAAAAGCCCCGCACGCCAGGCGAGGGCCTGTGCAGAGCTCACATGAGGAGTCTGGCTAGCACAAGGGGACCACAGAGGATTTATCATTATGGGAAGGCCCTGGGCATGAGCGCCAGGCTCCCACCTTACGTGTAAGCGCAAGAGCTAGCGATCACCCACTCCTCTCCCGCAGTGTCAAGCCTCGTGAGCCGAAGATCAGTTCACCTTCTCCCCCTCCCTCCAGGGCCTCCAACCCCAAAATCGGGTGGATTAAGCTGCCACAAGGGGAGAGCGGCCGGGGGTCTCTGCCTGGGGGGCAGCAGCTGTGGCGGAGACAGCCTCAAAGACGGGTGAAAAGGGAGAAGGACAGGAACCACCCGAGGGCAGCTTCCTCTGGACCCAGCCACCCCAGGCTTTTGTTGACCCAGTGGGGAGGGACCTTTTGTCTGGGAAACTCCACAGCAGGGTCCCGGGCTTAGATATCACAAAGAGTGGGGCTCCAGGCTAAAAAGCCCTGATCCCCAATGGTGGCTTTTCTGGGACCCCCTTGGGTCCCCCAAACTGCTCAGAGGTTCTTGCAGGGAGCCGAGCCCTGCTCGCCAGAGCCTGAGCCAGCTGTAGGGAAAAACCTGCATCGTTCGGGGGTGGGGGAGGGTGCTTTAAAGACCCGCATGCTGGGGGATTTGGGAAGCCTACTGCCCAGCTTCGCGGGACGGTAACACTACAGTTCTTCGGGTTTTCTCCAGGAAAGCGTTAGCCCCCCCGGATGAGAATGAACCCACTTTGGAGGCGGAGGGTGGGGTTTGGTAGCCAGCCGGCTGTTCTCCTGACTTCCTAAGAGTCATGAGCAGACCCGGTTGCTTCCCCGAGCCTCAGTTTCCCTCCTGATACCAGGCGTCTTTGCAGACGCTGGCGTATGGCAGCTGCCTACACCGCCGGGGGAATTTTCTCAAGGACCCTGGTCTGCCTGGGCTTCAGGGCAGGTTTTGCCAAACAAGAATGGGCTCGGTTGAACATTCTGCAGCCTGAAAATGCAGTGACGGCCAACTGTCCACTGCTCACAGGGTAGTGGAGGGCAAAGATGGCATAAATTAATGAAATCAACTGATAACACCAATCTGCACTTGAGCTACTTCTCAGCCTTTCCCGACCTGCCACCCCCCAGCCCCCACACCTGACCTCGTGTCCAGCACAGCCCCCAGCCCCGTCCTGGTGGTCCTGACTCGGTGCCCACTGGCCCCAGCGCTCAGCACCCAGCACCCTCTCCGCGTCTGTTTGCTTGTGTGTTGCAGCACCCTTAGTAGCCTGGCCTGTGAATTTATTGGCTCTGCGACCCTCCCCTCTTTGAGCTTCAGTGCCCCCCCTCCCCCAGGACAGATTTCTGCCGTCCCCACCCTCTCAGCTTTGTGTGGCGTGTTCCTTTCGGGACTCTTTATTCAACGGGCAGCCCCCCGCCGCCCCCCACCCCAGTGCCTTCCCCACTGCTGGGTGAGCAGCAGTAAGTGCCCCCTCCCCGTGGAGAAGCCCCCAGCACCAGTGGGAGCGGATACACAGATCATTACCATCCAGACTGCTGGGTGTGTTGGGCGAAGGCCATAGCGAGAGGGGAGGCAGCCGCCACCCCACTGGGCAGGGAGGAGGGGGCTGGGGACGGGGAGGGCAGGGGCAGGTGCCCACCTAGGTCACAGAGGTGTCCGTCCCAGCCGTCCTTGCAGATGCACTGCCAGGGTTCCACGCAGACGCCGTTCACACAGCCGGGAAAGGTCACACACTGGTCACACAGGGGACCCTGCCAGCCAGGCTGGCACCTGTCGGGGGTCGGTGGGGGAGAAAGATGGGGACACGTGAGTGGGGGGGGGGACAAGGGTGGAGAGGGAGTTTCAGTGGCTTTCTGTGGAACTGAGAGCGCTCGGGGAGGGGTCTCTGCACAGTGCTGGGCCGGTGGGCCACAGGAAACCAACACCAGTCACCTGAGCGGGAGAGCTTAGACTCGGGATGAGCTGAGGGGCTGGGCAGAGGGGTCCCTAGGAGCCAGGGGAAGAGCTGCCTTTTGCCGCAGTGGTCCGCAGTGGTATCACCCTGCAAGAGGCTCTCCTGCCCGCCCCCACCTCTGAGGAAACAGACAGGAGCCGGTGGCACCATGTCCACCCCCTCGCCCCCATCCCCAGACACCCGGTCCTCTTCCTCCCCACCCCTCTCCCCCACTGGTTGGTTTTCTGCGGGGGCGAGGGCGTGTCGGCTGCAGTCCAGGGGCCCCTACTTTTTCTGCCTGCGTCACAGCTCCTCAGAATGCTGCCCTGCGCACCCCCCCACCCGTCCCCGCCACAAGCTGCCTCTGGGGAGCCCCTCCATTACCTGCACACACTGTCATCGTCGCAGAATCCATTTTCAGGGTGGCAGGCCGGGAAGCATTCAGCTCCTGGGGCACAAGAAAGGTTACGCCATTCACTGCACGAGGCCCGACAGGCCGGGGAGGCAGCCCCCGCCCTATGGGGGCTCTACCCGCCTGGCCCACAGTCAGGCACGCCATCGAGAGCCACCCAGGGGAAAGCCCCCGCCTGCTCCTGGGTCTGGGGTCATCACAGCACACTGCCTAGCTCCCGGGGCCCGGTCAGACACCCAGCATCCCTCAGAGAAACAACAAACGTCAGGCCCGCCAGGGCAGAGATGAGGAGACAGCGAACCAAAAGAGCTTGACCCCAAGGGACTGGGCCAAACCCTCACTTTGTGTTACAAAGTGAGCTAAAGGTGGGGCGGGGGACAGATTTTTGAGGGATTCAGCTTGGGAAAGCTCAGACAGGTCCACCTGGAAGGCTCACAGGTAAGGCGTCTGAGTTTTCCAAAGGTTAATCCCAGCGAAGCCAGGCACCCAGGTCAAACTCCCCACCCCAGGCGCTTGATATTAAAAAGACCAACAAGGGTTTTGCGGACAAGACTGCAATTCTGACACCCTTTAGAGATTCTAACACTTTAATAGGCACCTACTGTGTGCGTTTACTTTAACTCTCAGCAGCTTTTCAGACAGCCCCCCCATAACCACTGGCGCAGTGGTGGAGGGGGGCCCTGCGCGAAGGGGGCATGCTGCGTCACGGACAGATGGCCGCCGCAGACAGGAGTGTCGCAGCCCCTCGCCTAGACCAGCGCCACGCGGGAGGGGCATGGCCTGTGCTCCCCGCTGGGACTCTGGGGCGACGACGGCAGTCACCCTCCACAGCCCCCATAGGCCTGCTCCCGAGCGCACACGCAGAGACCACCCCCCCCAAAGTTGCACCCCAGAGCGTTTTCACAGAGGGCTCCCCAGCATCACCTCGTTTCTCCATACCTCCGCTCTGCGCACCGGCCCCCTGCGAGCGCCACTTCTGCTGGGCGGGAAGGGGCCGGGGGTCCCACACCCCTCCCGCTCCCCGCGCCCCCACTCAGGACCCCAGGGGCGGGCTTGGCATGCGAGGGTGGCAGGGGGCGAGGCAGGCACGGCGCGGGGCTTAGGGTTAGGCGGGACAGGCGGGAGTCGGGGCGCACGGGACGGGGCGCGCGGGGCACCGGGCGGCCGGGGAGGCGTCGCAGGCTTCCCCAGAGGGGGCGCGAGCCGGGCCGCCGGGGGGCTCACCATGGGCACTGCGGCCGAAAGCCAGCAGGAGCAAGAGGACGGGCAGGAGGGCTGCGGTCGCGGTCATCGCGGGGCGGTCGGGGGCGCGGTCCCGGGAGTGGCGCGGGCGCGGGACCTGCTCCGGGCGCCGCGCTGGGCTTCTGGTTGCGGACGCGAAAGGGGGCGCGGGCGCGCGGCGAGGGGAAAGCCAGGGCTGCACCGGGCTGCGCGCTGCGCTCTCCGCTGCCGCCGCCGAGCTGCTGCCGCCGCCGCGCGCGCCGCCCTTTTCGTACCGCGGCCCCCCCGCGGCCCCCGCCCCTCGCCCCCGCCTTCGCGCGCACGGGGCCGGCGCCGGCCAGTCCCTGTGACCCCCGCCCCTCGCGGGGCCGCCCCCCACCACTGCGGTGTCCCGGAAACCCGCTCGCGCACGCGGGCCACTCTTGGCTAGACGGGCACAGGTACCCCGCGCGCGCTGGGCACACGTTGCCCCCACAGGACGGCACACGGGCGCGCACACACCGGCCGGCTTAGGACAAGTCTCGGTAGCGGAACCTGGGCTGGGCCGCAGACCCCAGGAAGATGCGAAGACGCGCTCGGAATAGAGAAGCACGCACAGAAACACCAGAGCACTGATCGCCAAGGTCCCGAGCACGCATGGCATGGTTCACGCGCCCAGAAACACACAAACGCACGCTCTAGAGACCGGGAAAACGCGCACTACCGCACACGCAGCGGGAAGAACACTTAGGAGAAGCCTTGGGGCACCCACACTCCTAGCCATAAACACGCGGGGGGAAATTGTAGGCACTCTTGTGGGAGCACACACGGCAACCCTGACACACTGCGACACACACACCCTGCAACACACGCGCACGTCATAGACATGGCCGGGAGCGCCGCATGCTTGCTCAGTCATGGGCACGCAGACAGGCAGAGGACGTGCAGTTACGAAACCTGGGGCGTCCTCAGCATGTGCCAGGCCGTGTGCACAGAGGCACGTGTGCAGCCTCGTGCGCACCTGGACATGCGAATACCCTGGTGAACATGCAGACACTTGGGCACATGTTCCATGGCATACACCCACACACATGCCATCAGGCCCTAGTCCCGCCAGAAGGCTCTCATACACCTGATAGTTACACACATGCACACATACGCTGTCCTGGAAACTCACAGATGTCAGGCTCTTGGTTACATGCTTATCAAGACACGCATACGGGCACCCAGCACTCACGCACACACAGGCCCCATCATGTCCATCTCTGCCCACCGTGACATATGCAGGCAAGCTCACAAGTATGCTCACACTGACACGCACAGTTGCACACCCGGCACTCGGCAGGTGTTCCAAATCCACCGGGAGGCCTCCAGCTGGGGGTCACACAGAAGAGCAGGTGGGGGGTGGGGACCCTGCCAGAGACCCTGAGAGTTCCAGCCCAGACTTAGAGCCCCACGCTCTGCTGGGCCAACCACCCTCTAGGCCCATCCCTATCGGGGAGGTTAGGGAAATGGGGAAGGACCTCTAGGCAAGCATGGGAGGTGGTAGGAAGGAATCCCGGGTGTGTGACCTCTGAGGAGGGTACCAGAAGGTCCTGAGCAGACGGACCTTCAGTGTGGGCTTCACCTGCATCCGTTAGTGTGCAGACAGATGCCGAGGGCTGGGAGGGGTACCCAGGGGTACCCACCCATTTCTTGGCCTACTCTTCCCACCACACCGGAGTGGGGGGTGATCTCTGCCTCTCTGAACCTGGCCTTTGGGCCATCTTATCGGGCCCTGGCAGGTTTGAGAACAGACTTACTGTCCTTGGGATGGGGGTGGCAAGTCAGTCCAGGGGGAGCCCCCACCTCACACCCTGCTGGCCCTAAGGCCCTAAGTCCACACCCTAGAAGCAGGACCTAGTCTGGGTGGCCTCCTGGAGGCTGGAGGGAAACCCCCATCCCCTTGTGGACGGCGCCTCTTCCTTGTCCGCCTCTGCTGAGGATCTAGAAGCAGGGGGTGCTTTGGGAATGGCTTTGGAGAAAGATCACGCAGTAGTCGCCCAACCAGATTCCCACCCCACGGCCCCTGCCTTTCGGTGACCTCATTCTCTCCCAGGAACGCTCTTCTCAAGTGAAGAAACAGTCCAGAGATGGAAGGACTTTTGCCTGAGGCCCCTGGGCTACAATGGGAGTGGCCAGAGGCCCACTGAGCTCCTCTGACCGCCACCCATCCTGAGGACCCTGACCTCAGCCTCCAAAATTATCCTTGGAGGAAGGGAGGGCTGGGTTGCCTGCCAGGCCCTAAGGAGGGGCGGGGGGCCTCAGGACCCAGCAGCTCCTCCCCACCTCTCCTCCCACCAAGTCTCCGGGTGCCTGTATGGACAGTACCGAGCACCAGGGGTGAGGGCTGGCAGCCACGGAGTGTGCCCCCTCTAGACTCCTCCCTTCCCTACCTGGGTCCCTTCCCACCACTGCCCTCCCTTGTCTTGGAAAGGGAGGGAGGCCTTGGGAGGGCGGTCTCCCTCACAGACTTCCTCCGGAGCCCAAATGTCACGAGCTAAGGCCGAAAGGGCACTCCCCTGGCCGGTTGGCACCTGCTTGCTAACCCCAGCTCCATTCCCTGCCTGCTGAGCGCTGGTCACTTCCACTCTAAGCCCAGCTTCCTTGTCTAGAAACAAGGATGGGTATACCACACTTGTCCCCCAAAGGAACTCTGGCTTTCGTAAGTAGAAACCCACCGTACTCACAAGACCTGGCCCCTTCCTGCTCTTGCAACAGCTGCCACCACCGGGCCTCCACCCCAGGCGGCCAGAGAGAGCTGCTGGCCAGGGATGAGGTGCCTGTCCGGTCGGGCAGGCCGAGCCCTCCACCAGAGCCCTCGCAGAGCCGCTGCTGGGAGGCCGGTGGGGTGTTCCTGCCTGTCCGGATCTATAAGCCTAGAGCTTTCTGTCGCTTTGCTCTAGTCTCAACAAAGGGTTTGTAAATTCAGGAGACCTGAGATTTCTTTTCAGCAGGCAGACACCGAGAAAGGGTGGCTGAGAAGCCGCGGGGAGGGGAGGCTGGCGACTGTCACAGGCTTCCAGGCTGCACAGAAAGAACGAAAATGCCAATCCAGCCCCTTGGGGAGAAGTCAACACCGCCTGCTGGTTGCAAGCACACCCTGGGGCCTGAAGGGGAGCACAGGGCGGCCCCTCCTCTCTCTATACTTCCCTCCCCTCCCCCCACCCCTTTTCAGAAGAGGCGGATGGCCCCTCCCTCGGAAGATGCTTGGCCCCTGCTCATCACAGCCTGGCATGGCAGGTGGTCCACACAGGTAGCAGAGGTTGGACCTGCCCGACGGAGCTGAACTCCATCCCTTTGCTAAACCGGGGCGGCTCTGCCTGCTTCCCCGCCCCTCCCCCGCCCTCCAACCCAGCAAGCAGGAGCAAGACAGCAACTGGTCCTCTGGTTAAGAAAAAACCGAGGCTGGGCTTCAGCCTTCCAGGGCAGCCAGGGAGCTGGTGATGATTGAAAGTTTTCTGAGGGAATCAAAGAAATGTGCTCTCCAGCCCTTTCCCCTTCCCTCCACTGCTCTCCCCCTCCCCACTCTCCAAACACTACATGGCCCCCGGCCTTCACCAGCCCCCTTTGCCCTTGATTAAAGAGAGAATCACTGATCAGAGAAGCCCAGCAGGGTCCAGCTGGAGGAGCCTAGGAGACCAGCTAATAATCCTGGGTGCCTGCAGCGGGGGCAAGGCAGTCTGGGGGTGGGGCTTCAGCCCCACCTTGCCACCCAACTCTGCGCCCCTACTGGTCCAGCCCTAGGGGAACACGGTAGAGCTGGGGAAACTGAGGCCTGGTGAGGCCTACCAGGAGCCTTGGTTCCCTCTTGCCCCCAGATACTGCATCCTCCACCCTCCCTCCAGGAGAGGACCCAGCTCCCCTGGCCCTGCCACCTCTTCCCACGGCATGCGTGCTAAGTCACTTGGGTCGTGCCTGATTCTGTGTGACCCCATGGACTGTAGCCCACCAGACTCCTCTGCCTATGGGATTCTCCAGGCAAGAATACTGGAATGGGTTGCCATGCCCTCCTCCAGTGGATCTTCCCGACTCAGGGATCGAACCTGCGTCTCTTGCATCTCCTGCACTGGCAGGTGGGTTCTTCACCGCCAGCACCACTTGGGAAGCCCATGGCACTTCCCATGGCACTGCTCCCACAACTAGTCAAGCCCAGTGCAGAAAGATCAGGGCTCCCTGTTGGCCCTAAAGCTGAAATATCCTAGGGACTGCGAGTACGGGTTTGCAGCAAATGGGGGCTGCCTTGCTGCCGCTTTCTGATGCACCCCTGGGACTTAGATTCGGGTTTAGCTGAATCTCATCAGGGCCTCCTCACGGCTGGACTGGGTCAAGATGGCAAGGCCCACTTCAGAGATGAGCACACTGAGGTGTGAAGACGCCGAGACAGGCATTCAGCTAATGAATAGCAGAGCTGGGATTCACGCCAGAGGCTTCAGGGACTCCGAGCCCCTGGCTCTCTACTCTGCCAGCCGCGTGGTGGGAGAGAGCAGGGCCCACAGGAGGAGTGGGACACCCCCGGGACCCCGCTGTCCTCTCCTTGGGTCGGGGGCTTTGAGCACGTCTTGCAAACACCGCGGAGCTGCGTGACTGCCGTGATGACAGTTCTTTTCCAAAGCTCAAGTTCATCTTTGGAGAAAGAAATTATCTTTTTTTCTGCCAAGGGGAGGGGTTTGGGGGTGGAGGATGGAGAGAAATGAGAGACACACCCGAGTACACTTCGGATCTGAAAACATGACGGCTTGGTTTCCAGTTCCATCAGAGAGAAGCCTCTTCAATCTGGAGTGGCGTTGCGCTCAGCTGGGTGGGAGAATGTGGCCTGGGGAGGCCTGTGACAGCACCAGGCCCACTGCGGGGGTCTCAGCGGGGCCGCTGGGGGCCCGAGCCACCCACACAGGCCTGCGTGTGATGTGTGACATGGGGAAGGAACAGCCTCGGCTCCCCAGCAGGGACGCGGACAAGAGCGCCTTGGTCTGGGTTTGTCTTTAGCGTTGACTTCTGCCCAGTCGCGCCTCTTACTGATTTCTCATCCTCCTCGGATGGTAGGATTCAAAAATAGATTTTTCTCGCTTCCTTTCTCGCCATTGGAATCGACGTGGATGTCAAGTTCACAAGTCTAATTGTCCACGTCATCAATCAAATTATCCTCTTAAAGGGCGCAACTGAGTCATGCTGTGCGTGTGTAGGGAGCTCTCAGGGGTCTCCAGAAGAGTTAATGACAGCTCCCCGCCCCGCCCCCACACCCTATAGGTAAACTCACACCGCCACCCGCCCGCCCCCCCCCCACCCCAGGAGGGAGGAAAATCAAGACCAAGAGGAGAAAGGAGTCTTTTCATCACTTAGCCTGTCTTTGCAGGCTTTGGCAAAAAGTACAGTAATTCTTCATTCATCAGAAATTCCCAGAAGTTAATTTTCCATAAAACGGAGGCGTAGCTCTTTAAATGTAGCCATTTATCCATTCAGCATCAGCTGAGCTCCTACTGTGCGCTGGAGGCTGTGCTGGGGGTGGGATGTGTATAGAGATGGACCCCAAGGTCGTCTCTCTCATGCACGTGAGAGTTCAAGGGGCAGGGGAGACCTAGAGGTCAGAGACCTTTGCCCTCCAAGGGGGCGTGTGCTGGGAGAGCTGTGCACACATGGGCAGGAGGGGGTTGGTCCTCGGGTTGAGTGTGTGAGGGTGTGCCGTTGCGGGAGGACCTTTGGGCGTGCGGGCATGTGATGGTTCAAGACTGTGGGTTGTCCACTGTGACTGGGGCAGAGGTAGGCTGCAGAAAGAACATTACAGAACTTTCAGCATTTTGGATCTGAACCCCTCTCATCTATTCTGGAATGTTCTTCAGTCTCTCCCCTTTCTCTCATACTATGGTCGACCCACGGACACATCTTGCCCCGACTTGTGCCAAGTCTTGGGAAGTGGGCTGAGCTACTGCCACCCATCTCTGCCATACCTACCCACCCACCTTCCCAGGAGGGTCCAGCCAGGATGCTCACCACAGGCTCCGGCAAGGTGCCTGGAGGTCAATTGAACGAGGGTAAACAGGAGACCTCCTTTAGCCACAAAGAAACCATCCTCTCAAGCCCTTAGCCCCTAGAAGGAGGACCTTCATCTTGGCCCCAGCTGAGGATTTAGGGGGGTGGTGACTGTGGCCAGATCACAGCCTCTTTCTATCCAGAGTCTGGGTCTAAGAAGAAGAGGCTGTGCATCGTGGCTCTATCTACCACATCTGTCAAGTCCAGGGATGTGAAAACAGACAGCTCTCGAGGAATTTGAGATGGTCCCGTACTATATTTATTCTCGTATTTGTAAGAAAGCATTAGCATTCTCATTCAATTATATTCAAAGAATGTTGCCCTCGTCCTGCTGCCTCCCAGGCGTTAGGGATCTCTGGCGGAAGAAGGCACTGCCCTGTGCCCTGCAGGACCCTGGGACAGCCAGGCAGGAGGTCAGGGGCATCACCTGCTTGTCCTCTCTCCCCTCCTTCCCCGAGACCTTCCCGCCACCTGCCAAGTCCTTCAACCTGCCCAGGACTGGAAGCCAGAGAGCCCGCGGCCTCCCCTCGCCCCCTCACCCCCGGCCCCTGCCACACCTCCCGCCCCAGCACATCTCCCCACCTGGTGCTGACGGATTTTGCACGAGTGCCTGACCTCAGTGGGGCCAGAAGCGCCTTGCTCAGTCTTGCAACCCACATCCGGGGGCCAGCAGGGCTACCCACCGGGTGTTTGTGGATTAAGTGAGTTAATGAATAAATGAATGAGGCACCAAGTGTTCTCAGAGGGTAACTGCAGGCCCCTCGCAAAGATCCTGTGTCCTAGCAACTGGCCCCCGCCTCTCCAGCCAGCGCCTTCTGGCCACCCCTGATCGCTGGATTCCAGGGGTAGCTGACCCCTCAAACTGGGCTCCCCTAAGGGGGCCCCAAGGTTGCAGTGGTGACCTCACGTTGTTCCCTCCCCACCAGGACCCTGCAGTGCCCCCACCCTGAGCAGCCCCCCGCCCACCTCCCCCAGGGCCTGGCTGCTGGGAGCTGCCCTCCACAAGCCCGTTCCCGTGGTCACGCTCTGTGCCTCCCAGATCCCCACCTAGCTGCCAGCTCGTCGGGTGCTGGGCAGGGGACATTCAGCCTGAGGGGACCCCAGCTTCTTCCCCTACCCAACATACATGGGGTTTCTTGGTATTCCCAGACTCAAGCATGGCCTTTAAGGATGAGCCTTAATTTGATAGGTGCACACAAATGTCCGTTCCTCTTTCCTCTCCACCTGTAGGGGCTCCCCTGTTAGCTGCAGAACTTGAGGCTGGGGCCCAGAGAGGTTGATCGATTCTCCCAACATCACCCGGCCAGATGCTGACCAAGTTTAGAAGCACAGTGTCGGGGTTGAGAGCCCCGTCAGGATGACTTTGAAAGTTGATTGTAAAGTGCTTTGAAGAACCTCTGGGTTTATAAAGAGATGTGTCTGAAATCTGACCAGGAAGCCCACAGGCTCAAAGCAGAGGAGTCCTGTCACTAGAAGAGGGCTCCAGTTGGGGAACAAAAGCCTGCTTCCGAAGGTGGCTGCCCTGTCTCCTCACCCTCATTTTCTTCGCTGCCTTCTCCCCACCCTGCCTCTGGCTACCCAGCTGTCCACAGGGGAGAGCCCAGCTCTCTCTGGCTGTGTCACTCTGAAGCTGGTGCCTGGGTGGGAGCCCCGGGGCCTGGAGAGCCTGCCCTCGAGGACTCGGACCCACTCGCCTCCTTAAAGGCCACCGCCACCTCCCTCGGCCTTCCAAGTTCATAAGCTCGTAGCCCCCACATCCTGGGGGCCGTACCTCCCCCACCGGCCCTCTCATCCCCTCTCACATCCCCATCCTAGCCACCGTCTGGTCCACACCACCAGCCTCTCTCACCAAGGCCTGTCTCAGTCTCCAGGCTGCCAAACTCCACCTCCCCGCGGTTTGCAGGCAAGAAGGAAGGAAGGAAGCGGGAAGGAAGGAAGGAAGCTGGAAGGAAGGACTCCTGCCTTTTCGAAACCCGTTTGTTTTGGCTCCCCAAGGGCTGCACACTCAGAATTAGGCGCACAGTAGGGTCTCATTAAGCATCTGTGGAATCGAATTGCTCCATCTTATCAGCGATGCAATGCGGATGCATTTGGCAGGGATAAGGGGCACCTTGGGGTGCAGACATAGTCTTTTCAAGCCTGGGGAGCCCCTCTTCCCTGTGAAAATTTGTCTCCATCCTGGAGATGAGCTTCTTTTCAGCACCTTTCTCCTGCCTCTCTCCAATGGGCCAATTATTTCTGATCGTGTTTTATTTAATTCTGCCTTCCCTCCATGAGCAGCAGGCAGAAGCCTGTACTGGTCACGGCTGGCATCAGGACCGAGATTGATCCGTGCACGCATGGAGGGGACCCTGCTGGCTCATTCTCACCCGGGTCATGGTTGTTCGCCGCCCCCTCCCCGCTAAGTGAAGAAGATACAAGGAACAATCTTGCATTTGTTGTTTTCTGAATAGTTTCTAGGCACCAGCGGGGCTGGCTGGAGAAGGGCAGGGGCACGGAGTGTGGGTGGTGGCTGTGTGGGTGGTGGGTGAGCTTGGGAAGCTGGTTTGGGCCCCCCCGGAATGCTGTTCATTCCCAGGGGTTATAGTGCAGCTGTGACCCCTCTCCGGAACAGTCGTGCAGGAAAAAGAGGCTGGGCACCCCCCTAGCACCAGGTCCTCAGTCGGTGCTCAGAGCTACCTGCTGCCTGCCTCTGAAATTAGGCTGCTGCTCACTGCAGCAGGACGCAAATGCGCCACGCAAAGGCCTGTCACCATCCAGGTTCCTTACGCGCACCATCCAGGCCCATGTGCCCTGAGGTTGAACTGTTCCCTGGTCCAGAACCCACGATTCATCCCTGGGGATCTGGGCCCAGCCTCGTCATTCCCCACTTGACAGCTTGAGTTAACAAGGAGACCAAACCAGAGGACTCGTGAGGCCTGCAGGATTCGGGCAGGGCCCCAGTGGGAAACAGATGGCACATACAAGATGGTTGATTCGGGGAGACTTTAATAAAGGGCTATTTACAGAGATGTGGGCGGGGTGCAAGGGGATAGGAGGGATAAGCCATCACGTGGGGCGAGGCAAGGGGATGCACTGTCACCCGGGAGCTTGGGGCAGAGGGCAGGCTTGAGCCCAGGAGTCCAGGAGGACCCCTCCCATCCTCCGACGTGCTCAGGTCCTGGGGCCTCACCCAGCTGGGAGCAGAGGCCTGGAGTCCCTGACATGGAAGTTTAGGGGGGCCTCTAAATGCCCAGAGCAGGGGCAGAAGGGCAGAAGTAAAAGAGCCCATTAAACCAGAAGCATCGCCAGACCCAACCACCTCCTTCCAAGCCAGGGAAACAGGCTGGAGGGGCCTCCTTCCAGGCAGAGCTGGGATTTGAACTCGGGTCTCCTGGCTGGAACCCTGGCCCTCGCTGTTCTGGGGGTGCACTGGCCTGGAGCAGTGCCTGGATTGTGGCCCCTGTAATGAGAAGAATGCAGTGGACTGTGGATTCGGGGAACATACCACGAGCTGAGTGAGCCCCACTCTAGGCTGGGGGCAGGGGGCCGACTCGGCCAAGTGGCTGCTCAGGGCCAGGCATCAGGACTTGGGGAGGGCCCTAGGTGATCCTGGGGAAAGTTTTCCCCCTCGCAGGCCTCAGTTTCCCCACTTGACTTTCCCCAGCTCTGACTTCTCACCCGGCCACGCGCCCTGGGTGTTGGAGGAGTCAGGACCAGGTGAGGGAAGTGGGAGGGGAAGGGGCTGTCCCTGCAGGAGGGGAGGGTCTGAACTGTAAGCTCTGTGGCTCCAGGAGGGACCCCGGGGCAGGAAGCTGCAGACAGCGGTGCCGGAGAGTGGACAGGGGACCACAGAGATGGAGAGACAGAGATTTGCCAGAGACAGAGCCCTGGGACCCAGCAGCCTTTCAGCTATGGGAAAGGACAGGAGTTCACAAAGGAAACAGAAGCTGCCCAAAGGTGGGGAGGGACCAGACCCGGCTTCCTCTCGTCCGGTCACCCCAATATCCCTTCTGGCTCTGAATTTCCAGTTCCTTACAATCCACCAGCTCCTTCCCTGACATCCAGAAACACTCTTGAATCCCTCATGTTTGTAAATACGGAGAAATCCCAAATGCCAAGAGAGACAAGAGAGTGAGGAAGGGGAGGGTTATTGGTTCCCCATGAGGCAAAGACATCAATTAAGACCAAGGTTGGGAAGAAGCCATGGGGGCAGGTTAGGTGGGTTTCTCTGGGGCAGCATGGGGGCAGGATACAGAGGGACTGAGTCGGAGGTGAGGCATTGGAGGCAATAAACCACAGCTGTGAATAGGAAATGGCACCCCACTCCAGTACTCTTGCCTGGAAAATCCCATGGACGGAGGAGCCTGGTGGGCTACAGTCCACAGGGTCACTAAGAGTTGGAGACGACTGAGCAACTTCACTTTGACTTTTCACTTTCATGCACTGGAGAAGGAAATGGCAGCCCACTCCAGTGTTCTTGCCTGGAGAATCCCAGGGACGGCGGAGCCTGGTGGGCTGCCGTCTCTGGGGTCACACAGAGTTGGACACAACTGAAGCGACTTAGTAGTAGAGGTAGTAGTGAATAGGAAGAAAGAGGGTGAGATGGGAAAGGGCTTCATTTTGCAAAAGGGTGTGTGTGTGTATGTTGTTGTTCAGTCACTAAGTCGTGTCCGACTCTTTGTGACCCCGTGGACTACAGCACGCTAGGCTCCTCTGTCCTCCACTATCTCCCGGAGTTTGATCAAATTCATGTCCATCGAGTCGGTGATGCTCTCCAACCATTTCATCCTCTGTGTCTGTGTGTCTGCATTTAAAGATGGGAGAGACCTCTGGTGGCTCAGAGGTTAAAGCGTCTGCCTGCAATGCAGGAGACCTGGGTTCGATCCCTGGGTTGGGAAGATCCCCTGGAGAAGGAAACGGCAACGCACTCCTGTATTCTTGCCTGGAGAATCCCATGGACGGAGGAGCCTGGTGGGCTACAGTCCACGGGGTCGCAGAGTCTGACACGACTGAGCGACTTCACACACAGAGGGTGTTTACAGGCAGAGAGCCTACAGATGTGAAGCGAGGGCATAACTGATTAATTGAATAAGAACACAGTCTCTCCCCTCTGAGTTCCTGGTCTGGTGCCGAGAGGGGGATTTGAACCGACACCTCCACTAATGGGAGACGCGCCATAATTACATTACCGCTCCAGCCGCCGTCATCTGCGCCATAGTAGGCACTGTGTGATTTCCCTCCTGCGGGCAGAGAAAGAGCTGTCCTTACACATGGAGCACCGGTGTTAATTGTGCTTTTAACTTTCAAAGTGGCTTCACATGGATTATATTTACTCCCCAGAACCCAGTGTTTGTCATGTCCAGCTTTAGATGCTGGTGAGCCACTTAATGCAGTAGGAGGTGGCGGGGGGTGGGGGGGAGGTGGGAAGCTAATTCTTCTTTGTGCCTCAGCCATGTAGTAAGACACAAGGTGTGTTTGTTGAGTGAATACATGATGGATGGATGGATGGATGGATGAATGGATGGATGGATGGATGGATGAGGGATGGATGGTGGATGGGTGGGTGAATGGATTGATGGATGGATGGATGGATGGATGGGTGGGTGGGTGGATGGATGGGTGGGTGGGTGGGTGGATGGATGGGTGGGTGGGTGGGTGGGTGGATGGGTGGGTGGATGGATGGGTGGCTGGGTGGATAGATGGATGGTTGGATGGATGGGTAGGTGGGTAGATGGATGAACGGGTGGGTGGATGGAAGGACGGATGGATGGAAGGGCGGATGGGTGGGTGGATGGATGGGTGGGTGGATGGAAGGACGGATGGGTGGGTGGATGGATGGGTGGGTGGATGGATGGGTGGGTGGATGGATGGGTGGATGGAAGGGTAGGGGGGTAGATGGATGAATGAGTGGGTGGATGGATGGGTGGATAGATGAATGGATGGGTGGATGGATGGGTGGGTGGGTGAGTGGATGGAAGGATGGATGGATGGGTGGGTGGATGGGTGGATGGGTGGATGGATGAATGGATGGGTGGATGGGTGGATGGATGGAAGGACGGATGGGTGGGTGGATGGGTGGATGGGTAGACCACTGATGGGTTTCACTGTGGAATGTTAAATAGAAAAAGTCTCTCGTCACAGATAAACTGAGGCCTGGTGACCAGGGTATGTGGCACAGTGCCCATGTTTGGAGGCATTAATGCATGACAATGACCAAGCTTAGGCCAAGCTCAGTCATCCGAGGGCCCCAGAAGAGTCACGGACACCTTCTTCCTCCTCACTGCCTCTGAAAGGTGGTAGTGCTGGTGCTTTTAGGCTCTGTGTTCCCCCATCCACGGACCTGTGGACTCTGGGACTCTCGGGCCCAAAGGAAGACAGGACCCACTCCCAGGGGGGCTTCGACCCACCTCTGACTTCAAGCCCTGGCTCATGCTGGGCTGCACTTGAAACGCCCACACTGAGCCCACCTCCCAAGGCCGTTCCGTGCTGAGCGCCGCCTCCTCCAGGGGGCTTCCTGTGAACACCTGGCCAGGCTCCTTGTGCCCGTGCTGACCTGAGGACTTCTGCCAAGGCTGCAAATGTCCAAGAGGGGAGGGATGGATAGAGTAGGGGCCCCACGGCACCCAGGGGCGCGAGGCTGCTCTCCCCCTCTGCTGGGCATGGACGCACAGGGCTGGCAGAGCTGCGGTGGCTGTCCCATGTCCCTCCAGCTGGGTGACGGGCAGGACGTAGGCAGGGATTCCCCCGGGAGGAGCTGCTCCGGCTTGCTCGCGATCGGGGCACCTATCTCAGCAGCTCCCTCGGCCTGCACATCGTTGTCGCCAGTATTTTTGATTTGGTGCGGCTTTTAGTAAACCTTCTGTGTGTGGGGAGCGGTAAATGATTTGAGAACTTGACTAATTAAGACGCAGCTCTGAGGTTGCAGAGGGAAGCCTCTGTGGTTGGTTCCAGGACCCCTCCCCTCCCCAGAAGCCTGCCCTCCTGGAGCTGCCTCAGATGGGCTCTCCTCTGCAAACACAGGGAGCAATGCCTCTGGGCCCCAGAACCCCAGGGCTAGGGTGTCCATAGCCCCAGGGGAGGGGTGGTGTGTGCTGCAGTAGGGGGCCCCTGCACACACACACACCTTCCCACAGCCTGGCCCTGTCTTAGAGTCTGCCACCTCCTCCAGGCAGCCCTCTCACAGATACACAAGGCTCTCCAGGGTCAGGCTGGAAGTGGGTCTGTTCAGGGCCCCTGGAGGGCAGTGGCTCGCAGCTCTGTTGCCAGTTGCTCAGCTCCCGACCTTCACACTCTTGGTTCTGCCTTCATCTGAGGCCCAGGCGAGGTTAGTTGGTCAGCTCGCCGCTCGACAGCCAACCATCACTCCTCTGAGCTCGGCGTCTCAGCACCCAGCACAGACCATGGTAGACCCATCCACGCTCTGCTCCCCACGGAACATGGGGCAGAGTCCCTCCTTCTTCTCTCCCCCCACCCTGCCCTCCTGGCCCCCAGGTCACAGCTCCTAGCTCTCTCTGGCTTCTTGTCCTGCCTGGGAGATGGACGCTCGGGGCCAGGAGGTACCCTGGTGCTGGAGTGTTCCCAAAGGACAAGAGTGCTCCTCCCCTCTGGGGGAGCCTGGGGGGAAGAACTCCCAGTAAGCTGCAGGGTCTCCCACCAAGGCAAAAAGTAGGTGCTCAGCAAATGTCAGTGAGACCCTGTCAAGGAAGGCGGGATGGCCAGGCCTCCTTGGGCGGGGTTGATCTTGCAGAAAAGCAGAGCTGGCCATCTCCCTCTACATGTGACCTCAGGGACCCCCCCTCGCAACTTGAAAAGTAGCTACTCCACCCCCCCAACTGATGATCCCACCACCCTGCACCTCCAGAGTGAGCAATCAGAACTCCAGCACCCGCTCCCACCCACCACAGCCCGACTGGTGCCTCGGAATAGGGGTCTGGAACCCCATCGACCTCAGTGGCTACATCTGTAAGATGGGGGCTCAGGACTGCTGCCCAGGTGCCCCCCGCCCCAGGCTCCAGCGAGGCCGTGGAGCTGGGCTTGGAGCAGAGCTCCCGGACCAGGTTATCAGCACTCCTACTAATTGTTGTTATTACAATAATTAGGAATGTGCCCACTGACCTTTGGGGAAATTGAACCTCTCTCAAGGGCAGCAGAGCCTTCCTGACAGGGACCCTCCCCCTCTGCAGAGCCAGGCCACCTGCTCGGGGGTGGCTGGGCGATGACTGGCCGGTGGGCTGGCCCGCGGGCACCCCGGAGCCCCCGATCGTCACGGAGCTTCCCCGGTTCTGCACGCCACTTAGTTCTGCCCCTGATGGGGAACACTGTCTGAACAAAGCGCTTGGCCCCGTTCCCGGCTTCCACATCTGCCTGCCTCCGCCCCAGCGCCCCCCCAACGGCTTGTCAAGACAGAAGCTGGCAGGGAGGGGTTTGCAAACATGAATCGTGGCATTTACTCGTATGTTCCCTGGCCCCGACTTTGTAAAAACATCTGCGGGTGACTCTTCCTCGAGAGAGGGGAAGCTGCTGGTTTTTTTCTTTTTTTTTCTCTGAGCCTTGCCGGGAAAGAGGCAGACGGGGGGCGGGGGGGCGGGGAGATGCTGGAAAGCCGTGTAATCAAGATGGGCACATTTCTCGGGGTGTGTGGTTACCAACTAATTAGCAAGTCTGAAGACCGTGACCTCGGGGGCCCAGCGAGGCGGCCCAGATGCCGCTGCGTTCCATCACATGGTCCTCAGGCCCCAGGGAGAAGGGGCCACTCTGGGAACAGGCCACTGGGAGCCCATGGGCTGGTGGGGAGCAGGCCTGTGCAGACACATGGGCGCTCCTGTCCAGAGAAGTGCTGACCATCACCGGCTGCACCGCCACGCCCCCAGGCCTCAGTTTCCCCTCCGTAGCTGAAGAATGGTTATGACAACACCCAAAGACCATCTGGATCCTGGTCCCAAGGTCCCCTGTCAATGCATCTCCATCAAGCCTCCCTCTCTCGCCTTCCGCCTCAGGCTGGCCGTGAGGCCTCCCCGCCCCCTCCCCTCCCATGGCCAGCCTTCCTGTCCTGACGTCACACCCTCACTGCCCACCACCCCTGCTTCCCACACACCCGGGAGGTCCCGACTCTCGGGACCTCAGCTCCTCTGGCCCCTCTGCCTGCAGACCCTTCCTCAACTCTGTTGCTGCTTGTTGGTCGACACATCAGCCCATCTTGCAGGGGCCAGTCTGGGGAAGACCCAGCAAAAACACCAGACTGACCTGTTCTCCACGGGACCCCCTAGGAAGGGGGGCCCGGCACCTTCACCCACAAAGCAGCAACTGTGGGCCCAGAAAAACACCATTGCTGGATCTATGCCTTCTCCCGGGAGCCCCAGAGCAGTGGACAGGGGCCTCTAGGACAGATCTCAGCTCGGCGAGTCTTCCTTCAGCACAGTCCAGGGAGTGAGCACCCCGCTGCTGGAGGAAGCTGGGATTTCACGGGGGAGGGCAGGATTGTGGAGAAGAGCACAGACTGACAGACTGTGGGACCGAAGCAAGCAGCTTTCGCCCCGCTGAGCCTCAGAGTCCTGACCTGCAAGATGGAAATGATAGTAAGACCAATGACCTAGGTCCATGGTGCCCAGACTGTGTGCCTGGGGCAGCAGCTGGGGGCCAGTGGTGCCCAGAGGAGGAAGGGCAGAGTACAGCTGAACCAGGCCCCCAGAAGGGTGAGCCCTGAGCTGGGTGGGGAGCTGAGGACCCTCAGAAGGATGAGCCCTGAGCTGGGTGGGGAGCTGAGGGCCCTCAGATGGGTGAGCCCTAGCTGGGTGGGGAGCCCAGGGCCCTCAGAAGGGTGAGCCCTGAGCTGTGTGGGGAGCCCAGGGCCGGGCCGTGGGGACTCTCTCCCACCCACCGAGCTACGAGGGTACCCGGGTAGCTCGACAGGCCTGAGAGCCTTTGAAGGGCTTCCCAGTGGAAGTGACCTTGGGGATAGACCTCGAAGGGGACAAATGAGTTCGCCAAATGCAGGGGATGGGGAGGCCTTCCCAGCAGTGGGGCCCAGTGGCAGGACAAGCTTGAGCCAGGGAAGGCCAGGGTGCCCACGCGCCTGGCTATTTGGGGTGGCTCATCTGTCAGAGACACGGCCGAGTGAGGGGACCAGCCACCCGCCCCCCGCCCCCGGGGCTGAGGGTCGGAGGGGCTTCAAGGCCCGGGCCTCAAATGCCAGGCTGCCGGGCGGTGTCCAAGAGGAGCCTGAGAGCGGCTCCGAGGAGCGGAAGTACGAGGTCAGAGACGTGAAAAGCTCCAGCGAGCATGCGGCGGCCTGGGGGAGGACAGGCAGTGTGCACGGCAGGAATGCTGCGGAGGGGCCCAGCCGGGGGTGAGCGAGGCTGCCGCAGGGCCTTGGGGCCCGGAGGTCCGGAGGCCCAGGCCTCCCCCTGGATCGGAAGCCAGAGCCAACTCCCGGCCTCCTTCCCGGCTCTGGCTCTCTTGCCAGCAGGGCTCCCTCCCCGAAGGCCTTCATCCCGCCACCCTGTTTTCCACGGGATCAACGGGGAGGGGAGACGTGGCTGGAGAAGGCTTACATTTGCCCGAGGTTCCGGAAAGGCTGCGTGGCGGGGGCGGGTGAGGGCGGGGTGAACCAAGAGCTGGGGAGGGCCTGGAAGTTTCCAGAAGGTTGGCTCCCCTCCCTGCACATCTAGCCGGCCACGGCCGGCCAGCGTCCCCCTGAAGGTCAGGGCCCCCCGCCCCAGTCTCGGCAAGCCCGCGGCGCCCCCTGCTGGCGCCAGTTGGAGGACTTACGGGGACCCCCCACCCCCCGGGGAGGGGGGCGAGGGGCATGCGCCTTTCTCCTCCCGCCAGCCAGCTGCCCTGTTTCTCTCGGCAGCCCGCGCGCGTCTATTTCCTAAAAGGACGGTACGTGCGGCAAAAAGATAAGGGGGAAGCCATTATTAATGAAAACAGGTGAGGGGAAGATATTTGTTATCATTTTCAGCCTAATGAAGCCTGCGGAAGGCTCTCTCCGGACTGATCAGCCCCTCCCAGGCCCGCGTGCTCCCGGCCATGGCGCCGCAGGCCTGCCGTAACTCCTGTCGCAGAAGTCGCGGCGCTCCTCTGAGAGTCCTCAGTGCGGCCCCCTCGCCTGCGGGGGGGAAGGACAGAGCGAGCGCGCGGCTGATAACAAATTTTGGAAACGCAGAATTTCACACCTCATTGGGCGAGCGTTGAGATGACAATGCCCTAGGATTTTTTCTCTCCCAGTCGCCCATCCCTATGGGCCCAGTGGTGGTGGAGGCTGGTGGAGGTGAGGTGGCGAACGGGTGCCTCTGGAAGGTGGGAGGGCACTCCTATGGGCCCCCCCACCCCCCGCCCCCTGGACACTGGGCAACAGACCCGGCCAGAGGGGACCCCCAGGTCCAGGACGGGAGAGACAGCAGAGGTCTTTGTGCTCTGAGTCACAGAGTTCAGCGGCTCCGTGAAGCCGGAAGGCGCCCTGGGCCCCACAGAGCCCCATGGAGGCCCAGGCCTTCCAGGCGGTCATCCTGACGTCCGTTCCCAGCAAGCTCTGCCTGGTGGCTGGATGCTCTCACCCCTCCTGGGAGCCCACGCAGACAGCTGCCTCAGACAAAATCCAGACTGCAGGGCCTGGTCAATAAAACTTCCCATCAGGCCCTGCAAAGCCCGGCCAAACGGCTCCCCTGGCGTCGCGAGGGCCCCAGGTCCGGACACTGGCGGGAGGGGCGCCGGGCCGGCCCCAGTTGTGCTGGATGTGTGGGAGGATGAGGAAGGGAGAAGCTGGGGGCCATTCTGCAGTGTGGGGACAGGGATGGGGGCAGGAAAAGAGAAGGCCACTGCCTGGCCTGGGATCCACCCCCGAAGTGAGTGGAAAATCTCCCCACCTTTCTCCAGCAACCCCCTCCCCACCCCCGTGACACGTGTCCCAGACTGCTGATCTTCTCTGCTCAAAAGCGAACACGTTTCCAGCCCATGTCCCAGCACACGGGGATTTGGGGTGCACAGGGATCATCCCATGCCCTCACTGGGCCACTTTGAATAGAGTAAGGAGAAATGTTTCCAGGCGCCCCTCTCCACCCTCTGGCCTCCATGGCTCTCAGGCCTTCAGCTGTCACCGGGCAGGGAGGACAGACGCTCCACATTCCAGGAGGTGCGCCTGGGAGGACGGGCCGGGACAATCTCCCAGGCTAGAGCAGGTGGAGCCACCCAGAGGCCTCGGCCAGTAACTGATGCCCACTCTACCTTGGGGAGTCTCCAACCAGGTGACCAGGTGACGATGTGAGGGCAGAAAGGCCCGAACATTGCCCGGGGCACTCCCAGCAGCCACGTCCTCGGGCTGTGCCCTGAGGGTCCGTGATACTCGGAGACGGTCCCAGTGGGGGCAGTCACCTCTGGTTCCACTGGCTGTCCCTGCAGACAGAAAGCTTGTGTGGGCAGGAAGGAATGAATCCAGACCCTCCTGACTCCCTGTGTACCTGCAGCACAGACAGGACAAGATGCCTTCGGGGGTGGGGCTCAGGACATCTTCTAATGGGCTTTGAAGATGGGGTAGGAGTTTTAAAAACATGAAAGTAACTTGGGGTTGTTTTTCTTTCTGAAAGGAATATACATTGCTTAAAGAGAAAGTTAGAAAAGGCTGAAAATCAAGAAGAAGAAGAAAAACAAATAAATGCATGGTTTCTCTACACAGAAAATATCACCACTGAAGCATTTCCTTCCAGTCTTTTTTCTGTTCATTTTCTCTTAGGTTGGCTTTGCATGCCAGGAATCCAGCTTCATCTGTAATCTTGTTTCTTGACGGTTCCCATGCAGAAATATTTCCCTCTGTTTATATAAAGGCAACAGAGAGGAAGTATCCATGGCTACATAATGGTTCATTGTGTGGTTTGCAGCACAGTTGGCTGGTAATTTTTTATTGGAGACGTTTAGGATTGAAATTTCCACTCTCGATTAGTGGAAGCCAGTTCTGTCATAATGTCACCGTGTCTAACTGTATTCTCATGCTGCAGATGAGGTCTTTTCAAAAGTACACTCTCCATATTAAGATGATAGAAGTCTTTTAAAGGAAAATAATAGGTCTTTTGGGGGGTTGGTACAATATATATTCATTTTAGAAAACTTGGAAAACAGAGATGAGTGTGAAGAGGAAAACATAAGACGCCAGGAACCTTGTGAATATTTATTTGTGAGCCAGATGTGTGTGTGTGTGTGTGTGTGTGTGTGTGTGTGTGAGTGCACGCACACTTATGGGGAGAGGAGACAGCCTCGAGTTTCGTCAGCCAGCATTTCACATGCCACGTGCCCATGGCTTTATTGAATCTGGAAGGCTGAGCCTTCCGGGTGCCCAGGCTTCTGACGGCCCTCTGGGTGCCCACAGGAAGTGCCACCATCACCCGGGAAGCTGGAGGTGAGCTGGGCCCAGCTCGGCCATCACCATGCCTCCATGACCCCCTCATCACCTTCATGGGACCCCTGGTGGGGCCCCCACCTCCATACTCCCATTGCTCTGGCCAGAAACCCCAGAGGCATCTTGACGGCCCTCCTCTCACACCCAGATCCAAGCCATCAGCAAGTCCTGATGGTTTTATTTTCAAAATGTGTCCAGAATCCGGTCACTTCTACAGGCTTAGGTGAGTGACCTGAGCCTCCAGCGTCTGTCACCTGCATCCTGGCCACAGCCTCTCAGCGTCTCCCCTGCAGGGCGGGCCTGGAAAAGCCAGCACACCCGGACCCCCTACGAGCTGGCTGCCCCCCCAGCTGTCCCCAAGCCCTCCTCTCCTCCCTCCCTTGCCTCCAGCTGCACTGGGCCCCCTGCTCGTGCTCAGCATAAGCCCCTAACCCTGTCCTTCTCCAGGGTGGCCACACAGCACACTCCTTCACGTCTTCCAGGTCAGATTCACTCTCCCAGCGATCTGTCAACATCCTTGTTTTATTTGCCTCTGAGTGCTTCTAGTTTATCAAATGATCCACTCATTTACTTAGCGCTTTATGGCCAGCAAAGCTTCGTTGCTCACCAGATACCCACAGCCATCAGGTCGGCAGGCAGGGCCGGGGTTTGCTCCCCCTCCCTGAGAAGGAGGAGGGGCCCCCAGGTGCCAAGCCCCTACCTTCGTGGTCCCCATTTTTCAGCAGAAGAAAGAGAGTCAAACCCTGTCCTCCCGCTGTCTTTTCTCCCAGGACTCTGGGGGAATTCCAGAAGGCAGCAGTAGCCATGCCCCATCACCTGTACCATATTTCAAAGCCTCCTCCTCCCGATCCCTCAGGGATGGTGCCAGGGACTGTGCGGACACCTGAGCCCAGGACTGCCCGAAAGCCGGTCGGCATCTCGGGTGCCCAGCCCACCCCTTAAACAAACTCTATCCACCATGTTGACTCAGCCTGCGGTGAGAAGCCCACATGGGCCCTGGCCACTTGAAATCCATCCACACCAGTGGCTTACAGTGCACCACCCGACGGGCTCTGCACCTCGAGTCTGCCGCGGGCGGTCCGCTCTTCCGCCTCAATCAATGCCCACATGGGGTGAATCTGCTCCGTTGGATCAAGACTGACGCTGTCTCCAGCTTACAGACACCTGGGCTCCAGGTAGGACTGGGCTGGGCACCCGGCTTCCTTCGTCCCTCGGAACCACACTGCGGCATCAGGAGGAGCCACCAGCAGGGCGCCCAGGGAGCGTCAGCTTGGGGTTGGGATTTCCTGTCCACCCGCTGACCCCAGGTCCACCTCCAGAGGAGCCCAGCTCCAGGAAACTGCCAGGACTGTCCTTCCCTGGAAGGCCCAGGCCAACTCCTTCCCCAACTGCCCACCCTACACCAGGCTCACAGCTTGATGCTGGCACCGCCCCAAAGCTGCACGCACTGAACGCTTAGCACGGACTCCCCCATGCCAGGCTCACCTGCCCTGTCCCCTTACAACCGCCCTGCCTCACAGCAGGTCTACGTGTCCAGTGACTTACAGGCTCCGAGAGGCTAAGGGCTTCCCTCCAGGACACACAGGCTGGTCCGTGGGGCAACGGCCCCTCCCTTGAAAGCCACCCTGCCTTGGCGGGTGGAGGTGGACAGTCCAGCCTTTCTCTGAATGCCACCTGCCTGAGAGGCCAAATCTCTGAGGACTTAAGGGGCTGCCTCTCCAGGTGCCTCCCCCGCCTCCCCTGGGCACTTTGGGCAGCTGTGACATGCGACAAAAATCGACCCAGAAATAAGCAAATGGGACACCATGCCCAGGCACCAAACTCAGGAGGCCCAGGTGAGGCTGAGGCAGTCCTGGGGCTTCTGCAGACTCGGCCTTGCTCCCTCTGGGCCCAGGTTCAGCCCAGCAGCCCCCCCCCCCCCCACCGATTTCGTCCCCTGTGGTTCTGAGAAAACAGCTGGCCTGCACCGGCCCTACCCTTGAGGGTGACTCACGGTTGAAAGAGACCAGATCCCTTAGGCCGGGACCATTAAAGTCTTGCTACGGCCAACGTGGGCCCAAATGGACGGACAGGCGGCCTTTATTAGCCCCACCACCCTACCCTGCTCTAAACGCCCGGTCTTGCCTCCGCCCGACCCCCAGGAAGAGGGCTACCGCAGGACAGCCTGAGGCGGTCTGGCCCCTACAGCAGTCCTCCTTTGTCTGGGGCCTGGGCAGCCTCGGGGGCCGTGTTGATCTCACAGGGCTTGCAGGCACTCACGAGACTCCGAGAGAGGCGTTCCACTGCCGCATTATGGAAATTATTTTATGGTCCATGTAGGTGTTGGGCAACTCCCATCCTGCAAATATTTCCAGGCTAAAAATACTGTGGTCACGCTCCACAGAGAACTTTGGGGCCCAGGGTACCAGTATATATCTTGAGTCACAAGATCAGGCAAACAAGAAAGATAACTTTGTTTTTCTACAGTTCAGTTCCTCTGAGGACCCGTCCAGTGGGTATTAAAAACCAACCCTCAGGTCAGTGCTGACCCCCTGTGCCCTACACCCCATTCCCAAGGTTGGTATGGTATACCTGCCCTCGGCTCTTTCCACCTCCTCAAGTGAACTGCAAAAGTCTGCTCGGGATTACGAAAGTCAAGACTGAACTTCTAAACAGCACAACAGGTCTCCTCAAAAACCAGATCATAGAGTTACCGTGTGATCTAGTAATTCCACTTCTCAGTATATACCCTAAAGGACTGAAAGCAGGGACTTGAATAGATATTTTTCCACCCCTGTTCATAGCAGCGTTATTCACAACAGCCAAACGGTGTCTATCAGTGGCCTTTGATGGACGATCAGACAAACAAGACACGGTGTATCTATACAGTGACACGTTGTTGCTGTTCAGTCACTAAGTGTGTCCGACTCTTTGTGACCCTATGGACTGTAGCCCCCCAGGATCTTCTGTCTCTAGCCCTTCCCAAGCAAGAATACTGGAGTGGGTTGCCCTGCCCTTCTCCAGAGAGTGGAATATTATTCAGCCTTAAAAAGGAATGAAATTCTGACACGGGTTACAGCCCTGAGGACATTATATTAACTGAAAGAAGCCAGTCACAAAAAGACAAATATTACATTCATTCTGTTATTTTCCCAACTCTATTGGTATATAATTGACATATAGCATAACTTTAAGGTGTACAGCGTGTTTGCTTGACACACTTATGTATTGCGGTATAATTATGGGCACAGTGTTAACTAACACCTCCACGATGTTGTGCAATCACCATTTCTTTTTTGTGCTGAGAACATCTAACATCTACTCTCTTAGTAACTTGCAAGTATATAGTACAGAATTGTTACCTATAATCAACACGCTATACATTAGGTCCCCAGAACCCTTTCATCTTTCTTTCAATATTTTTAATTGAAGTATAATTGATTTACAATGTTGCATCACTTTCTGCAGTATAACAAAGTGATTCAGTTGTAAACATATATATATTCCTTTTTAATATTCTTTTCATTATAGTTTATTATAGGATATAGAATATAGTTCTCTGCGCTATATAGTAGGACCTTATATATCCATTTATATATATATACAGCTTCCCTGGTTGTCAGCTGGTAAAGAATCTGCCAGTGACGCAGGAGACCCCAGTTCGATTCCTGTGTCGGAAAGATCCCCTGAAGAAGAGATAGGCTACCCACTCCAGTATTCTTGGGCTTCCCTGGTGGCTCAGCTGCAGGAATCTGCCTGCAATGTGGGAGACCTGAGTTTGATCCCTAGGTTGGGAAGATGCCCGGGAGAAGGGAACAGCTACCCACTCCAGTATTCTGGGCCTGGAGAATTCCATGGACGGTATAGTCCATGGGGTTGCAAAGAGTTGGACACGACTGAGCGACTTTCATATATGTATACACGTATGTGTATAAATGAAAGCTTACATCTTGTTAGTTGCATCTGCTAACCCCAACCTGCTCCTCCTTGGCAGCCACCAGTCTTAATGCCCACGATTCTGTTTCTGTTTCGTAAATAGGTTCTCCTGTGCTGTATTTAGATTCCACATATAAGTGAGACCATATGTTATTTGCGTTTTTCTTCTTGACTTACTAATGCTTTACTCAGTATGGTAATCTCGGGTTGCACGCATGTTGCTGCAGATGGCATTGTTTCATTCTTTTTATGACTGAGTTGCTGTTAGTCACTCAGTTGTGTCTGACTCTTTGCGACCCCATGGACTGCCGCACACCAGGCTTCCCTGTCCTTCACTATCTCTCGGAGTTTGCTCAATCTCATGCCCATTGAGTCGGTGATGCCATCCAACCATCTCATCCTCTGTCGTCCCCTTCTCCTCCTGCCTTCAATCTTTCCCAGCATCAGGGTATTTTCCAGTGAGTCGGCTCTTCACATCAGATGACCAAAGTATTGGAGCTTCAGCTTCAGCATCAGTCCTTCCAGTGAATATTCAGGATTGATTTCCTTTGGAATTGACTGCTTTGATCTCCTTGCTGGCCAAGGGACACTCGAGAGTCTTTCTCTAGCACCACAGTTTGAAAGAATCAGTTCTGTGGGCTCAGCCTTTCTTATGGTCCAACTCTCACATCCATACACAACTACTGGAAAAACCATAACTTTGACTAGACAGAACTTTGTCAGCAAAGTGATGTCTCTGGTTTTTAATATGCTGTCTAGGTTTGTCATGGCTTTTCTTCCTAAGAGCAAGTGTCTTTCAATTTCATGGCTGCAGTCACTGTCCACAGTGATCTTGGAGCCCAAGAAAATAAACTATGTCATCGTTTCCATTTTTTTCCCCATCTATTTGTCATGAGGTGATGGGACTGGTGCCATGACCTTAGTTTTTTGATTGTTGAGTTTTAAGTCAATCTTTTCACTCTCCTCTTTCACCTTCATCAAGAAGCTCTTTGGGTCCTCTGTGTTTTCTGCCATAAGGGTGGGGTCATCTGCATATCTGAGGTTGTTGATATTTCTCCCAGCAATCTTGATTCCAGCTTGTGATTAATCCAGCTTGGCATTTTGCATGATGTATCTACTTAGAAGTTAAACAGGGTGAGAATATACAGCCTTGACGTACTTGTTTCCTAACTTTGAACCAGTCCATTGTTCTAACTGTTGCTTCTTGACTTGCATACAGATTTCTCAGGAGGCAGGTGAGGTGGTCTGGTATTCCCATCTTTTTAAGACGTTTTCATGGTTTGTTGTGATCCACACAGTCAAGAGCTTTAGCGTAGTCAATGCAGCAGAAGTAGATGTTTTTCTGAAATCCCCTCGCTGTCTCTACGATCCAACAAATGTTGACAATTTGATCTCTGGTTCCTCTGCCTTTTCTAAACCCAGCTTGAACTCTGGAAGAACTCAACCCATGTACTGCTGAAGCCTGGCTTGAAGGATTTTGAGCATGACCTTGCTAGCATGTGAGATGAGCACAACTGTCCGGTGGTTTGAGCATTCTTTGGCATTGTTGCTCTTTGCAATTGGAATGAAAACGGACCTTTTCCAGTCTTGTGGCCACTGCTGAATTTTCCAAATTTGCTGGCATACTGCGTGCAGCACTTTAACAGCATCATCTTTTAGGATTTAGAATAGCTCAGCTGGAATTCTGTCACCTTCACTTGCTTTGTTCATAGCAATGCTTCCTAAGGCCCCCTTGACTTCGCACTCCAGGATGTCCGGCTCTAGGCTGAGTAATATTGCATTGAATATATGTACCACACATCTTCTTTATCCATTCATTTCTCAGTGGACATTTAGGCTGTTTCCATGTCTTGGCTATTGTGAATAGTGCTGCTATGAACATAGGGGTGTGTGTACCTTTTTAGTTTAAAGCAAAGACTGTATGATTCTGCTTCGATGAGGTACCTAGAATAGTCTACCAAGACAGAAAGTAGAATGGTGGTTGCCAGGGGCTGGGAGAAGGGGAGTTAGTGCTTTGGGTACAGAATGTGCAGAGAATGGGTATAGTTAGTGTGATGGGTACCGAACTTCTGGTTGGGAGGATGACAAAGTTCTGGAAATGGATGGTGGGTAATGGTTGTATCACACATGGAAGTACTTCATACCGCTGAATAGTACGCTTTAAAGCAGTTTATTTAGGAGGACTTCAGGTGGTTCAGGGGTTAAGACTCTGCGCTCCCACTGCAGGGGGCACCGGTTTGATCCCTGGTTGAGGAGCAAGATCCCACGTGCTGCCCGGTGCAGAACAACAAATGGAGCTGGGAAACTTGAATGCCTCTGTGCAAAACACAGCAGCAACTGACCATGCCTCGCCCCACATACAAAAATGAACTCAGACTGGACCATAGACCTAAATGTAAAACCTAAAAGAATTTAAAAAAGAAACTTAGAACGGTCAGGATGGTGAAGTTTATATTATATATGCATGCTAAGTCCCTTCAGTTGCATCCAGCTCTTTGTGACCCCGTGGACTGTAGCCCACCAGGCTCCTCTGTCCGTGGGACTCTCCAGGCAAGAAGACTGGAGTGGGTTGCCGTGTCTTTCTGTACTCATACTAGGCATACTTCACTACAATTAAAAAATCACACATACAGAAAAAATTAGCTTCTTTCTCTTCTCTTTTCTACTCTGTCTCCCGGTGTCTGTGCTGTGAATACAGGAGTCCCCAGGACAGGGGGGCTCGACCGCGCAATTTTGTTCCCCTCCTGGGACATTTGGCAAGCTTAGAGGCGTCTTCAATTGTCAGAACTGGGAGCAGGGAAGAATGTTCTTGGCATCCAGGGATGCTGCTAAATGCCTCACAAGGTACAGGGCAGCCCCCGTGGCAAAGGATGATCCAGACCCAGGTGTCAAGAGAACCGAGGCTGAGAAATCCTGCTTTGAGGGAAGGACGGAAGGGAGCGAAAAACAAAGCATCTGTGCTTTGAAAATGTCTAGATTCTCTCCTTCTCTGTGTCTTGCTAAAGAGACAAAATATTTTCTATGGGGAAAAAAATCATATTCTTTTTAAATTTTTTTAAATTGGAGGATGATTGATTTACAGCATTGTATTGGTTTCTGCTGTACAACACAAGTCAGTCATAGCTATATATATATATCCCCTCCCTCTTGAGCCTCCCTCCCTCTGCACCCCTATCCCGCCCTCTGGGTCGTCACAGAGCGCCTGGCTGGGCTCCATGTGTCATATAGCAACTTCCCGCAGGCTGCCCTTTCTACGCATGGTCGTGTACATGTGACCTTCCCAGGTGGCTCAATGGTAAAGAATCTGCCTACCGATGCAGGAGATGCAGGAGACGTGGGTTCAATCCCTGAGTCAATCTCTGGGTCGGGAAGATCCCCTGGAAGAGGAATTGGGAACCCACTCCACTATTCTTGCCTGGAGAACCCCATAGACGGAGAGGCCTGGCGGCCTACCATCCATAGGATCGCAGAGAGTCGGACACGACTGCGTGACTGGGCACACGCAACAGACACGTATATATATCAATGCTGCTTTCTCAGCGCGTCCTCCCCTCTCCTCCCCCTTGCATCCACAAGCCCAGTCTCTACGTCTGCATCTCCAGTCCTTCCCTGCAGACAGGCTCATCAGTACCACTTTTCTAGATTCCATGTAAAAACTCACATTCTTATTTCTGCACTAGCTAGCCTCCCCAGCCTGACTTGGGAGGAGAGGGGCCCACTGTTCTGGTGGGGTCTCTGTGACCCTTGGCCACTAGCCTGTGAGCCCCATCACAGCCCAGTCACCATGGAAAGTGTGGATGAGAGAAACAGGAATTAGAAGGCAATGGCACCCCCACTCCAGTACTCTTGCCTGGAAAATCCCATGGACAGAGGAGCCTGGTGGGCTGCAGTGCATGGGGTTGCTAAGAGTCAGACACGACTGAGTGGCTTCAATTTCACTTTTCACTTTCATGCATTGGAGAAGGAAATGGCAACCCGCTCCAGTGTTCTTGCCTGGAGAATCCCAGGGACAGTGGAGCCTGATGGGCTGCCGTCTATGGGGTCACACAGAGTCGGACATGACTGAAGTGACTCAGCAGCAGCAGCAGCAGCAGCCACCCAAAGAGAATGTGTCCCTCACCCCCACTGCTCTCATATTAGGTACTTGTGTGAGCCCAAGCTGCTCCTGGCAGGAGCAAACCTGTGTAAGAGAAGTTTATGAGGACTTGTTGACCCACTTAACTGGGAGGTCTGGGCCAAGATAATGGATGTCGGGCATGGCCGGACCCAGGAGCAGGAGGCGTGTCCCTGGGGCTCTCTTTTTACTGGATCACCTTTCCTTTCTGCTCAGCCCTGCTCTGCCTTGGGCCCTAGTCTCATTGCTTCTTGAACCAGGTGGCCACATCCTGGACATCCTGACAGACAGATGGGACAGCCCACTTACACTGTCACCATCGATCACAGTCCCCCCTTGTCCCACGTGTGACGGCTTGTCTCTCCCCTCACCCTGGGCTCTGATGGGTCCCTCCAGCCACACCCTCATTCCTGGGCTTCAGGATGGGCAAGGAGAGCCTCCCAGAGGGAAAGACGATAGCAAACACAGAAGGGACCATTCGTCCCCCCTCCCCCAGGCTAGATTTGGCCACTCTAGCAGCAAGAACGGGTCCAGCTTGAGGCTTTCTGTCCCAAGCAGTGCTGTGGCCCACACCCTTTTCCAGCCCCTGGACACAGCCCCACGTGACTCACGCTGCTTCCAAGCGCCCACTCCCTTCCCCACCCCACCCCATTTCCCTGCCTCCCAGCCTCCAAGTGAACTTGCTATGTGGGTGTCACTGCTTCCCAAGCCACTTCGCAGCCATCTGGAGCTGAAAGGTGGGGGGAGGAGAGAATAACACAGGGCTATCGCGGCGACACTGGTGTGGCAGCTGGGTTTCCCCTCACTTCTTAGGCTCTCAGCACCGAGGGCAGCCGGAGTGACGGTCCTGGAGTCTGGGGGCTGACAGTCTGCAAGGGGCCCCGGTGGGCACGTGGGCTGAGGGTGTCGACCCAGGGCCGGGGGCGACCGGAAGGACAGTTTGGTCCAGGACGTCGCTCAGGCTATGACCTACGAGCCCGTGGCCCCCTTGGGATCTCAGCAAATATGGAATGAATGAGTCATGTGATCCCAGGTTCCCCACTCAAACCAGCAGGAAGTCCCATCGCCTGGCCCCTGGAGGAAGCCACAGTGCCCCCCGCCCTCCCACTCCCCTCCTCCACATCCACGGCCTTCACCGCCAGCCACCAACCCTGCCACCCTCCGTAAGCGGATCCATTTCCTGTGGCCACCGTGACCAACCCCACAAACATGGTGGCTGAAAACAACAGAAGTTGATTCTCTCACAGCTCTGGAAGCCGGAAGTCCAAGATCAAGGGGTGGGCAGGCCACGCTCCTCCGGGGGCTCTTCCACCATCCGGCGGCTCTTGGAGCCCTTGGCTCACGGCTGCCTCACTGGAACCTCCACCTCCTCGTCTGTGTCTCTCTCTGCGGGTCTCTTATAAGGACCCCGTGGGAAACCAAATGCCCGAAGGGGCAATGAGCAGACCAAACACGGAAACAGACCTCTGAGAACCCACCGCCTGCAGCCACTGTGCCCAGGCAGCCAAGCTGTCCGTCCAGCAAACTGCCCAGGAAGCCTGCCTGCAGGAGGTCAGAGGGCAGGGGGCAGGGGGCAGGGGGCAGTGACCCTGTAACCATCGCCGGGACTTGATCAGTAACTCACCGCTGCCCCGATTCCTGTTCCTGCTTCCAATGTGGGGCCCGGCAGAGACAGCCAGGTGCTCCCCTAACAGGCCCCCTAGGAGCCCCCCTCCTGTGAGCCCCCCATCATCTCAGACCAGCAGCCCCATGGGCCACAAGCTCCCCATCCGTGAGGCTCCCAAGGGGTGAGTGGGGCGCTGGCCCCTGGCCCCAGCAGCTCTGAAGGAACAGCCTTGCCTTGTCCCGCCTGCTCATTCTCCTTTATCTCCACGGCTGCCATCGGATTCAGGGCCTGCCTGGATAATCTCCCCTCCAGATCCTGGCTGCATGACATCGGCAAACGAGGCCACAGTCACGGCTTCTGGGGGTTCCGACATGGACACATCTTGGGGGGGCAGCTAGCCATTCAAGCTCCTACAGCAGGGAATTCAGGGACACCCCTGCCTCTGCTTCGGTGGGTGTGAGTCAGGGATAACAGGACCTGACCTGCGTGACTGCCGGGACAGTTACCATGTGCGTCCTCAGAAAGCCCCCGGAACAGGACCCGGCAGGGGGTACAGTACCCACCGAGAGCCTGTCATTATTCAGAGTGGAGAGGGCAGCCCCCGACAGTGAAGATCAGAAACAAATTAGGAGAACTCGGTGTTTCCATTCGGTGATGGAAATGTTCTAAAATTAGATGCTGGCGACGGTTGTACAACTTTGCAAATTTACTAAACACCATTGAATTATGCACTTAAAATGGTAATTGTTATGATACATAAATTCTGTCTCAATAAAGCTGTTAAGGAAACAAAGTAGGCCTCCAGGGACTGGAAAGTCTCCCCGCGTGATTCTAGGTTCTCTGAACTAACGCAGCCCGGGGGAAGGGGGAAAAACGAGGGGCGGGTTGAAGGGGGTGGGTATCCGGGGAAAGAAGCACAGCCAGGCCCCCCAGGCAGGAGGCTGGGCAGGACCGGGCTGGGGACTTACCTTCCAGAATGTCCTTCACGCCAAGGCTCATTGAGAAGAAGGTCGTGACACCATGCTCCTCTAAGCAGTGAGTCACAAGCACAGCAAACCCGGTGCCCGCCTGCTCTTCGCGTGACCCAGCCCTGCGCTCTGGCCAAGGCCAGAAGGACTGGAGAACACAGGGCTCCCACGGGGTGGGAACCCGGCTCTCAGTCGCAGGTGATGCCATGGATCTGGCCGGTCCACCAGCTCGGATTGGAGCCAGCCTCCTTGTCAATGTCCTGCAGGAGTCTACACGGCCCAGGATGCTTCTGAAAGACAGGGTTGTCATCTGGCCCTGCCGCCTCTCATGGACCAGGGATTCCCCCATCCCCTGGCTCCCACGCCCCCAACTCCGTTCTCACCCCAGCTGCCCCCATCTCAGCTCTGCCCCTGAGCTGCTGTGTGGCCTGGGGTGAGCTGCGACATTTGTGCCTCGTTTTCTCAAGGAGGAAATGGGAGGCTCGTTCTTAGCCATCGGTCCAGAGTCCGGGGCGGGGGTAGGGGGGCTGCCCTCATTTGGCCTTACTCCCACAGGCAGCCCCTGTCACTCTTGCTGGCTGGGGCTGTGCCCACCCAAGGAGGAGCCCGGGGTGCCCCTGCCCCCAGGGCTGATCGTGGACTCTGTGGCCTCCGCCTGGGAGTATCGCTACACTCCTGAGGCCCCCGGCAACCTGGCTCCCATTCCCACCACCCCCAGCATCCTTCATCAGCCTCTGGACTCACACCTTCCTGCTGAGGGTCAACCCCACCAGTGAGACACATCAAAGACGCGGGAGTGCTGACAGGAGGGGATCTGGAGACTCTCCAGCATGTCTGGTCTACCTTTCAAAGAGCACTAAGTCTTAGATGGTGTTTCTCGTGGGAACCAGGATCACAGCTTGAAACCGGAATGTGGAGTGAGAGGTTGAAAGCAGGGAGAACACCATGCGTGTGATGAGGACCTTCAGACTCACTCACCTCCGTGGCGACCCCCGAAACCATCACTCTCCATGCAGGTCCCATGCAGGTAGGGAGAGTCACGGGACCTCTTAGGACCTGCCTCGGTCTTCTCATCTACAGAATGGGGATGATGGGGAATAGCCCCAAACTAATACATGTGCAAGCACACTCGTGGCAGCCCTCTTCACAGGAGCCAGAAGAAGAGAAAGCGTGAGTCGTTCAGTCGTGTCTGACTCAGTGCGACCCCATTAGACTGTAGCCCACCAGGCTTCTCTGTCCATGGGATTCTGCAGGCAAGGATACTGAAGTGGGTAGCCATTCCCTTATCCAGGGGATCCTCCTGACCCAGGGATTCGACCCAGGTCTCCTACATTGCAGGAAGATTCTTTACCATCTGAGCCTTCAGGGGAGCCCTAGAGAGAAGCTGGAAGCAACCCAAATGTCCATCGACAGAGGCTTGGATTAACAGAATGGGACCTATCTGCTCAATGGATTATTCCTCAGCCATGAGAAGGAACGAAGTTCTGATGCAGGCTACAGCGTGGACGGAACTTGAAGACACGTGAACTGAGAGAAGCCAGGTACAAAAGACCTCATGTTGTATGATTCCAATTGTATGTAACGGCCAGAGCAGGCAAATCCACAGAGACAGAGGCAGACTGGTGGTTGGTCATGCCACGGAATTACTCATTTTCAAAGGGTTCATTTTATGTTATGTGAATTTTGCCTCAATAATAATAATAATAATAATAATAAAATGGTTCCCTGCTGATGGGGTTTTTGGAAGAACCAGGTGAGTTCCTCCCTACAGGCTTTGGGAAGAGACTGGGCACCGTCGGTGCAGGCTAAGCACTGCTCTTCCCAGAGCCGTCCTTCCAAACATAACTGAGTCCACAGGCGGCTGCCGCCATCCAAACGTGAAAGGCAGTCTCGGATGCTGGTTTAAAACCATTCAAGAAATCAATCCAGTACTTGGTTAAAAAACAAACAAACAAACCTTGGGTGATTTCTCGAACAAGAAATTGCAAGAAACCAACCCCTTGGCAGTGACAGTTACAAGCGGGTCATGCACGTTGAAAAGGACTAGCGCCAGAGGGTTGAGCGCCCTGCTCCACTCAGCCCAGCGGAAAGCACAGTCTCTGCTCAATCAGACGGCAGATCAAAGGCTGCTGCCTTCAGGGTCATTTCCGCACTCTCTGGGGAGGGTGGGGCAGCATGGGAACCTGCCAAGAAGCCGTGGACACCAGATTCATACGGCTGAATGTGTCCCTGAGAGGTGGCGAAAGCCGCAAAGCCACCGCGGTTAACGCCGCCTAACTCTCCACTAAGCAGTCCAGGTGTGACATCACCCTGGTTGTTGATGGGGGAGTGAAAGAGATGCCAGTGATTCGGGGCCTTCTTTTTGATCTTTGGATCTTAGGTCGTGGCTGTGTTTAGAAGACGTTGATTTGAAGGACGCTCGATGGTAAAATAACTAGGGATTGAATTGTCAATAGCAAGAGTCCAGGTTTTTTGGTTTGTTTGTTTAGTGTTTATCTGGCTGCACCAGGTCTGAGTCACAGCTTGCAGGGTCTTTGATCTCCGTTGAGGCACACAGCATCTTTTAGTTGCAGCAGGTGGGACCTAGTTCCCTGATGAGGGATGGAACCCAGGGCCCCTGCATTTGGAGTGTGGTATCTTAGCCACTGGACCACGAGGGAAGTCCCTCAAGAGCTTTTTTAGGGCATATAGATGGTCTTGGACTAGCCTTCCCTTGAATCCATCAAGAGACCCACTGCAGCCTCCCTTGGAAAGGATGGGCAGATGATCAGTTTTCCCAACTGTCAGAGTTTAGAACCCTCATCACTTAGAAAAATCTGGAGAGAAACTGGACGCAGTCTTGGAAGTTGCTCTGCATTCAAGATGTGAGCTGAGGGGTGGGGCGGGTAGCCAGGGTGGTGGGGGGTGTCCCCTTGCTCCCTAACCCAGGGTCAAGTGGCGCTTTTTATTTGGAGAGAGTGGCGGGGGAAATGCTATACAGCAAAGGACAAAAATACAGATAAGATGAATGAATCCCTTTTCATCTTAATGATAGAGAGTGGCTCAGAAAGCCAGTCGACATGGAGGCCAGTTTCTCAAGGCTGAATACTCTTGTTCAACAATTTGACTTCCTCCACCACATATATTTGTTTTTATTCGGTTTGGCCAACTTTGCGGGGCAGAAGAGGTGAGCTGTGGCTAGGGACACAGTTTCAGTCCCCCGGCCACAGTAGAAAAATCGAGTCTCGGCTTGATTATGTTCCGAGTTTTGCTGGTCACCTTCTGGGCAGATGTGCCTGGGGTTGACGGCAGTCCCACTGGGCTGAGGCTGACGGCGGCAGTGATGTTATTTATCCCCACTTCATTCTGCAGAGGCTTTAGGAGGGCTTAGGAAGTGACACCACAGCAGTCAGATAAATTAGAAGTGGGCGAGAGAGATGAGGCAAGGGAAAACAAAGTCGGAGGCGGGTGAGTCTGGGCCACAAGGGTGTCTGAGCCTGCTCCCCTCCACCGGCAGTTTAGCTCTCAGCCTCCCCCCAGACAGAACAAAAGAGATGCTTCATTTTCCCAGCTGCATCTCAGCCTGCCCCTCTCCTCCTTGCCCACAGGCCCCCAGGGGCACTCTCTCATCACGCCACTAGCTTCCTGGAGCCCGATGTCTGGGTGGCGACGTGAGCAAGGGCCATGCAGTGTCTGAGTTATCCCTGCGTCCCCAGCGCTCCGTGTTCACTCTGGTTGGTGAAGGAATGAATAAGTGGGTGGACGAGCAAATGAAGGGATACAGGTGGCTGAGAGGATTCACTTCTCTCCCTCACCAAGGCCTTCCCAGGTGGCACCGTGGTACAGAATCCACCTGCCAAAGCGGGAGACGCAAGAGACACAGGTTCCACGCCCAGAAGATCCCCTGGAGCAGGAAAAGGCAACCCACTCCAGTCTCCTTGCCTGGAAAATTCCATGGTCAGAGGAGCTTGGCGGGCAACAGTCCGTGGTGTGGCAGACGTGGACACAGCTGAGCACGCACGCAGCCAGCATTGCCAGGCCACAGGGCCAGCTGAGCCGAAGAGCTTCTGCCTCTGCCCCAGCACCCCTGGCCACCCTGCCCTTGTCAGAGGCATGTGGGGACAGTTTCAGCCTCTTCACCCACATCTCAAACATCCTATGGGTCCTCTTCCCCCAGGGTTTGAATCCCTGCTCTGGCAATCTCTGGCTGTGTGACTCTGGCCAAGTTGCTAAACCTCTCTGTGCCTCCATTTCTCCATACATAAAACGGGGATACTAGCAGCCCTTTCCCTGGCATTCCGAGTTTGCCACTCAAAGGTGCCCGGATGGGTGCCTGGCATGTGGTAAGCTGAAGTCTGGGTCTATTTGCAATTGTGTCCTTATGACCTTGAGCCGCGGGAGGAGGCAGAGATGAACGGGCATTCCCTCCAACCCTGAGCCCCCTGTTCTAGGCCCACCTCCATCAGCCACACGTGCTGCTGGCCTCTTTTCCCATAGAGGTCCTAACACGCACCATCGCAGTGCCGGGAGCAATGGCCGGTGAAGGGACCCCTTGTGGTTACTGCTGCCCTCTGGGGCCCCCATGTGCTCTGGTCGCCTGGACGCCCCCCAGGCCCCCTCCCTGTGCCTGGACCAGGCAGCTTCCCAGCCCAGAAGCCCCATTCCTCAGACATCACAGCATGGCCACCAGCCACCACGCGAACCCTGAGGACGCCTGCCCTTCCTGCCCTGCTCCACCCAGCGGGGCTGACTGTGAGAACTGAGGGGCCTGGCACGGAGGGTCTTCAGAGAAGCCCCCAGAAGCGGCAGAGGAGGAGACAGGAGGGAAGGAGGGGACAGGAGCAGGAGGCCGGGGAGCGGGAACAGGGCACTGGCGGGGCAGCAGAGGCCACAGCAACCGAGGGCCCCGGGACCAGCGACGGGGCCTCCCACAGGGCCTGGCCTGATGCTCTGCATCCGCTGCAGGAACCAGGTCAATGTTTGTTAAGTGGATCGAACTGAATTGTATCAACAGAGAGTGCGAGGCTCACCGCCCGGAAGCTTCCAGGCTCGCTGCGCGTGTCCCGAGGCCACGCTGCACTCCTGTGCGTCTTAATGGGGTTTGCCGAATGTGTAAGTGGTACCCCATTTCCCAGCAGCACCAGCACTGGGCAACCCCTGTGGCCGCTCCATCCCAGAGGTTGCAGCCCTGCTCTTGCCCTGGCTGGCACCTGGGGGCTGGGGGAGGGCGCATGGGTTCGCAGGCTGGTGGGACAGTGGCTAAGAAGCCTCGGTGGCCTGGGAGACCAGTGGACGGGGCAGAGGGAAGGGGGGATGGATGGTGGGTGGGAAGGCACCCAGGGTCCCCAAATTTCCCTCTGGACCATGGGGTGAGGGTGATGCTGTTAGAGCAGGTTGGGAGGCAAGGGCATGAGAAGGAGATTTTAATTTGACTTGAGCTATCCCAAGGATAGCCAGGGGGGCTGTCCCAGGGGAACCGGTGGTCGGAAGGGGAATATGGAGTGGAAGTTTCCGGAAGAGAATCACGAGGCAGGGGCACGGAGAGCAGGCGGCTGACTGTGCCCATGTCCACACCACGCGTGACGAGGGGCAGAGGTAACAGGTGGGACAGGTCGGATGAACGCCAGCGTCCAGCTCATCAGGTGGGAGAAGACATCACCACAGCGAAAGAGCTGCGGTTGGAAGCCTCCAAATGGAGCCGAGAGCTCGACTCCGCGATGCGCAGGGGGCAGGGGGCAGCCCTTTGGAGAAAAAGATGTTTCTTTCATCTGCTCATTCATTCATTTCCAGCGTACTTCCTGAGTACCCACAGTGTTCCATGGGATGTCTAGGGCGCACTGCAGGGACCACACAGACCCCACCCCCCACTCCCTCCCACTCTGTGGCTCTGACATCTCACTGGTGGAGACTGGTGTTAGCGGAAGTGCTAAGGGGAGGTACAATATCAGAGAAGGTGAAGAAGGAAGACCTGGGTTCAGACCTGGGAAGGGCATGTAAGCGTGGCCGGCTGTTTGTGATGGCTGCCGTGGAGTGAAGGAAGCAGTAAGTAACAGGCCAGGAGGGGAGGCATAGGCATTTTGGAGGGTTTCAGAGACAAGCGGGTAACCCAGGAGACTTTGTGGCTTACATGTGCAAAGGATTCTTCCAGTTGGGCTGAGATCAGGGCAGTTGGGGGGAGGGCCATGGACGGAAGCAGAGAGACCAGGTAGGGACTCCCACAGTCTTCCAGATGCGGTGGGGCAGGCAGCTTGGGCCCAGAGACACGGCTGGGGTCTGGTTGGTCCCGGGAGGCAGGCCCCGCGGGGCTTCCCAACAAGCTGGACTCGGGATGTGAGAGTTGGAGAGTTCAGAGGGACCTTCCATCTCCAGCCTGAGCTGCGGGAAGCACCCCAGGTGGGTCTGGCTGTCCCTGGATGCAGCCAGTTTGCAAAGATGCCCATTGGACATGCCAGTGGAGAGGCAGAGTGGGCCTTGGGATTGCAGGGTCTGGGGTTTCAGTGAGGAGGTCCTGGGCTACAGATGTAAATTCCGGACTCGTCAGCGAGCAAGTGGGATTTACAGCCACGTGCAGAATGAGATCACCGGGAGTGAACGCAGACACTTGTCCCCGAATCTCCTCACTTCACTGGAGCCCCTGTGAGTGACGCCGCTTCTGGGCTGCTTGGCACCCTTGGCCCCGGCCCGGCGCCCAGCAGGGACAGAGCAGACCCCCACCCCTGGCTGACGTGATGGATGACTCACTCAGGAGACAAATACACCAGGAAGTAATTGGGTCCAAGCTGGACACAGAACATCAAGGCTAGACTCCGTGCCTCGTGCCCTCTCACGCCTCTCTTTCCACTGGACCCAAACAGCCTTTATTAGCTTAACCGACTCTGAGGCAAAAAGATCCCTGTGAGAAGCATGATTATAGAGTTCAAGGAATTGATTGCTTCTTCTGGTGGAGTTGTCTAAGTTAATGAATTTTAAGCAGATCTGTTTTGAAAGGATGCATTTGACTCCATCCCTATGGCGACCATATTTCCCAAACCCGGGGCCAGAGACATTGCCTGACACACGGGCTGATGGATGGCCAAAGGACACGACAGAATATTTGCAGTCAAGGCTGGCTCGCCTCCGTCCCTCATTTATTCCTTCTGCATGCCGGGCAGGATATTAAGAACTCACAGGCTTCTGTTATCTGCAAGCGTGTCCGCACTTGTAATGGGTTGACTTCAGTAAACCTATTTGGGAAGGTGTTATCTGTGGCTCGTGTTTCGGTGGTGGGGGAGGAGGAGGGGGACCCTAGGAAAGTAATATGCTAGTTTGACGAAGTTTTTCAATTTTCTGCTCATCACTGTGCTGTTGGAGAAAAAAGAGCTTCCCAGGGAAGGTGAGGTGGCTGCAGAAGAGGCTGGTGCTGCAAAGCGGGTGAGCCTGCCCCAGGCTGGGTGCTAGTCCCAGCCCTGCCACTTTATAATCATCACAGTGAACCCTGATGGAGCATTTCAAAGGGGCCAGGCCCTGTGCCAAGAGTCTTATACGAGCCACCTAGTCAAGACCTCCTGAACACCCTGGGAAACAGGGACCACATTATCACGGCTTCACAGACAAAAAACAGCTGCATCTCAGAGAGGCAGATCTGCTTGCCCAAAGACACACAGCGAGCAAGAAAAAAGCAACGTCACAGCGCATCTTTACCGAGTGCCTCCTCTGTGTCGGGCCCCGGCCTCAGTGCACACATCCTCTTACTCAGCCCTGGAGGAAGATGGCGACTGTGGTCCTTGAAAGAGCTGAGAATTGCCGAGGGTGGGAACACATGATGCCCAGCTGTCAGTAGGGACCCCACTTACAGCAGCGGGCGGGGAGGCACACCGTGTTTGACCAGCTCTCCCAAAGTCACAGAGCGAGCAGAGGGCATCCTACCCAGCGACCTGAGAGCCCAGGCTCCGGGAAACTCATGCTCTGACCTGCTCGGTCCCCACGCTGTGCCTGGGAGGCATGAGCGGAGGCCTGGGTGAGGCGGCCACTGTCCCTCTCCCTGGGCTTGCCCCGTCTGTGCTGTTGATGGACAGCATACCTAGAGAGCATGTCTAAAGCCGGGAGTCAGAGAGGAGAGGCAGGAGGCCCATGAGGCATGGACGGCCATGGGCGGCGGTCAGGGTCCTGAAGATGACATGTGCAACCCAGACTCTCGGAAGCCCTGTGACCGTGCTTTTTCTCATCTCCTCCCTAATTCATGCCAGGGTTCCATTAGGTCCATCTTGGAGGCATGTCCTAGGTTTGGCTGCGTCGTTCTCTCCTCTGCCATCACCCCAGCCCGACCACCTTCTGCTCTCAGCCTCCACTCCTCAGACGCCTCCTCCAGGGCCTCCCTGCTTCCTGCAGAGTGTTCAGATCTGATCTCTCACGCCTCACCTGTCACAGGACAATGGTAAGATGTCCAGCTCCAAAGGTCCAGCACTTGTCCACCTCTCTAACTCGAGGGGGTAACCGAAACTGGGAAATCAGACTGCAGCTGGTGTCCCGGGGTTGTAATCCCACCTTCTGTACCTAGAAGCTGTGTGACTACAGGTGGGTCACATAACCTCTCTGTGCCTCTCGGCTACACATTTGTAAATTGAGGGGAAATACCCCCCTCATACTCTAAGCCCCCCGACGTGTGGAGGCACACACCCCCTCTTGGCAGCCCACCACCCCACAAGAGGAGTCGTGATGGACAGGTGGACGGGCCAGAGCCTCATCCTGTTTCTGTAGCCCCAGGCCTCCTCCCCGGTCACATTTTGTGTTTCCTCTGAGGCTTTATCCTTACTATAAGCTGTTTCTGGCATCCTGGGGTGGTTAAGTAACTCGCCGAGGTCACGAGGCAGGTGGGAGCTGAGCTGAGACTGGAGTCTCACCCGCGCCCCACTGCAGGTGAGCCAACAAAAGACATTTCTATTATGATAAACAGAGGCTGTGGCAGAGCCGCCTTCCCCGCAGAAGGAAAGGTCTAGAACGAGGAATAAAATCTCCATCGCTTAGTTTTTAAGATTCACCGAACCTTCCCACTTGCAGCAAAAACAGCTTACTTTCAAATTAGTCAATCAGAGGGTGAGTCATTTCTTTGCAGGCGCCTGTGCTGGGAATACTAATGCCGGCCGCCCTGGGGGTGGGTCCCTGCGTGGCTCACGGGTACCTGGCAGAAGCAGGGGAGAGGGAGCCTGCAGTGAGTAGCCCCCCTGCCAGGGACACAGCCCCCCGCCTCACCGTCCCTGCGTGTCCTCAGGGCCCCCCAGGGAGGTAAAACCAGGTCACTCTCCTTGCAGCTCCTCACCAGCCATGAGGCCCCATCCTTCCTCCAGAAGCAGGGCGATTAATCCTGGCCCCTCTTCCGGAGCCAGGGAGGCAGGGGCCGGGGCGGTCCAGCCTTCAGGCCCACGCTGACAGGACGAAAGGGAGAAGGCCGGAGCCACGGCTGTGCCGCAAGCTCCAGAGGCCTCACTTCCTCTTTCCACTGGGGGAGGGGGCACCAGGGAAGGAGGCAGGCAGAGGCCAGTGTTGTCATGAAGGACCCTGGGGAGAAAGGCCTGGGGGCTGCACCCTCGCACCCCTAAGCCCTGTGGAGGTACCTCTAAGCTCAAGCATCCACATGGTCATTCACTCACTCATTCACTCACTCACCCATTCATGCATTCACTCACTCATTTGTTCATTCATTCATTCATTCGCTTCCTCATTTGTTCACTCATTCATTCGCTCACCCACTCATTCATCCATTCACTCACCCATTCATTCACTCACTCATTTGTTCACTCATTCATTCGCTCACCCACTCATTCATTCATTCACTCACCCATTCATTCATTCATTCACTCACTCATTCATTCACTCACCCATTCATTCATTCACTCACTCATTTGTTCACTCATCCATTCATTCGCTCCCTCATTTGTTCACTCATTCATTCACTCACCCACCCATTCATTCATTCACTCACTCCCTCATTTGTTCCTTCATTCATTCACTCACCCTTTCATTCACTCATTCATTCATTCACTGCCGCCTGCTCATCCTAACTGACTGCTGCTCCAAACTAAACTCATTCAGACTGGGGTGGAGGTGGGGTCACAAGGGGAAAGGATGAGTTTTATGAGGGTGGTGGTCAGAGAAGACTTTCTGGAGGAGAGGACAGGTGAGCCGAGTTTCTGGAGGGATACAGGTAACCAGGCAGGGGAGGGTAGCAAGGGGTGGGGGAGGCAAAGGCCTGAACGTTTGGACAACAGGAGGAGCCAGTGATGCAGCTCAAGGAAGGGGCGAGTCAAGAGGGCCGTGGACGCAAGGCCCAGGCCCGTACCCTGAGGCTGCTGGGTCGGGGGCTGTGGGCAGGGCAGGGGCATGGTCAGAGTGGAGGTCTAGACAGCTTGCCCAGGCTCAGAGTGGACCTGAGACCTGAGCTTGGTGCCACCTGGGAGGTGGTCCAGGTGGGAAAGGATGCGGCCCCAACCAGAGGATATGGCTGCAGGGCTGAAGAGGCAAACGGTCAAGGGCACCCTAGAGGCCAAGCTGATGGTGCTGTGCCATACAAGCCAGAGGCGGGGATGTCTCCAGGTGTCCTCAGGGCTCTGGGCCTGGACAGGGGCCAGTGGAGCCAGAAACGTTCCTGGGGAGCTTTTGGAACTAGTCACCCAGGCAGCCCTCGGAGCTGGCCACGTCAAGGTCACTGGAGGCCGCTGGAGAATCTCTCTGGCGCCTGCCTGAGAGAGACCCTTCATTCCTCATGGCTGACGATGAGCTCAGGCACGTCTGCAACTGACAGGTTCTGAGGGTTCCGTGCGCCGGCCTCGCCTCCCTGTCCTGCAGCCCTGAGGCACACGGCGGCTGCTGCCACCGCTCCAGACACGGTGCTCACAAGGGAGTCAGGGGGTGGGCCCTGGGGACCCCCGCTGGGGGAGGCCCCGAGCAGCACAGAGAGCTCCTCGGATATCAGTTCCTCCGCTCCCCGATCCTTGGCAGCCTCTCAGGGAGCAGCCCCCACAGAGGTCCTTTCTATTTCTCTCCTGGGGCTAATCCATCTCCCTTAGGATAAAAAAAGGCATCGAATGTCAGATCCAGAAGGGAGGCCCGAGACAGAGAGCACGTGCCTGAACGCACCAGCCCACCCAGGGCTCCAGGACCCTGGGCAGTGACTGGTCCAAGGCATCCAGGGAGGAAGGAGGGCACCTAGGACCCCAGGACCAGGAGGAGGCTGCCAGCTGGGGGCAGTCAGCCCACCGCTCCCCACAAGGAGCTGCAGGCCTGGAGAAGACAGCTGATGGGGAGGAGACACGAGATGTCACTGGCACAGGTAGGGGAGACAGCACGTCCCGACAGTCGGGGGTAAACTCTGCACTCCAGACGCAAGCCCCAGGCCCCTCTAGTAGGCCCTCTTTCTCCCTCTGTCCCCACCCCCTATGCGTGGTGGGGTCACGGCAGCAGTGGGGGGCACTGAGGTAGAAGGGGGCAGCAGCATTCGGTCCCCTCAAGGCTCTGAGAGGTCCTAGGAGGGATCACAGGAGCTCTGGCAGGTGTGGGAAGTATGATGCCACGCCACAAGTCTGAGCACAGAGTGGCTGCAGCTTTCTTTTTTTTTTTTTTTTTTAACCTTAAAAAAAGAGTTATAGGAGCACCAAGCAGGAAAGTCAACTTTGACAAGACGGAGAAGCAGCGGTGTGAGCCCCCCACCCCCACCACCCCGCCACCTCCGATCCACTGCACCGCACCCGCCTCGTCTGCGCTCTGCCCACCGCAGTCACAGGCACGACCTCGCTTGCTCTCTGCTTTTTCATCTTGTCGTGTTTCATTAGCCATCTCCATTTTCTAGTATATAAAAAAAGTGTGTGGACGCGCACAGACACGCACACTGGTCTAGTCCCTGAAGCTTCCAGTCTGGAATAGAGAAACTGACGTATTTTAACTGCAGGGCAACCGACCCGAGTGACAGTCTTTGGAGGAAAACCTTCCCGTGCCAGGGTCACCAAGGGTGGTGTCTTCCCTCCCCAGGGGGCTTGGGCACCACCCAGCTGTGCGTTGAAACACACCAGCTTCTGCTTCCCTAGGGCTCATTAGGGGTTCGGTTTATCCCCCTGTTGGAAGCCAAGGCTGATGTCTGTTTTCTCCAGAGCCTGACTCGCATTGCAGTGAACATCTTCATGAAAATGCAGTTTTGATTCTCTTGGGTGGTTTTCCTTTTTAAAAAAAATTGAAGCATAATTGATTTACAATATTGTGTTAGCTTCAGGTGTAGAGTGAAATGATTCAGTATTTTTGCAGATTATATTCCATTATAGGTTATTGCAAGATAATGGCTATAATTCCCTGTGCTATACAGTAAATCCTGTTACTCGTCTATATTATATACAGTAGTTTGTATCTGTTAATCCCATACCCCTAATTTGTTTCTCCTTCCTTTCCTTCCACCTTTGGCAATCACGGCTTGTTTTCTAGGTCTGTGGGTCTGTCTCTGCTCTGCATACACATTCCTGCGTATTCCACATGTAAGTGACAGTCTAGAGTGTTTGTCTCTGTCTGATTTATTTCACTAAGCATAATGCTCTCTAGGTCAACCCACAGGACTTCAATTGGCAGTATTTCATTCTTTTGATGGCTGAGTAATATTCCAGCGTGTGTGTGTGCATGCGTGTGTACATGTGAGTGTGTGTATGGCATCTCCTGGTGGCTCAGATGGTAAAGAATCCGCCTGCAAGGCAGGAGACCTGGGTTCGATCCCTGGGTTGGGAAGATCCCCTGGAGGAGGGCATAGCAAACCCACTCCAGTATCTTGCCTAGAGAATCCCGTGGACAGAGGAGCCTGGCAGGCTATAGTTCATGGGGTCACAAAGAGTCGGACGCGACTCAGTGACTAAGTAGTTGCAGCACACACAATACTCCAGTGTGTGTGTGTGGAGGGGGGGGAGCCACACCCTTTCATCCCAGTCATCTGCTGATAGGCAGTTGGGCTGCTTGCATGTCTTGGCTATTGAAAATGGTGCTGCTATGAACATCAGGGTGCATACATCTTTTCAAACTAGTGCTTTTGTTTTTCCCAGATATATAGCCAGGAGCGGGACTGCCAGATCAGATGGTAGCTCTATTTTTAGTTTTTTAAGCAATCTCTGTATTGTTTTCCATAGTGCATGTACCAATTTACCTTCCCACTAACATAGGACAGGGTTTCTTGTGTGTGGGGGTTGTCTCTTAGGAACATGTTTCCAAAAGTACAGTCTCAAGACCAACAGGCATCAGCATGTTTATAACTCTGTCCATATTTTATACTCATCTCTGTAAGGGCCCATGTTAGTCTCACATTTCCTGGTGTCCTTCTGACAAGTGTGTCTCTGAGGTTGTCATTAAATGTATATGCAGTTAACCCTTAAACAACATAGGTTTGATCTTCGAAAGTCTACTTGCTGGGTTGGCAAAAAAGTCTGACCAAAAGGTTCATTTGGGTTCTTCACTACTAGCAGAAAAACCCAAGTGAACTTTTTGGCCAACCCGGTAGAGTCAGGATTTATTGCGAATGTGCTTAGTGGCGCAGTCGGGTCCAACTCTTTGCAACCCCGTGGACTGCAGCCCGCCAGGCTCCTCTGTCCATGGAACTCTCCAGGCAAGAATATTGGAGTGGGTTGCCCTTCCCTTCTCCAGGGGGTCCTCCCAATCCAGGGACTGAATGCTAGTTTCCTGCATTGCAAGCAGATTCCTTACCGTCTGAGCCACCTAGGAAGTCCCCTTTTTCGATAGTAAATACTATTTACTATGTGATCTGAGGTTGGTCGTGTGCTCTGATGCAGAACCTCAGATACAGAGAGACCATGGATACGGAGGGGCCACTGGGAGTCACATGCAGATTTCGCATGAAGGGTCGGCACCCTTAACTCTTGTGTCGTTCAAGGATTGACTGCGTTTGGCTAATTCACTGGATGCAAAACCATCTATTGTGAGTCTCAGGAATACCGCATCCCCCAGAAAGTAGATACACAGGTATTTTTCTCCCTTTTGCTCTGGAACAATATGCTCATAGTTATTTTGAATAGATAGAACCATATAAAATTGCCTAGAGTCTATCATCTCTGCACTACAGAGAAGACAATTTCATACATTTCATCCCCAAACTAAATATTTGAGTGCAAGCTGCAACAGGCTATCAAGACCCAGCGAGGACCAAATGGCCATTTCTTTCTCCTTCCTCCCTGGCAAGAGATCCTGAGGTGGCTTGGCGACATAACATTCAATTTTGGGAAATTAATTCCATCCTCTGGCTTGCTTGTTCTCTGAAGGCTGGTGTCAGCTGAGCAGAGGGACAGCAGAGGTCTCAGAAGCATCTGATATTGTCAGGGCCGACGAGACTGCATGACTCGGTCCAGCCAATAACTGTCTGGTTTGCACTGACCTGGGCCAGGTGGATGGCCTTCCGAGAGTTCTGTGCGGTTTTCCAGCTGGAAGCGTGTCGCCAAGACCCCTACCTACTGCAGTTTCTCCCCAAGCCAGCCTCAGCAGGCCACTTCCCAGGAGCTCTGGGCTGGATGCCAGGACATCCGGGCTTCGTTCTCAGACCACTCCCTAAGGAAGAGGTTTTTACCGGCAAGCCTGAAGGGAGGGGGCCTTCCCAGGTGGCGCTAGTGGTAAGAACCTGCCTGCCAAGGCAGGAGACAGAGGAGACGCGGGTTCGATCCCTGACTTGGGAAGATCCCTGCAGGAGGACACAGCAACCTCCTCTAGTGTACTTGCCTGGAGAATCCCATGGACAGAAAACCTGGCGGGCTGCAGGCGATGGGGTCCCAAAGAGTCGGACATAACTGAAGTGACTTAGCACGCCTGTGTGAATGGGAGGAGAAAAGAATGGCATGCATACTGTGAGGCTCTCCGGACTGTGAGGCACGCTGGTTTAATCAATGCTTCATGAGACACAAATCTCGATTTTTTTTTCAAATGTGGTGAAATATACAAGTCATAAATTTCGCCGTCTTAACCACTTTCACGTGTATGGATCAGTGGCTTTCAGTACATTCTCATGGTTGTACAACCATCCCCACCACCCAACCCAGAATGTTTTCATCTTCCCGACCTGGAACTTGGTCCCTATTAAACAGCGACTCTCCGCCCTCCACCCCCCCACCCAGCCCCTGCAAACCACCTTGCTACTTCCTGTCTCTAGGAAATCGCCCGCCCCCGTGTACCTCATGTAAGTGGAATTCTACGACATGAGTCCTTTTGTCTGGTTTATTTCACTGAGCATCACGTTCTCCAGGTTCATTGAGGTTGCAGCCTGCGTCGGGATTTTCTTCTCTTTTTAAGGTTGAACATAATGCACCGTGCGGATGGAGTACATTTTGTTTATCTGTTGCTGTGTATTTGTAACAAGTGCTGTTGTGAATACAGGGATACAAACACAAAGGGGGTTTTTACAATAGGTCTGAAGCTGGGAGCAGAGTCGAGCCTCTCGCACCGACACCCCTCTTTGACGCTGGAGAGAGATGTCCAAAGGAGAAACTGAGGCACAGCAGGCAGTGACACCCAACGAGGACAGGAGGTGGGGCCCTGGCTCCCTCCCTCTCGGCAGCTCTGCCGGGGGTCCCAGGGTCCTGGGGCGCCTGTCTTTGAGGTCGGCTGCAGAAAGACCCTTGCTTGGGACAAGACTCCCCAGAAGTCTTGGCAGCAGGCAAGGCACTACAGACACCCCCCAACCAAGATTCGGGGGGCACAGGCCTCCAGTCCTGCTTTCCCATACCCAGAGTGCCCATTTACAGATGGGCACACTGAGGCCATCCTGGAGGCCCAGTCAGCCTCTGCTCCAGCCACCCTGCAGGTGGGAGGAGAGGAACGTGGCTCCCAGCCCCTCAGGCACGTTGAGCCTGGGGATAGCTACCAAGAGACTCAGGTAATTGATGGCTCCTCCGGCCTCCGGCACTTTTAATTTGATTGAACACGCACTTAGAGAAGAGCCAGAGCTGCGTGCACTGAGGGCCAGGCGCATAAATCAGGCTCCCGAAGCGGGCCTCCCACGCCGGAAGCGCTAAGTCCCCATCTGGAGCTACGGGCGGCCCCCCAGGGTAGGGGTCACTGACCACCTCCCACAGGCGGGGGGAAACCTGCGGGTGGGTGTTCACCACGCCTGGGGAGCACAAGCTGTTCTCCCGTCCTGCAGGGGACCACAACCCCCCCTCATCCAAGACCCCAGCTGCCTCTGGGTCCTTCTGGGACCTCTCTGGGTCCTTCAGAGACCTCAGCCCCTGACAGAGAGTCCCTGGCAGCTGCTGGAGGGGCTGGGAGGGGCCAGAGTGAATCTTCCCCCTACAGGGGCTCATCTGAGAGTCAGGATCACAGGGTGGGGGGCTTACCCCTCCCGCCCCCATTTTCCCTTGTGTTGCTCATATATCCTCTTGCCCCCCAACAAGGATGCCCATGACCCCAGAGTCTGACGGATACCCCTCATGGATCCTGTCATTGCCAACCCCCCAGGGGCTGACTCCTGCCTGTTCAAACACTCTCTTCTCTTGTCTTGGGGACCCACTCGGGTCTCCTCAGGCTTCTCTGGAGACCCTCCCAGACTCTCCTCAAGGGTTAGCCTCGTGCCCAGCCCTCTCTTTGTGACAGGCATCCTGCCCAGCATTTACCCTCCGCCAGGCTGTGTGCCCAGGAATCTCAGGCTTCATCTGCAGCCCAGGCCCAAGCTTACCCCAGGGGCCCACCTACTGTGTAGACCCTTCCACCACCAAGCACCACAGAATCACACACCCAGCACCTGTGACGCGGGACCCCTCTCTCCTGGGATCAAGGGCCAAACCAGAAAGCTCTCTCCAGCCTCCACCTGCCCACCTCCCTCGTCCCTCAGGTCCAGGTAATCCCTTTTGTTGCGCTTCACTCACTCAGCTGTGTCCGACTCTTTGTGACCCCATGAATTGCAGCATGCCAGGCTTCCCTGCTCTTCACTGTCTCCCGGAGCTTGCTCAAACTCATGTCTATCACGTCGGTGATGCCATCCAACCATCTCATCCTCTGTCATCCCCTTCTCCTCCTGCCTTCAATCTTTCCCAGCATCAGGGTCTTTTCCAACGTGTCGACTCTTCTCATCAGGTGGCCAAAGCATCGGAGCTTCGGCTTCAGCATCAGTCCTTCCAATGAATATTCTGGGTTGATTTCCTTTAGGATTGACTGATCTGATCACCTTGCAGCCCAAGGACTCTCAAGAATCTTCTTCAGCACCACAGCTTGAAAACATCAATTCTTCGGTGCTCAGCCTTCTTTATGGTCCAACTCTCATATCCATACATGACTACCGGAAAAACTCTAGCTTTGACTATATGGACCTTTGTCGGCAAAGCGATGTCTCTGCTTTTTACTATGCTGTCTAGGTTTGTCATAGCTTCTTTTCCAAGGAGCAAGCGTCTTTTCATTTCCAGCTAATCTCTAGTCTTGAAAATTCTGCCTCAGCAACCTCCCTCCAGCCCACCCACTCCCCCATCCCACCACTCTGCCTGACTCCCCTCCCTGCCCATCCGCCCATCCCCCTGCCCAGCCCCCATCCCTCCATCAAGGAGCCCCCCCATAGCTCCCGGGACCATAGGGGTGCTTGGCTTTAGAGGCTCCAGGCATCCACTCTGCCTCCCTTCTCATCTCAACACCCCTTCCCCTTGTCTGGAGGCCATCGGGGCACAGATGGATCACATGTCCCTTCCTTCAAGACCCCTGGGCACGAGAGACCCTCTGGGATGAGGACGCAACACCATCTCCACTTCCCTGATGGCGTGAGGGAAGGGCATTGTGAACAGAAGGAGCAGCACATGCAAAAAGGCCTGTGCTCAGCAGAAGGCGAGCTCAGGGATGGGTTACAGGCAGCTCCCGGCAGGGAGCCCAGAGCTCGAGGTGGGAGGGCATGGGGGCGGCACGGAGGAGACCTCCCTGGGCCGCTTAGCAGGGCAGCCTTTCTCCGAAGGGCCACGAGGCGGGGGATGGCCCAGGGCTGCAGCCTGAGGGACCAAGAGGGGGTGCAGGCAGGAAGCGGCCTCTGGCCGAGATCGCCGCTCCCCAGCCTCCATGCCTCCGCTCTCCCACAAGGCTCCCAGCCAAGGTTGTTCAGGCCACTGTGCACTTTTTTACGAGACTGGAGGTTTGTAAAAATTATTAGTTGGTGGAAACTCAAGGGCTGCCGGCCAGGCCTCTGTGGCGGCGGCGGCAGCCTGCCCACAGGACACCCGCACGGCCTCTGGCAGGGGTGTGGAGGCGGGGGGCGGCCAAGCTGCGGCTTCACACCATGGAATGTTCTAGGCCGGGACTAAGGCCTGAGGGGTGGGGGTGCACAGCCCCCACACCCACTGCCTCCTCGAAGGCAGCCTCAGGCCGGGGACCGGGCTGGTGGCAACGCAGGAAAGGCGGTCCCTCCCCAACAGAGGGGCCCTCACCCCCAACCATGGAGGGGCTGCCCTGGCTCACGGACTCAGGTTCAAATCCCAGGCCTGCCAGACCCTCGCCCTGGGGCTGGGGATGCAGACAGTGGGCTCGGCAGGCACCCACGGGCTCTGGGAACTGAACTGGGCCCCTCTGTGACTTAAGTCTTCTGTGGACATCCCGGAAGAAGGAGCCATCGTCACCCGCTGCCTCAGGTCGCCGCCCCTCCCCTCGCCCCCAGCAAGGGAAGGAGAGCGCGGTGCCCACTTCCCCAAGTGGCACAGGAAAGACCCCCACCGCACCGCCCAAGGGCGCCTGGTGCACATTAGCGCCTAGCGTCCAACGCGAGCTTCTTTCCTTTTCCCACCACAAACCCTCCTGGAGCTGGCCGGTGCCTCTCCACGCTTGCCGGGAGTTCCCTCAGCAGAAAGGAATGTGCAGGCCCAGCGATCTTGGAAACACCCAGAGCCTGCAGAGCAAGCTGGACGGGGTCAGCTGTGCAGGACCTCGGCCCCCAAGCCCCTCGGCGCCACTGATTCCCTGGAACAGGGCGCAGGCCGTGGGGCCCAGTCCCCTCCTGCCCTGTGCTCACCCCTCTACCCGTAATCACGAGCATCTGAAGGCCATGGGCCTCACCTTCTCTGGCTCAGCCAAGAGGCTCTCAGGAAACGCGGGCGGGCGGGAGCACAGAGGAAGGCGGGAGGCAGCGGCGGGGGCGAGGGGCGGGGGAAGTGGATGGAGGCCCTTTTGTGTCTCGATGAAGCACAGGCGGGAGGCCTAGAGCTTTCCCCAGTCCTGTCGATGATGCCATGGTGGGCAGCTGAGCAGGGGCCTTCTTCTCTGGGCCTCAGTTTCCCCAAGCAGCGCAGGGCGGCCCCCTGCTTCATCCACTATCACCAGCTGAATGACCGATACCACTCTGCGCAGGACTCAACAGAGTGATGGGTCCATCAGACACACACACCGAGGGTCTCGTTAGTAGGAGCATGGTCTTGCTAGCTAGGAAGGTGAGAGTCTGCTGCAGACTGTAGCTGGGGTACTAACGCTCAGTCCCGGGAGAAGCTGACAGATGACTCCTGTCCAGAGGGAGGCACTGACAGGCATCATGCAAGGAGCAGATAAAAGAAGCCTGGCAACTTGGTCGGGAGGAAAGAGGTCGGGAGGGTCAGGTTGCCGTCTCCAGATGCACTGGGGCCCAAGTGCAGTCCTGGAAAGTTCTTTCTTAACCATGAGAACTCTTCCAGGAAGGAACAGGCTCCCCAGTGAGGTAGTGAGCTCTCCATCCCGGCAGGCAAGCAAGTCTCTGTGTGGGATTCTGGTCTGCAGAACCTCTGGTCCCCAAGGGGTCTGGAGGGAGTGATTGATTGGGCCCTTCAGCCTTGTGGCTCCTGAAGCCTGTGCTGTTGCTGTCAGAGAAGGGGCCATTCGTGGCCACGGAAACGCCTAGTGCACTTTACAGACACTTTCATGGGCCACGTAGGCTGCTCCAAGCACCACATTCCTGGTTTCCAAGCAGAGAGGAGGCCCCGGATCCTGTCTTTCCGGCCTGGGCCCTGTTTACTCCTCAGCCCAGCACAGACCCTGACCGCCGCCCTCATCCGGAGCACTCCTGCCCGGTGAGGCCCCAGTGACGTCTCCACTCGCCCTTCCCCGAGTGACCCGAGCTGCTCCCCAACTGTCAGAGCCTTCCCCCAGCCCCTCTGTGTGGGCCTGGGGGCTGCCACGGGTGTAACCGCCGGCTCCAGGGTCCCACGGACTGGCGAGAGGACCCCACCTCCCTTTCGAGATGGGATGCCCAAGCCCAGGGACGCAGCACCCTACCAGGGACCACGTGGCAAGGCTGGGCCAGAGAGGCCCAGGGCCCCGCCGCCTGGGCCCCCGGCCCGGAGGCCCCCTGCTCCCCGGGCCCCCGCCCCCGCCCAGCTGCCGGGGCCTAATCCAGGCCTGTGGGAAGCGGGCCGGGTGCAGAGGCGGATGGGGACCGGGAGGCCCCCCGGTACCGCTGGGACGCCTTGATGTCACAGATGCGGCTCTGGGCCCCTGCCTCGGCATTTGACGAACTTGCTAAATTGCAATTCTCCGTGGCACAGGGGGGAGCTGGGCGGGGGGCCAGGCCTCCTTCATTAACCTCAGCAGCTGCAGCTGCGGGGAGCCAAAGGGTGGAGGCTTGGCTGGGCAGGGGGCTCCGGGGCCTCAGGACCCCCCCACCCCAGACCCTCCGCCCAGGGACCCAGCAACTGGAGGGAGGGGTAGCATTCTCGGGAGGTGCTGAGTAGAGCCACACAGGGAAGAGAGGGGCCCCAACCCCAGCACAGGGAAGACACAGCCAAGGAAGGATTTCAGTCCAGAATGTAACTTTCCCAGGATTCTTCCGCCAGAGTGGAGGGAGCAGGCTAGGCCCCGATGGGCGGAGGGGGAGCGGGGTGCGGGGTCTCATCTGGAGCCACGTGGTGAACTGAGGTGTGGGTGCCAGCATCTGAGCCCAGCTCTCCTTGGTGAGGGCTGCACCCATCTTGCTCTGGGCTGTGCCCGTTTCCCTAAGCTGCACACACATTCCCTTGACGGTGCCTCTAGTTCTCGGGTGAGGGGGGCGGTCATCAACAAGCAAGCTGAGAAGGAGCTGCCACGTGAGACTCCAGCTGCAAGAAGGCAGGACTATGCTTTGGCCCGGGGGTCCTCTGTGCTGCAGGACAAAGGCCTGAGGACCCGAATCCAGCAGGGGTGGGGAGGGCACAGCCCATCAGCCCTGGGGCCTTCCAGGTGAAGCAGACCTGGTGGATGTCACGAGACTGGTGGGCCCTCAGGAGAACCACTTTCCTAAAAAGAGTATACACTGGGGGCGGCTTGAGGGTCAGTGAGCACAGACATGGACCCTGCTGGGCGCACAGTAGGTCTGCAGCGGGGGATGTTCCCTGGGCCGGGGTCGGTACCCCCGAGGGAGCCAGCAGGAGCTTTGGCACAGGAGCCTCAAGCAGAATTCTGTGCTCCAGACAATAAATTTCCACACACGTACACAGAGAGCAGCGTCTCTGCTTCCGGCTGCCTCGTCTCCTGGAATAGCTGCCTTTTAATTACATGGAAAGGTCACCAGATAAAAAAAAAAAAAAAAGAAAGAAAAAGTCGGAGTCGCTAGAAACTTCCTCTTCATGCCCAGAACTTTGCAACAAGGTAGCTTAGAGCCACAGGGTGAGCAGAGGCCCGGGGTCCAGTGGGGCAGGATTTGCGAGTGCCCGGCCCCCAATCCTCTCTACTTCTAAAGTGGGTTGACAGGTGGTGGAGACTGTGAACTCTGTTCCTTGCAGGTAGGCACTGGGCTTGGTGCTGCGGACCATGAGCAAACCAGCCCTGGGGCCATGGGCTTAGAGTCTAGTGGTGGGAGTAGCAGGAGAGACACACATGAAAAAATCAATCACGCGGCTCAGGCATCTCAATAGCGGTGAGTGCTGCAGGCCTGGAGTAGGAGAGCTTATCTCGGTCTGAGAAACCAAGGAGGGCTTCCTGGAGGAAGTGGCACTGGCGCTTGAAGGAAGAGTGGGCAGTCATCCTGGAAAACAGGTCTTTTTCCTTCAAAGAGGGAGTTGGGCATACAAGATGGAAAGCACCAGGGAGAAAAAAAAGCAACCTGGTTCCCGACCAGCTGGACTAGGGGCAGTCAGGCCGCCATGCTTTTGCTTAATCTGGCCCCCCAACACCCAACCACCCCCAACCCAGAACGCCTTTCCAGGACAAAGGCATCACAAACCTTCGCCATGTCCCTGCCTTTCTAAGTTTCAGAGAACCACAGTTGGAAGGGAGCTTCCAGCTCTACCAGACCCTTGCAAGTCCCAGGGACCCTCAGTGTTTCCACCAGCACTGTCTCTGCATCTCGGACTCTGGAGCCCAGGGTAAGATGGGTCGCCTCCACGGCTCCCGGTGTCAACCCCGCACGCCTGAGGGGCTCCTGAAGTGCACCCAAAACAGATGGTCGACCTCCCCAGGTTTGGGGGCCAGAGGCCTATAATGATTTTCTCTGTGTAAACTCTTTTCCTATCTCCCCTCATATATTGGATTTACTGGTCAAACGGACAGAATTTACATGATCATTTCGGCCCCACACCTGAGACTGGTCACTTACTTCAAAATACATATTAAAAATATAATGAATCATCTCCATAGCGTAAAACAACCCAAACCAAACAGAGCCACAGAGCTGTGGGAGCAGAACCACTGAAGAGCATTCACCCCAGTGAGCTGCCTCTGGATGGGGACTCCACGGGATTTTAATTTTCTTCTTTGTACTCATACGCTTCCCACAGATTCTACAGTGAGCCGATCCCCTATTGTAATCAGAAAAAGAAGACACAATTTTTAATAAAAGGATGAGGCATCAATGTTACTAAGCGCGGTTTTGAATTGTTCAAGAGCCCCTGCCTGTCCACTCCCATCCCCACCTTGGAAGCGGCAGCTCTCCTGCGCGCCCCCCGCCCCTGTTTCCAGGCAGGCGTCTATGCCCACGGCTGTGCGCAGACAGGCAGGGCATCTGGCCTCCTGCTCTGCTCACTTAACATATACGATAAGCATCTCTTTCCATGAAGACTTCATAATTATGGCGGTTAAGGGCTGCGGCATCCTCCTGCCTCCGGCGGCCTGCATCCTCACTTTAAATTCGGTGGGGGGAGCAACAGCCTGCAGAGCTATTAGGGGATGTGATTGATGGTTCCGTCCGCGAGGCTAGCTTGGCTGCACCCCCCCGGGGAGACTGTGTCGGCCTTATTCATCCTGTGTACCTGTCTGGCCTGGGGAATGGCTGTGTTCGTGTGCCCAGGAAAACAGCCTGGAGCGGGTCTTCTCACCACCCCTGCACCCCCCCACCCCCAAATGCAGGGTGTCGGGGGTGCATATCAGAGCCCGGCCAAGGGGTCCCGGCCAAAGGGCCCCAGGTTGCTCACTTTCAGGCCCATTTTTCTCCCTGATGTTCAGAGTCCTCTCAGCCTGGAGCTCTTCTGTGTCTCACATCGGGGGCTCCTGCATTTCCCAGCTGGTGTCAAGGGGTACCCTCCCAGCACCCCAGCGTGCTGGGACCCTGCAGCTCCCCCGCCCCTCACTCACACACAGATCCCGCCAGCACCTATCTGATCAGTTTCTCATTCATTTCCTTGCTAAGCGGATGACAGGCTATGGTCCTGAAACAGAACTTCCCAAGGGGGGACGCCAGGAGGAGATGAGGGCCCAGGCAGGCCAGAGCTTTCTTCTTTCCCCCAGATCTTGCTCCTCCTCCCATTTCCAGCCCCCATCCCCATCTTGGAAGAAGGTACAGCATCCACCCAGGGGCCAAGCTGGCTGACCCTCCTTCCCCCGCCCCAGCCATGTCTGCTGCGGTCCTGAGCCTGCGGCACAGCCATCTCAGCAATGCGGCCTGCATCCTTCTCTCTTCCTCAACCACGGCCTTCCTGCCCCACCTCCTTTTTGTACTCAGGGGAAGCGTGTTAAAATGCCAATCTGCTGGTGCCCCACTTTAAAAGAAATAGCTTCACCTCGCCCTTGGGACAGGCCAAGCCCCTCGCTGTACTGGCACTGCCCACCCCCTGCACCTCCTCCCAGTCTCCATCACAGATGTCCAGGTTCCCCAGGTCCTCCTGCTGGGAGTGACACTCTCCCCATCTTCAACCCTCTGCCAGGCAAAGCTCCCTTTTTCTGGAGTCTCACTGGAGTTGCCCCTTCCTTCCTTCAGGCTGTCCTAACTGCCTCCCCCAAAGCTAGAGCAGGAGCCCCTTCTCTGACCGCTGTGTCTTCCCCATTGAAGTACAATAGTTCAAGTCTATTGAACGATTGTGTTGTTTCTATGGACAGGACCATCTGCTCCTCCAGAAGAGCAGGTGATTAATACCTCCACCAGGGGCCCAGCTTCCAGAGAGCTCCTGAGAGGCACTGGTGGGGCCTCAGAAAACGCTTGAGGAGAAAAATAAAGACAGAGGAAGGGAGGGAACGCGAGAAAGGAGGAAAGAATGGAGGGAGGGAAGAAGGAAGGAAGGGAGTGGAAGCGAGCTGTGTGCCGAAGCTGGCTTGTACTGGCTTGCAAGAACCAACTGTTAAATTTTCAAGCAATTTTGTGAGTTGGTGTTTGAACATCTGGCGGTTTGAAACTGGCCGTGGTGGGAGTATTTATACCAAGGAAATTGGCAAAGGCTATACGTCAGGGCCTTTCACTCCCCAGGGGACCAGCCTCCTGGCTCACCACCAGCTGAATTCCCAACTTTGCCCACACTATCCCCAGCTTCAGCTAAGACTTACAGACTCCCAGAATGAGAAAGGGTGATCCCATGCTTTCAGGCACCTCACCTAGTGGTTCAAAGAGCCTCTGATCTCCTCCCCATGCTGGCTCCGTGCTGGGCCCCAGGGCTCAGGAGCTCACAGCCTGATGGCGTGCTACACGTGTATGTGGCAACGGGGTGAACCGCTCTGGGCAAGGGATGGCCAAGGTCAGGAGAGGGGTCATGGAGGAGGCAGTGGTCAGTCCTGGGTCGCCTGAGGGCACCTAAGAGAAGATCTGCGGTGTTTAGGACGTGGCTCAGAGCTTTAAATGTCTACGATGTGTTCAGATCTCCTCTGTGGGCCAGTACATGATCTTATAAATTAGGAATGATCTTGGAGGCAAGTTACAGCAAACCCAGCGAGCATCGTCTACAACAAATGAGGCTTTTTTTTTTTTCTCACTTAGCAAGAAGCCTAAAGGTAGGTAGTACTGGTGTTAGTTCCACTGCTCAAGGGGGCCCTGGTGGACCCCAGGCTCTTTCTGTCTCTGCTCCCATCCCTGTTGGCTTGCGATCTTTGTCACCAGATGACAATTTTGGTTCCCAGCTCTGTGCCTGCTGGAGGGAGTGGGGATGGGCGGGCAAGCCCTTTCAATGGTGATTAGGGGTTTTGCTGGGGTCTCTCCTGTCTGCTAGGAGCTCCTGGAAAGAGCTGAGCTGCTTCTGAGCTCCCCTCCCTCGACCCAGCCCCAGCCAGGCACAGAGCAGGTGCACCGCGCGTGCACAGGAGCTGAGCCAGCGGCAAAACGACAGAGGTATCTGCAGAGCTGGCGGGGTGGCCTGGGGCTGCTTCGTGGCCTGAGCAGTGAAATAATGCCACCTGCTCATCTACCTGCCACGTACCTAATGAGCTGCAAGTGGCGGCCGCCCCAGCCACTCCCTGACAGTTGGCCGGGAGCCTGCAGAAGCCCCATTAACCTTTTCAGCTCCTTCAAAGAGCACGTTTACAAAGGATGAGGGATCTCTGCTCCAGATGGGCCAGCCCAGGACCCAGGCCTGCGAATCGCCTGGCAATGACGGAAGCTGGTGCCCAGAGCAGCATGGGCCGGTGGGCCTGCCCCAAGCCTCTGCGCCCCCGCCGGCAAAAAGGCCGCGATGAGAATGAGGAGGTCTAGAGATCTGCCAGCGTTCTCCGTCGCCGGTGTCAGAATCCACCCTCGTGAACCTGATCAGGAGGGGCTCGTTAGGTGGGATTAGAAGTCCCACGGAATCTCAAGGCAAGAAAGGCTGATCGTACCCGCCAGGGGACCAAAATAGAGGGCAGATATGAAAGAGTTCTTTGGGGTTTGCAGAAGCAGACTAAAGACCTGAGGGCAAATTGTTTATTTGGAGGGGGGAGGGTCAATGGCAGGACTCGTTGGGACAGGGAAGCAGATAGGGAGGCCAGCAGTCAGCACAGCACAGGGGGTGGCAGGGGTACCCCAGCAGCGACCACGGCGAGCCCACACTGGCGAGAAGGTGCCGCAGTGTCCTGCCAGCGGGTACCCTGGGGTCGGTGGCTGGTGGAGGGCTCTCCCTGGGGCACTTGGACCTGCCCTGAGTACAGGACGGCTCAGGTGAAGCCCCACTGAGACTCCAGCAGGGGGTCAGGCCAGAGGCCAGGGAAAGCCCACGTGTGGCGGGCTGTGGCATCCCCGGCCCCCGCTGTCACAGCAGGACCCCCTGCTGCCACCTCTCTCCACCCGGCACCCATGACTCTGGCCCCAGGCCCCCCAGAAAAGCCCTCTCCTTCCTTATCCTGTGCAGGAGCACCTTCAGGTCCCACGTGCTCGACCTCATGCTCCGTCATGTCCGATTCTCCGCAACTCCGTGTACTATATAGGCCTCCAGGCCGCTCTGTCCATGGGATTCTCCAGGCCAGAATTCTGGAGTGAGTTGCCATTTCCTCCTCCAGGGGATCTTCCCAACCCAGGGATGGAATCCACGTCTCCTTGCATTGCAGGCAGATTCTTTACCTGCCGAGCCGTCAGGGAAGCCTTCAGGTCCCAGCTAGGACCTTCACCCCAGGAGCTCTAAGAAGCATTGCTTCAGCTTTCCAGGCTCTATGGCACAAGAGGGCAAAGGGGTGGGGGGCAGTGGCAAGTGGGAGGGCGCCCTGTAGGGTCTGCTGTGCCCACCTCGGGGCCTTCGCAGATGCCATTTGCTCTACCTGAATGCTTTTGCCCATCTGCATGCATCTGCGTAACCCCTCGTCTTTCAGGCTCCGCTTGGCAATCACATCCTCGGAGAGGCCGTCATGACGATCTCTCCGTCTCACTGTACCTCTCTCTGGTCACCACCTGCAACCTCATCCTGTCTTAATTTTCTCCTAAGCGGCCACCCCCTCATTCCCTGGGACAGTCTTGTTTGTTTACATGTTTATGCTCTCTCTATGCTTCTTGTTCATCACTGTGCCCTCCATGTCTATAACCATGCTGGGCACACAGTAGGGCCTCAGTAATACTTGCTAGTGCATTGCGGATGGCCCTGCCCCTCAGGCTGTTGTGGCTTTCTCACCATAATGCACGTGAACAGCCTAGCTTGGTGCCTGGCACACAGTAGGTGTGACTCAACAACAGGCCAACTCAGAAAAGGGTGATCTCAGCATCGTTCTCTTGTCCAGTCCCTCCATTCTCTGGGTAAGGTGACTGCAGCCCAGAGAGGGGCAAGACCACTCAGAAGGTCACACAGCATGCCCTGGCCCAGAGAACCCAGCTCTCCTCCACCACAGCCCCTTCCGTTTCTACTTTTGCCAGCTGTAGCTTGGGCCCTGGGAGACTCAGTCTGGAGGCTCTGAAATAATAGAAGGGAAAGTTACAGCTCTCCTATTCCTCAAGAAAAATTAATTCCACCGCCAGGCATTTGTCCCCGAAGCTTCGGAAGCTGGGGATCAAATCATGGCCCTGTCTTTGTAGCTGTCGCACTTCAATGTTTCAAAGGCGGATTCCCAGGTAAAATATTGCGGTCCCAGTGGCCCTGCGCACAGCAACGCTCGGAGTAATCTCGCCCGGCACAATACAAATGGGATACAATGTCGCCCATACGGGTTTTAAATGAGAAAGTTAGAAAAACAAAATGCAGAGGTAGGAAGCGGTTCTGATTACAGGGAGCTCAAAGTAATTGCCTTCCAGCAGAAGCCAAGACGGCTCTGCCACCAAGGTGGGGGGGGTGGTGGGCAGCAGGGAGGAGGGGCTGCCTCCCCACCCCCCATCCATCATCCCATCACAGGGACTTTGAATATTAAGTAAAGTTTTATTTATGATTCTTCTTGCAGGCTTATGACTCTCCAGCGAGACAGGGATAATAACAAACCATCTCACACAAAAGTTAGGCTATAAAAAAATAATTAAGGAAAATTTTCCCCGCAGTCCATGCGGCTGGGAAGCTGAGTCCTTTTGCAAACATACTCGCGTGGCCTTCATGATGAAAGCAAATTGCTTCTGGGCTGGAAGTGGCGGGCACAGCAGGCAATGGAGAGCCAGGCTGGTTCTCCAGTTCCAGCCTCCCTCGTGGAGATGGGGCCTTGGGGGGAGGTAGCTGGCAGGACCCCCCCCCATCCCTGAGAAGAGGCCCACCTCTGGGCCCCGCCCACCTCCACCCCTCAATGAGCCAACCGGAAAATGCCAGGAAGCCAGGAGATTGATTTCTTCTTTGCAGAAAGTGAAAGATGTACTTGTAACAGATGGCCATAGAATCGCAGGCTGTTTGTTGGCAAATGTCAGCCTGTTCAATCGGCCCCAAATTACCGGGTGAGAAATCTGAGCTGGGGGTGGGTAAGAGTGATCAGGAGGGGACCAAGTGGCCCAAGAGTGAGCTCAGGATGACAGGTGCTGGGGGGAGTCCAGGGGCGGGCAGGCAGATTTGGGCTCAGAACCAAACCCTGGGGCTGCAGGACAGTCAAGGTGGCCCAGAGGTTTACCCCCATCTCTGAAAGAGAATGGCATCCCTGATTCGAGGTGGGCGGCCTCTCCCACTACAGTAACCACTGCCACCACTTCTAGAGCCCCTATTTGCCCAGGTCATCCCTACGTCTGCATGGGGACCCTCTGCAGCACCCCCGTGCTACAGATGAAGAAGCTGAAGCCAAGGGGTAGCTCAGAAAAAGTGCCGAGAAGCAGAGAACTCTGCAGGCTTACAGCAGCAGCCAAGGACCATTTCTCCAGATTTCTCAGCCTTGGAAGCTTGTTGCTAAACAGAAACACTGCATTTCCCCTTAGTTCATCCCCTTTCTTGTCTCCCGACATCAGCCAGGGTCTCTGTGTGGGTATTCACACACCTACACATTTCCAAATCTTTATTTAATACATGGTATTAAACATCTACTTCTGGGTATTGGCCACACAAATGAAAGCAATAAATACTGACCAACAGACAGCTCTGTACTTGGCCAAGGGGACCAAGACAGACACAGCTCCATTATGAAGAACAGCAGGGGAAGGGGAGTGTGGAACAGCATGACAGGCAGAGGAATATGCAAAGATATGCAAAGTATATGCAAAGATCCTGAGGCCAGAAGGAGTATTTTCTCCCAGTTGTTCCTCTTTGTGTATGAGCCAGCATTCAACATTCTACTTTTGTGAGAGTATGTAGTGCGTGTGTGTGTGTGTGTGTGTGTGTGTGTGTGTGTGTGTGTAAGGCTGTGTTGGGGGGTTTGCATATTCACGTATTCAATTGATACTTCCTAAGCCCCACTCTATACCGGGCACTGCACCAGGTAGGAGAAGGCAGCAATGAATACGTGGAAGTGTTTCCAGCCGGTTCTCCTCAATATTAGCCCTTATTAGGGTTAGAAAAGGCTTCCCTTGTAGTTGAGTGGGTAAAGAATCTACCTGCAATGCAGGAGTAGTAAAGTGAAGTGAAAGTCGCTCAGCCACGTCCAACTCTTTGTGACCCCATGAATTATACAGTCGATGGAATTCTCCAGGCCAGAATACTGGAGTGGGTAGCCTTTCTCTTCTCCAGGGGACCTTCCCAACCCAGGGACTGAACCCAGGTCTCCCACATTGCAGATGGATTCTTTACCAGCTGAGCCACAAGGCAAGCCTGCAATGCAGGAGACTCGGGTTTGATTCCTGGCTCAGGAAGATCCCCTGGAGAAAGAAATGGCAACCCAGTCCAGTATTCTTGCCTGGAGAATCCCATGGACAGAGAAGCCTGGCAGGCTACAATCCATCTGGTTGCAACAGTCGGATACAACTTAGCAACTAAACCACCACCACCAGGCCTAGAAATCTTCAACAGTCCTCCACAGAAGAAGCTACATTCCCAGAGCTCCAGGGCTATAGGCCTGCCTTCCTCTTTACCCTAATGCACAGTCTCCTGTGTCTGAAAGCCCTTTTCCACCTTGTGTGACCAACAGAGTCCTCTTCACCTGTCAGGAACCAACTCCAACGTCACCTCCTCCAGGAAGCCTTCCGTCAGCTACCCGGCCTAAGTACTTGCTTTTCCTCTGTCTGCTCCATCTGGGTAAGATGTCTTATGGCTTCCTCCCCTGGGACTATAGGGTGACCCTGAGTTCGTCAGGCAGAAAAAGAGGAATAGAGGGCTGTAGCAGAAACATAGCTTGTGCCAAGGCAAACACAAGGCCTTACTCAGTGTAAGAGCTTCATGGCCACATAATGCCTGCACCTAATGGGTCTTAAACAACTATTGCTGAGGATGGGGTGTGTGCATGAGCCAAGACCCAGGAAGACACATCCCCCCGAACCCTTTGCTTTGCAGCAAGGACCTTCTGCCAGGAATATGCTCATTCGCATGGGCCTTTGCAACAGGCTTGGACCGCCTTTCTAAAAAAAAAGAAAAAAGCCGTTAGAGGCAGCCATGGAGGCCTCAGCCAGGCCTGTGCAGCATGGCCAGTTCTGAGACAGACTGAGATTCCAGGGACCAGGCGCAGATGGGACGTCGTGTGGAATGGCAAACAGGCTGAGGCCAGTGGTCTCGTGTTTGATATCCAAGTTGTCACCCCATCCTCACCTGAGTCCTGAGTAGAGTGTTGGGGCGCAGCCAGCACCCCGGCAAGATCCCCTCCTCCCCAACTCACTGCATGCCCCAGTGCATGAGGGGGTGGGGTCTGCACCGTCCACGTCTCCAGGCCAGGCTGATTCCAGCAGTTTCCTCCTTGCCCAGCCATCACCCCTGCATCTGCACTGTCTTGGTCCATGGCCCCCCTCCCCTTCCCATCAGTCACCCCCCAACCCCACGCTGAGCCGTGCTCTCCAGACACCTTTGCCCAGAGTCTCCACCCGGGAGGCTGGGGGTCAGCATCCCCGCCCGTTCCCTGCCTCAGGCCCTGGGTAAGGCGCCCCGCCCAGAACCACTGGGGATGAGACCCGGGTGCAGGCAAACTGGTGGTCTGAGCAGGCCACATAGGCCATGGGAAGATCCGGGCACGGCTGCCCTGGTCCCGCAGGCCAGGAGGCCCCCTCCGTGAGAGCCCAGCTGCCTGGCACTGCTGCGGGGAGAGTTTTTTCGAGATGAGACAGGCACTCAGGGTTCAGGGGACAAGGGAGCACTAATCCCCGTGTCCGCCCAGCCCAGGAACACTTGCTCTGTTGGCGAGGAGTGCAGGGAAGCCTCCTGCCCACCCCCCAACACCAGGCGCTCCATCTGTGCCGTGGCGAATGGCTGTGCCCCAGGGAAGGCCTGGAGAATCCGGTCCTGGGCCCATTCGACTCCCGGAACGTGAGTGGGTGACTGGGGACAGTTCAGGCAGGGCACCTGGCCATCCCTTCCTAACACTGTGCAGACATTCGTGTCTGGTCCAAGCTGAGAGGGCCAACCCCACCTTCTCTACAGTCCAAGGAAGCTCCCTGCAATGAGAGTCTAAGTCTGATGACCCCCAACCTCTTCACTTTAGAATGTAACTCTTCGGACACGCTTTTACACATGTGCCCCGAAATGCACAAAACAGATCAAAGTGGCCCAGGGGACCAGAGCCACACAGAGCCCCGGGTGCGTGCTGGGGGCCAGGCTCCTGCCAACCTCCTTGGGTGAGTGGCTGAGTCTCTCTGAGCCTCAGCTTCTCTGCCTGAGAAATGGGCTGACATCTCCCTCCTGCTAGAGGTGATGTCCTGGGTCACACACACATCCCCTTTTCTGGCATCTTTCGGGCTTGACTGTGTCCATGGACCCCCTGAGTGCAGTTTGTCATCTGTCAAATGGAGAGCCTCAGACACCAGCCACCTCTGTTACGACACTGTGCTGTTCAGATCCACGATGGTGGGTGCTGTCCGTGTAGACTGCATGGAGAGAGGGGGCCAGGTTCAAGGTGAAGGAGTGGGCTTGGGAGGTGTCCCCACAGACCTCTTGAGACCCAGACTCTAAGTATTTGGCACATCTGCTTACTCCCAGTTCTTCCTAGTCTGTGAGGAAGTTCAAACCAAGGAGGAGGTCAGTCTCACATACTTAAGGCCGGAATGTTGACGGGGGCCTCTCTGACCTTGAGCTCTTTTTCTGCATCAGTAACACAAGGAGGACGCCAGCCTGTCTGATCCCAGGATCTACCACTTGGCAATTTCCCCTGAGTAGCTGCTACACTTCACTCTGCAAAACAGGGCTGTTGAGATAACAGGACCAACATGAACAGGAAGACATAGGCCTCTCCTCAACAGGACAGAGTGGGCAGCCTTCTGGGCCTTGGCCGGGGGTCCACAGGTTCCTTGGGCAGCACGTGCTGCCCCAGGGCCTTGGGTACCTCTGGCACGATGGGAATCCCTGGTCCCCAGGAGATGCCAGGGGAGGGGCTGGAGAGTGGAAAGCGGGGGCCTCGGCCAGGTTAGTTTCATCACACCCATTCCTGCCCTGCCCATCTTGACACGACTGAGCACCCGTGTTGCTAAAGCACTAATATTCACAATCATTTATAAAGCGGACGGTCCGCACTTGCCACCCCTGGCGCTCTGGGGCATCAGAATCGCCTGGGCAGTTTGTCCCAGAGAGCGAGGCAGGGCCCCCCTGCCTCTCCCTAACCCAGGACGTCTGGGGCTGGACCAGGAGAACTGTACTTTCTTTTTCAAACTTTCCAGATGTGATTCTTCTACAGCAGTGGTCCCCAACCTTTTTGGCACTAGAGACTAGTTTTGTGGAAGACAATTTTTCCATGAGTGGTGAGTGAGGGGGACAGATGGTTCAGGCAGTAATTTGAGTGATGGGGAGCGATGGGGGGGCCACAGAGGAAACATGGTTAGATCACCCCACCACTCACCTCCTGCTGCTCTGCCCAGTTCCTATCAGGCTCGGGACTGGTACCAGTCAGCAACCCAGGGGCTGGGGACCCCTGTTCTATAGCCAACGAGAAGGATCCACGCTAGGCTCCACGTCCACAATCCACCAGAAACACCTGGGGGAGGGTAGCAGGGAGCCCACAGACATTAGAGTCAGAGGGCAAGCCACACAGTCTTCCTCGCTAGGAGCCTAAGTCACCTCTCTGAGCCTTGGTCCCTCCACTTTAAAAACCGGCCACAGCATCACCCTCTCTGCAACGGATCCATTCTGTCTTTCTCCCTCCATCCCCATCACCTCTGGAGAAGGCAACGGCAACCCACGTCAGTACTCTTGCCTGGAAAATCCCATGGACAGAGGAGCCTGGTGGGCTACAGTCCATGTGGTCGCTAAGAGTCAGACACGACTGAGTGACTTCACTTTCACTTTTCATTTTCACGCACTGGAGAAGGAAATGGCAACCCACTCCAGGGTTCTTGCCTGGAAAATCCCAGGGACGGCGGAGCCTGGTGGGCTGCCGCCTGTGGGGTCGCAGAGTCGGACGCGACTGAAGCGACTTAGCAGCAGCAGCCCCATCGTCTCCAGCTCACACCATCTACACAGACACATCTGCTGGCTCATTTAATTTTCACTGCAACCAGAGCAGATGCCCCTCATCATTAGGCCCACTTTCTTGATCAGTAAACTGAGCCTCATTGAGTGGAAAACCGGGAGGATTGCAACTCTGCGCCCCAGACTCTGACGCTGGACATGTCTAGACCATGCTACCCGCTTGAAGGAAGCTCCCTGGACCTCATCCCCCCACCCTCCTCCCTCCCCTCTCTTCCTCCCTCGAACAGTTGTTCAAGGTCCTGTGTGTGCCAAGCATTGTCCTCGGTGCCAGGGGTGTGGAGACAAATCGGACATAGCCTGCCAGGGAAGACAGATGCTGAAGCAAATGGTTGCAGCACAGGGTGGCACGAGTTGGAACAGAAGTGGATTCAGGACATGATTCAGACGACAGGAGGGCAGGGGGCCGGGAGAGGCCACGGGAAAGACACAAAGGCTCTGGTGGGAAGCAGGGGCTGCTAGAAGCCCGAAGGACCATGCGGAAGCCTCCGGCCTGATCTTTGCTCATCTCAGTTTGTTGAAACCCATAACCTCATGACTCCGCGGGCCCTGCATCTGTTTATGTGCTCATTGGAATCCGAGCTGACAATATATTTGTTTAATTTCCAGCAAGAGGGGGAAGATTTGTCAGGGTCAGGGATACGTCTTGCATAAAACATTTTGATTAAACTCTGTTGGCCAGAGAATTACTTTCCCCATCATACTCTGAGAAGGCTGGTTGTTTCCTAATTGGAGTCCCTGCCTCGCCAGCGCGTTCACCATTTACCGTTCGTTTCCTGCCAGATGTGGCTAGATGTAAATTCCTCCCCTGCAAAAAGACCAGGGGTGTCTTGGGAAAGGTGTTAACCAGCACAGGCCTCAGGAGAGGGTGCGCGAAGCACTTTGCTGGAAGAGAACGGCATCCTACGGAGTGGCTGGGGATGGGACGTCCTTGTCTACAGTGGCCAGAAGGGCGTAATTAAAAGCATGGGGGCTGGCAGAGTGTCTCAGCACCATCAACCTTCTGATGGGTGTGAAGGCCCCCACTTGGAGCCGGCAATGGCGAGTCTGCCTCTGGAATCCAAGGTACTGGGGCTCCTGTGCCGGGGCTGCTGAGAGCTGAGGCCATCCTTGGCCTTGAAGGAGGGGCCATCCTAGGAGTGAGCATGCGGGAGGCCTCATTCGATCTTGGGTGGGACAGGAAAATCTCTGGGCAGGCGCAGGAAGGAGCTGTGTGCCTCCCAAGAGGGTTTCAGGTGGGAACAGAATGGAGGGCAGGGGACACGGAATTAAAAGAAGGGAGAAGCTACTTTCTATTCCACACCTTCTGTGCACCAGCCCTTCACACACTCCACGTCCTTCAAGCCTCACCACAGTCCTGCTAAGCAGAGAGGTTGCTAGGCCCATTTTCCAGATGTGGGTGTTGAGGCTCCAAGAAGTAAAGTAGTTTCTCTGGAGTTACACGGCAATAAAGTAGATGTGCAGGGATCTGGGCCTGGAACCCAGGTTGTGTGCATGGAGCCTGACCTGAGGCGGACAGCCAAGACCACAGGCAAGCGGGGAATGGGGCCCTTACCAGATGACCCTCTGTGTGTGTCTGTGCGGGCCTGCCCACTCCTGGGACTTCAGAGGTAGGCTGGGCTCATTCCCCATCAGTAGACAAGAGGCACAGGCCCCTCTGGAGTTCCCTTCCGTGTTCACGGCAGACATTGCTAATCAATCACAGCATTCTTCCTCACTGAATCCCGGCACTGTCTCAGCAGCCCCCTGAACGCAGGCCTCCAGGTCTCCAGCATCGACAGTCAGGGCTGGCCGATGGTATGGACCAGTTTTCCAACACAGGCTAGTCTTTTTAAGTTCTCAGGTTCTGGGGCCAGAGGGTCCAAAAAGGTAACCACTAGCCACACTGAGCTACCGAGTACTTAGAATGCACACAGTACCTTAAGAAGATGTGTCCTAAGTATGAAGAAGACACTAGATTTCAAAGATGAAAAGTGTTAGTCACTCAGTTGTGTCTGACTCTAGCCCTCCAGGCTCCTCTGTCCATGGGATTCTCCAGGCAAGAATACTGGAGTGGGTAGCCATTCCCTTCTGCAGGGGGTATTCCCGACCCAGGAATCGAAGCCAGGTCTCCTGCACTGCAGGGGGATTATTTACCATCTGAGCCACCAGGGAAGCCCAAAGATGTAGCATAGAAAAGAAAAAAAAAAAGTGTAAAATATCTCATTATTAAGTTTTATGTTGACTACATGTCTGGATGTTAATATTTTGGATATTCTGAGTTAAAGAAAATATATTAGTAAAGTTAATGTCCCCCTTGTTTTTTGCTTTTAAAGATTGTGACTCAGTTCTTTCTGTTGGACAGCATTAGTCCAAGGTGTCAGCGGCTGTGAAGAGCGCCCCTGGTGGCTAGGATAAGGAAGTTCCCCTCACAGAGGACCAGCCTTACTAGTTGCAACTGGGACAAGTTCCTTAATAGCTGCACCTGTTTCCTTATCTGTGAAATGGAGATAATAACATTATTATTTCATAAAAGTGAGACTGAGACACAGATGAATTAATGCGTGTAGGATATACAGAGTGACCCGCGCAGAAATTTGAGTGATAAGCGAGGATTAGCTTTTTAACATCTAGTTGACTGGAAGTGGACCCTTTTCTCTCCTGGGCCTCCTGAGTTTGGTCCCATGCCAAGGTGGCCTCCACTCTTTGCAGGAAGGGACAGACAGGTCCAGCCAGCCCCCAGCAAGAACAGAACAGCTTCCTGCAGTGTACCCTCCAAAGTCTCCCCCATCAGGGCAAAGGTATGAATGGAACCAATTCCTGTGTCATGCTGACAAAGCTACCTGTGACTCCCTCATTTGAGTTCCTGCCTGCCAGGGCCCTGAACTCGCAAACCCTGAGCTCTATTTTTAATTTTTGACAGTCTCAAAGCACTCTCCGCCCCCCTCCCCAATTCTTTGCTATCCCCCATCCCCATTCTCACTGCACAGCTGGTGACACTGCCATTCCCAGGGCAGTTTCGTTCCAATTCCCAAAGAGCCCTGGGATTCATTAAACAATAGTGGCTGAATTATTAGAGAAATGAAAATCAAAACTATAAGGAGGTAGTACGTCACACCAGTCAGAATGGCCGTCATCAAAATATCTACAAATTATAAATGCTGGAGAGGGTGTGAAGAACAAGGGACCCTTCTACAGTGTTGGTAGGAATGTCAGCTGGTGAAGCCACAATGGGAAACGGTACAAGAGACCTTAAAAAACTAAGAATGGAGTGGCCGCATGACTACAGTCCCACGCCTGGACATGCATCTGGATACATCAGAAAGATACATGCACCCCAGTGTTCATAGCAGCACTATTTACAGTAGCCAAGACAACATAAATGTCCATCGACAGATGAACAGATACAGTGTGGTATATATGTATATATCTGTATACATATGTGTATATACCTATATATACCGCATATATCTGGAGCTTCCCTGGTGGCTCAGTGAGAGACCTGACTACAATACAACCTGAGTTCAGTCTTTCGATTGCAAAGATCCCCTGGAGAAGGGAATGGCTATCGTTTCCCATAGTGGCTTAGCACGCCTGCACCTGTCGGTGTTGCTGGGACCCGGGCTCCACACAGCTCAGGACGGCCAGAGAGTCCTGGACACAGAGCCTCTGGCCTGTGGTCTGAGATCCAAGGGATGAAGCAGGAAGGACTGACCTGCCTTCAGAAGAAGACGGAGGACTCAAAGGGGAGGATGCAGTGTGGCCAAGACAGGGGCTCCAGGACCCCAGACCAGACCCTGGCTCCGTTTAAGGAGACACACTGTCCCTCTGCTCCCCTCCCACAGGGGGCGCAAGTGAACTCATCTGGGCTGTGGATTTGCGAGAAGAGTCTCCAATCTCCTTCTCACGGGGCTGAGCTGGGCCCGGCGTTCACTGTGGGGCAGGCCTGGGCTGCAGCCGGGGGCCACGCTGCCCAGCCTGGGTCCTGCCGAGCCTCCTAATGTGCTCCCTGCCCCAGGCTCCACTGTAACTGGATGGGAGGCTGCCAAGGCAGGCAGTTCCCGGTCAGCCCCCACCAACGCCAGCCAAACCGCAGGGTGGGTTTGTTGCTGTTGTTCAGCCGCGCAGTCGTGTCCGACTCTTTGTGACCCCATGGACTGCAGCACGCCAGGCCTCCCTGTCCTTCACCAGCCCCCAGAGCTTGATCAAACTCATCTCCATCGAGTCGGGGATGCCATCCAACCATCTCATCCTCCTGTCGTCCCCGTCTCCTCCCACCTTCAGGGTTTTCTGTGGGGGGTGGAGAGGGGGAGCCAAACCAAAGCTCTGGATTCTGTTTTCCTACCAAGCAGCAAATCTGGGACCCATCAGCTATCACGGAGATGGAAGATTAAGACTGTCTTAGTCGAGGAGACAGTCTGGGATGGCCCAGCTGTGGGGCTGGGAGTATGAGCAAGTTTGCATCCTGCCTCTGGCCTTCCCCTCCTGGAAATCCAGGTTTGGGAGCTGGGGGAGCCCACGGGAACCACAGGATGCCGTGGGAGAGTCTCTGCCCTGAGGGCCGGGCAGGGGGCACACAGCCGTCCTGCCCCGAGTCTGCTCTGTGAGCAGAAGCCCAGCAGTCTGCGTGGGGCGGGCAGCTTGGCTTGATACAAGAAGGCTGGCTTCGGGGATGTCCCTTGGTCTCTGTCACCCAGCTCAGCGACCTCCTTGCAGACCTATACATCCCAGGACCTGGCTGGGATTCGAAGACGGTCAGAGATCAGAATGGAGTGGCTGTCACCACTGAGGGTGCCTCCTGAGAGATGAAGAAGGACAGGACAGGGCAGAGAGCCCTGCAGCATCTTAGTTGCCTCATCTGGAAAATGGGTATCATAAGAGTTTCTTATAGGCTTGCAGGACTGAGATAATGGACCTAAAGTTCTTGGTGAAGGTGACAGGTCACATAGGAAGTGCCCAGTTACTGGTGGCGGGGTGGTGGCTGTCACTCACATCGTTACTGATGTCCCCAGAGCTCCATGGGGTGTCCTTTGGCTTCTGCGAGAAGGACTCAGCCTCGCTCCAGAGATCCTCGGGCTCTTCTCTTTGGGTTTATTGAGAACAGGAGGCTGTGAGGGGAGACACCCTGGCCTGCCGCTTTGACTTCCCTGGTAACTCAGGTGGTGAAGAGTCTGCCTGCCAATCCAGGAGTCATGGGTTCCATCCCTGGGTCAGGAAGATCCCCTGGAGAAGGCAATGGCTACCCACTCCAGTATTCTTCCCTGGAAAATCCCATGGCCAGAGGAGCCTGGCAGGCTACAGTCCATGGGGTCGTAAAGAGTTGGACACGACTGAACTTTGGACGGTGCTTTGGATGGTGGAGTCGGAGCAGGTTTTCGGGTTGCCAGCCTCCTGGTCTAGGCGGTTTGCCTTCCCTTGGGCCACCTTGGCAGACCTTTCAAAAGAAACAAGGTCATACCTCCTTGCCTGCCAGGGAGGGAACCAGAGGCAGTTTTGATATGTGGACTTGGGGAACAAGCAGGTCACAGTGGGTCAGGGGTGCCACTTTCTGCTGGCGGAGGTGACTCTAAGCGATGCTCTTCGGGTTCTCCTGCTAATGTGCTGGGTGTTTATAGTTTTTTTAAAAAAGGGCCTCATCAAAGAAGATGCAATAATGATGCTTCCAACTTAACAGCGATGCTTTAGCAGGGATGAATTATTCACATCGAGATGAAACGGGGACTCTGCAAACTGGGCCAGCTGAAGCAGTCCTTTTCCTCGGGACTATTTTTATCTTCTTTTACAGTCTTTCATCTTGGGAGACTTGCGGTTCAGAAAGTGCGGGGAGCCCAAGCTGGCAGGATGTCAAGCCTGAAGTACTAGGCGTCTTGGAGCTTCTCCCTGGAGTACAAAACCAAGGAAGCTTCAGAAAGTGTGGACAACGGGGCGGGAGCACCGCTAACGAGGGTGACGGAGGAACTCTGAGGACTCCCAGGTTTTTCATCTTGGAGGACCCCAGGGGGCCCTCGATACTGCGGAGCCATCTTGCCCGTTCCTTCCCGTGGCATCGTTCCTGGCATCCGATGCATCTGGAATGATGCATGGAACAGTCTGCCCAGAGGGAGGAAGAATTTTGTGACTGCGAGTCCGCTCAGAGTCAAGTGCAGCCCTGCAGGATCCCAAACCTTCAGAACGAGCCAGTCCGATGTCGTCGAACTCCATCCACTCCCATTTGCTTTAAGAAACACTCTAGACCCCTGCGGTCCTATACAGTAGTCACGAACCTCGTGGGACTCTGGAGCACTTGACATGTGGCTGGTCCAAACTGAGATCTCCTGTGAGTGCAAACGACTTCCTGGATTTCAAAGACTCAGTGCATTTGAAGAATGGAAACTGTCTCACTAATCATTTTTCATATTGATTATGTGTTAAGATGATAATATCTTGGATACACTGGGTTAAATAAAATATACTGTTAAGATTAATTTCACCCGGTTCTCCTTTTTTAAAGTGGCCACACTAGAAAATTTTAAATTACCCATGTGGCTCACATTCGTGGCTTGATTTCTATCTCGGTTGGAGTGCTGCTGTAGAGGGGAGCCTGGGAAGATATTAACCAGCCACTGACTTACTGGTGGAATTACAAATTTTTTTTTTTTAGTACTTTTTTTCTTCTTTTATACTTTTTTTGTAATTTCTAATTTTTGCAGAACCTTCAAAACTAGACAGTCTTGCTTTATATCTGAAAAGCCACAGCCACTCTTGGTTGTTTTTTTTTTTTTTTTAACTGAAGTGTAAACTTAGTTGCTCAGTCCTGTGTCTGACTCTCTGTGACCCTTTGGACTGTAGCCCACCAGGCTCCTCTGTCCATGGGATTTTTCAGGCAAGAACTGAAGCATAGTTGATTTACAGTTTCGTATTAGCTATAAAGGTGGCTGATGGGTAAATAATCCATCTGCCAATGTGGGAGACATGGATTCCATCCCTGCATCAGGGAGGATCCCCAGAGAAGGAAATGGCCACCCACTCCAGTATCCTTACCCGGGAAATCCCTTCAACAGAGGAGCCTGGGGGGCTACTGTCCTCTCTGGTCACGAGAGTCAGACACGACTCAGCGACTCAGCAACAATGGCAACACAGCAAAGTGATTCAGTCATATATACACGCGTATTTTTCTGATTCTTTTCCATTATAGGTCATTACACGATATTGAATATGGGTCCCTGTGCTGTCCAGTAAGTGCTTGCTATTTATCACATACACTGGTATCTGTTAATCTCATACCCCTAAATTTATCCCTCCTCCTGCTCTTTCCCCTTTGGTAACCATGAATTTGTGTTTTGTGTCTGTGAGTCTGCTTCTGTTTCGTAAATAAGCTTATTTCTGTTTACCTTTTTAAGGTTCCACGTGGAAGTGATATCACGTGGTGTTTATCTTTCTCTGACTCACTTCGCTCAGCGCGAGTCTCTGGGTCCACCCACGTTGCTACAAATGGCAATATTCCCTTCTCTTTTGCGGCTGAGTAATATTCCATTGTGAATATACACACCACGCCTTCTTTCCGTATTCTTTTCCATTAGTGTCTCTTAGATTTTTGGCTGCCCTGGGTCTTCAGTGTTGCCTGCGGGCTTTCTCTGGTTGCGGCAAGCAAGAGCTACTCTCTGTTGCGGTGCTCAAGCCTCGCCCTGCAAGGGGCTTCTCCTGTGGCAGCCTGCGGGCTCAGTAGTTGCGGATGCACAGGCTTAGTTGCCCTGTGGCCTGTGGAATCTTCCTGGGCCAGGGATCGAACCCGTGTCCCCTGCAAGGTGAGGCGGGTTCTTAACCCCTGGACCCCCAGGGGAGTCCCCCATTATGGTTTATTACAACATACTGAACATAGCTCCCTGTGCTGGTCAGTAGGGCCTTGTGGTTTATTTCATATAAAGTAGTTTGTATCTGTTAATCTCAAATAACTAACATTCCTCCTCCGTCTTTCCTTTGGTAACCAAAAGTTTGTTTTCTCTCCCTGTGAGTTTGTTTCTGGGTTGTAAATAAGTTCATTTGTATCATTTTTTTAAAAAGATTCTACATATAAGTGATAAGTAAGTAAGTGAAGTCGCTCAGTCGTGTCCAACTCTGTGCGACCCCATGGACTGTAGCCTACCAGGCTCCTCTGTCCATGGGATTTTCCAGGCAATAGTATTGGAGTGGATTGCCATTTCCTTCTCCAGAACATATAAGTGATATCACATGGTGATTGTGTTTGTCTGATTTACTTCACTTAGTATGATGATCTCCGGGTTTATCCATGTTGCCGCAAATGGTGATATTCCGTTCTTTTTTATGGCCAAGCAAGGGGATCCAACGAGTCCATTCTGAAGGAGATCAGCCCTGGGATTTCTTTGGAAGGAATGATGCTAACGCTGAAACTCCAGTACTTTGGCCACCTCATGCAAAGAGTTGACTCACTGGAAAGGACTCTGAGGCTGGGAGGGATTGGGGGCAGGAGGAGAAGGGGACGACAGGGGATGAGATGGCTGGATGGCATCACTGACTCGATGGACGTGAGTCTGAGTGAACTCTGGGAGGTGGTGATGGACAGGGAGGCCTGGCGTGCTGCGATTCATGGGGTCGCAAAGAGTCGGACACGACTGAGCGACTGAACTGAACTGAATACTCAGTCATGTGTGTGTCTCTATAAACGTATATGAAAGCAGTACTGAAAGTATTAGTTGCTGAGTTGTGCTAAACCATTAGCACACTAGTGGCAAGAATCCTGGAGTGGGTGGCCATTTCCTTCTGGGGGAGCTGAACAGAAGATTGAGTGATCTGGCTCTTGGCTGGCACATGTGAGCTGTGCTCCTGGGGCAGCTAGTCCTCTCAGGAGCTCCCTGCAGAGCTGGCCCCACCCCCCAGGGAGTTGGGGTTGGCCTTAAGCAGGGTCCCCTGGGTGGTGGTCTGGGTGATCTGAGGGCACGTCCCCACAGGAGAAGTCCTCCCCCACTGCCCCCACTGCCCAGGTCTAGACGTGCTGCACCCACCCAGCCCTCGGCCTCACAGCCTAAACAGCAGCCGCTGGGCTCCAGCACCCGCGTGTCTGTGGGCCTGCACGGCTTCCCCGCAGTCTGCACTATGCCAGGTCTGCAGCTAAGACAGAAAACCCAGAGAGGAACATCCACGGTGTCTGGGCTCAGCTCCAAGGGCTCTGTCCTGCTTCCTCCCATCCCTGCAGAGAGTCACTGGGTGCCAAGGCCTGCGAAGGGGCACACAGGCTGTCTGGGGTGCAGGGCTCCGCAGAAAGCCCCCTGGGCTGGAGGGAAGGGGGATAGAGGCAGACTCCTGCTCCTGAGGGAAGAAGGTAACAAGGACTTCTGCTGTGGAGGGGAGGGGAAGGGGAGAAAGAAAGGGGAAGGAAGGGAAAGAAAGGGAAAGAAAGGGGAAGGAGAGAGGGGGGGGAGGGAGGAATAGGAAAGAGAGGAAGGAGGGAGGAAGGGAGAAGGGAAGGGAGGGGGAGGGGAGGAGGGGTCAGGGGAGGAGGGAGGGACAGGAAGGAAACCCTAGGAGCCTCCAAGCAGAGGCCCGCCAGTTCAGGAGCAGGTGGGGCCTCTGACCTCTCCTCTCCACCTTGACCCAGCGACCTCCTCTCTGGCCTCAGGCTCCAGCTCTTGCTCCCCGCCTTCCCTGAGCTGCATCACCAGTGGAATTCTATACCCCAGCCAGACCCTCGGGCAGCTCCCCATCATCCAGGGGCTGGCCCCGACTCCTCCCACAGGGACAGAGCCCCGCACGGTGTGACCCAGCCGGCCCCCCCCCTCCTCCCCGACACTCCCAACCACGCGGCGCACCTGGCCAAGCCGTCGGACCCGGCTGAACCGGGGGTCAGTGCAGGGGACTCCGCACTCAGCTCCAAACCTAGAAGGATTTCCTGCTTCCTGTCCACCCCCCAGGTCCTGTCTCAGTGTCCGTGTCGGGCTCCTCTCCACCCCGCACCCACCCCACCCCGGGCTTGTCCACAGCAGCACCCCTCCCCGCCTTGTCAGATCCCACCCTACTCTGGGCTGGACTGTCACACCCTGGACTGTGGCTTCTTGGGGGCAGTGACAGCCCCAGTGATTTTTTTTTTTTTTTTTGGAGCTTTTCTGGGCCCAGCATAGGATATGTGTCTGTTGAATGAACACATGACCTAGAAAGGGGGTGGCTTGCCCTTTCACACCCAGAACGGACACATTAACCCCCTTCAGGGGCCATGTTGCCTCAAATGCCACCACCACGGCCCTCCTGCCCACCTCACCTCCCACTGTCCCCTCGGAGTGTCCACCTTGAAGTCAGCCTCACTCCAGACCGAGGGAACCCCAAAGGCAGCAAGAGAGCCATCAGACTCTTGGCTTCTGACTCCTCAGCACCGAGCGCTCCTCCCCAGGGCCTAGGTGCCCTGCCCCCTGTCCTGGGCTGGCACAGGCCACCTGGCTGGACCCACCTGCGTTCCCAAGAGCTTGGCCTCCTCCAGCACCAGGCTCCACGCTCCCCCAGCCACCCTGTGGCCCCTGCCCTGCCCCTCAGGAGTGGGCTGCCCATCCTCACCTCCCGGCGAGGAGCCCTGTGTTGCAGGACACGGCCCCCAAAGTTTCAGAGAGGTTTCCGTTTTTCCACGAACGACCTGTTCCCTCTTTCCCGGGGTCTTCTCTCCTCGCCTCTGTGGCGGCGAGGGCCGCCTTTGCCGTAAAATAACTGAGGGTGCCTTCATCTCTCCTGGGTCCCATTTGCCTTCCTCCTTGACGCAGGCTGTACAAGGCTGTTCCCTCCAACTGACTTCCATGTCGCAAAACTCCATGAAGCTTTTATCTGCCTGGGGGAGCCGTGCCTTTCAGGAACCCGGGAAGGGAGGAGGTTCCTTGACAGTGAACAGAAGTGATATGTAAATGGGCACAGAACTCAAGAAGCTGTCTTGTCCCCCTAAATCCGCCCACCCTGTCTCCAAGCAAGAGCAATTCTGCCTCACTCTACTCCCCAGACTGGGAAGGTGCTGTGGAGGCAAGCAGGGCAAAACCATTTTGAAAGCCTTATCCACATCTTTGGTTCATTCCAGAGGTGAAGAAACTCATTCACAGAAAACCGAGTGCCTTACCGGGAGGAGCTGCAGTGGGAAGAGCTAGAGAAGGAGTCTAAGATCCGGGCTGGAGTCGCTGCCAGGGCGCTTTTGTCCTGGTGGGGAGGGCCTGGCAGTGTTGGCTTCTGCGATGATCGGCCGACTTCTAAAGTGGACCACTTGTTGGCATTTCTCTTTTTCTTCTGAATATTTGCCTTTGACTTAACTTTGAGGGACCCCCAAATTGCCTAAGCTGAGTTGCCCCCTACGTCTGAGCTGCAACCTGTGCCTGCTGTGTGGCCTCAGGCCTCATGTCTCCATTTCCCACTTGTCCCCTCCTCTAGAGCATCGTCAGTTCTGAGTTACATCTCAGACACCGTCCTTCACGGAGCGTTACCGTCTCTAAACAAGTTCAGCATCATTGATTTGAATTCCCGCGAGAACACGCCGAGGTCGGCGGTCTCTCATTTCACCAACAAACCATCAGGGGCATCGGCAGTTCGATCGAGACCCGTGCTGGGTCGCTGCTTCCCTGGGAAGCCTGCAGCAGGAGCCCCGCGGCTCAGGACAACGAGCCCCTGCTATTTCAAAGGAGCTGGTGAACCTACGTGTCTGCTCCCATGGAGCAGCTGCTCTCCTCCAAGACTCCAGCTGGAGAGGGAAAAAGGCCCCCATCTCCTTTCACTGCCACCAGGCTGAGGGGCGCTCATCCCTGAGTCTGCTGCTCACAGAGATCCTCACCTTTCGTCCTGACAAAAGCCCCATTTCACAGATGAGAAAACTGAGGCTCAGAGGTGAAGTGACTTTCTCAAGGTCACACAGCAGATAAGGTCTGGTCTGTCTAGTGAAACTCTTTCTCAGTGACACAGCACACATGGCTGTCTATGTGGCCCATGATCACCCCCACCCCACTCTTTCTGGGCTATCTCTCCATCTTGTTGCTAGATGCAGAGGGCTGGGGCGGATGATCTAGACTCTGCTTCTGACCCTCCTTACTCTGCCCCGTGCCAGCAGATGGGCAGAGAACCTTCCAGTAGACAGGAGGTTCTGCACCTGTGAGGCAGGAAACTAGCCAAGCAGAGAGAGGGGCCGACCTCTGAACTCCCAGAGGGCGTGACCCATGAACATAGGGTGTAGGCATCACTCTCTGCCTTCCCTGCACTCCCAGAGGTGGTCCCTGGCTACAACCACCAGGGTGGGCCAGGATCCCCACAGGGCCTTCTGAGGCCACATCCTGTCCCATACTATCCCATCCCATTGCACAGCAACCCAGCACCTAGGTGAGCGGCGGGATGAATGGAAGCTTCCAGAAGCTCTGGGTGGAGGCAGATGCTCCTCCCAAAAGGTCAATATCCAGTAGATTCAATATTTTTCAACCAGGGAGGCATCTTATATGTATTTTTAAAAAATAAAAGGAAGAACGTCCAAAGGTTTGCTTCCTGTGTGGAGCCACTGGCAGCTCACGGCTCATTTCTCCCGTCTCCTCCGGCTATAATTAAGCTCACAATACGGAGCATTTCTGCCTGCTCAGCTCCAGCTCTGGCACAATATTTCAACCCACAGTTAAATGAGGTGGATAAATAAAGAGGCCCCAGACTCCTGCGAGGACAGCAACTGCTCCTGCCCACCATGCTCTGCAGACCCAGCAACGCCCAGTCAGCTTGGACACAGCGACCATGGGCTTGAGACAGACAGAGCCTGCAGGGCCTTCTCAGTGGAGAGGCCATAGAAATGCCAGACCGCTGTCAGGGCCTCAGTTTTTCCATCTGTAATATGGGGGAGCAGACGAGTCCCTCTGGGCTCAGCCCTACAGGCTTTAGCCTCTACATCCTAACTTCTAAGTCAGACTCACAGAGGCAAGCCCGGGAATCTGCATACCCCCAGGGCCCAGGGGGCCCCTAGGTGAGACCATTTTTGGAGGGCCAGCTGCCCAGAGACCCGGGGTGCAGGGCCGGTTTTAGGGTGATCCTAGGGTCCCTCTCTCCGCCTGACATGACTCCAGGCCAAAGGACAGAGAGCCCAGTGGCAGGAGGCCAGCCCCAGGCCAGCAAATGCTGCGATGCTCTCAGGCCACAAGGGGGCAGAGGCGCCCAGACCCAGCACATTCCTCTGCTCCAGGGAGCCAGGCATCACCCGCCTGTCTGTCCAAACGTCTGCGGAGAGGACCAGGCCCCGGGCAGGGGCTGACCTCTCCCCCACACCCCAGGTAGCCCTCAGGCCTCTGCCCACAAACTCATCTGGAAAGCTCATTAAAACTCAACCAGATCCCGGGCGTCCATCGGAATCCTGGCTGAGGGCCCAGGCGTGAGAATTTCACACCATTCGCCGCCCGCACTTCTGATGTGCTCAAAGTTTAACCTCCACCGATTCCGAGTCAATCCTCAGCTGCCCCATATCACAAGGAGGGAAACTGAGGTCCAGGCATGGCATGGGCCTTGAGCTAAGCCCCTCCCCTCCCAAGCAGCGCTCCCGGCATCGAGCAACTTTTTGTTGTGGTGGGAAATGCTGCTGAGAATTTCTTAATTCCCTTTCTCGAAAAGACAGGTTGTGCTTTGTGCAGAAATCGTTATTCAAAAATTACAGACTCTGGTTGTTTCTATGGAAACATTTTTCACCTTATGCAAATGAGGCAGGAGGCATGAAAACAACGCCTTCCCTCTCTGCTCCCCGCCCCACATACACTTCTTTCTTTTTGGAACCTTGAAAAGCAGTGGCTGAAAGTTTAGTCCTGGGCAGGCCGGACACAAGGTGGTCCCTGACCTTCCCGGCAAGCTGGCCCCTGGTTGCTTGGGCCTCCACCCTCCTGGGGCCACCCAGGCTCCGAGCCTTCTCGTCACTTACTCCTGCTCTGGTCATTAGTGGACAGAGACTGGCAAAGTTCTCTCCACGGTGTTCCCCAGCCTGCTGCCCACCCAGACCCACACAGGGCACCCACCCAAAACGCGGTTTGCAGGCAGCACCCCACTTCCAACCATTTCCCCCCACCCCCCTGCTTTGAGCATCTAGTGTTTGCTGAGCTGGGACTGGCATTCCCTGGAGGGGCTTTTCCTCTGCACCCCTCCTGCCTCCAACTCTGCCTCCGGGGGAGAGTGGTTGGGGGTCCCCAAGGCCAGGGGTGGAGGTGGCAGGCCTGTCTTTTCTCTGACATTGATTCAAGTCCCAGCGCCCTTGCCTGGTGACCTTGTGGTCTTGGGCAAGTGTCTTGGCCTCTCAGAGCCTCGTTTCCTCCCCCGCCTAGAAGAGGGGTGAGGGCCCCCATCTGGCAGGGTTGTGGTTCAGGTGAGATGAAAGCGCACAGTGGGGTCTTTATCCACAGGAATCCCAAGCTGCTCCTTGGGAAGGGGGAACCAGGATGAGCTTAGACCTCTGGGGGAAGGGGGCTTCCCTTGTGGCTCGGCTGGTAAAGAATCCACCTGCAGTGTGGGAGACCTGGGTTCGACCCCTGGGTTGGGAAGATCCCCTGGAGAAGGGAAAGGCTACCCACTCCAGTATTCTGGCCTGGAGAATTCCATGGACTGTATAGTCCGTGGGGTCGCAAAGAGTCGGACACGACTGAGCGGCTTGCACTGCACTGCAGGGCGTGTCGGGTAGGGTGTGGGCACTCCAGGGAGAATCCCCTCACCAATTGCTCCTGGCTGAGGAGGCCACCAGGAAGCAGGGACACCGAGTTCGGAGCCCAGACACCTGGGTTCGAGTCCCGACTCAGGGGTGTCTTCACTGTGTCAACTGAAGATCACGGGGCCTGCTTCCCCGTCCATGGGGGGCCTTGTCCTCTCGCCGGCTGCCCCAAGGGCTGTGTGGGGCCCAGATGGCTGATGTCTGTGGGCAAGAGCTGGGGGAGGATCAGGTCCAAGGCGGACATGACCATCCATCCTGAGCATGAGATGCCACTTCATGGCCACGACCCAGCCGTGCAATCCTGACTCCGGGGCCCCTGAGGATATCCCGACCCTTCCTCTGCTGGCTTCTTGCCCACTGCCTCTCCTGAGCAGGCAAGCCTGGAGCCTCTGCAGCACATCCGCTCTGTGTGGCCCCAGCAAAGCACTTGTGTAAGTGAGTAGGTAGGTCTGGAAGCCCGGCATGTGGGTACTGTCACACTTCCTCTTCACGGGTGAGAAAACCAAGGCCCAGAGAGGCTGAGAAACTTGTTCAAGGTCACACAGCGAGAGCACGGGGCACGGGACTAGAAACAGCAAGTCCACCTTCAGCGGTCACGTGCGTGACCAGCACACAATCCTGACCCTGTTTGCACTCAGGGGTTGTAGCAGTTTCCTGGTGTTTTCATAACAACAGACCAGCGATTGAGTGGCTCCAGCAATAGAGATGCATTGTCTCACAGTTCTGGAGGCTGGAAGTCCAAGATCAAGGTGATGGCAAGGTTGGTTCCTTCTAAGGCTTGGGGGAGGCCAGTGGGGGCTGTCCCAGGCCTCTCCCCTCGGCTTCTGGATGGCTGGCTTCGTGTTCACAGGGCCATTCCCTCTATGTGGGTCCCTGTGACCAACTCCCCCTTATGAGGGTACCAGTCTGTTGGGGTCACCCTGATGACTTCTTTTCTACGCAGCACCTCTGTAAAGACCCTGCCTCCAAATAAGCTCATAGTTGGAGGCCCTGGGGGTTAGGAGGTCAACATACAAATTTGGCAGGAGGGACACAGTTCAACTCCAATAGGAGTTGAGATCGTCTGAGGTACAGGACCCAGGGGTTCAAGGGTGGGAGAGCATGGTGAATGGAGACTTGTCTCTCCTCTCAGAATCAGACCTTAACCCCCAAAGTCCAGGCAGTTAGGCTGAGGGCCCCCATCTTCTAAAGAAGCTCCCTAGAAACAGCCCAAGGGGACTAGCATGGGGCGGGGAAGGAAGGAGACAGAGCCCCACTCCTGACCCTTTGAGCAGGCCTGCAAAGTCCTCGGGCAGAGAATCCTGTCTGTGTTCCACTGAGTTCAGCAGTTCAATACACCAGCTATCAGAACACCATCTAGAGGAATAGAAGAAAACCCAGAGGAAAAACGAAATATTATAATATTGTGAAAAAAAAAACTCAGAAATGGGTGCAAAGGGAGAAATGAAAGAATGTCAGTTTTCTGGCTGGGTGGGGAGGGGGCGGGGGCTGGATTCTGTCTGCGCTGGTTATCACCTCACTGCCTTTCAGCTTCAAAGCCACCTTGATGCCTCTCCAGGTGAAGGAAGATGAGCCCCCGAGTCTTCCTGGGAGGCTGGCACACATTGAGCTTGGTTCCAGAAGGTTCTGGAGTCCATGCGGGAGCAGGGGGTCACCATCACCTTGTGGGCAGGTCCACAGTGCGCCTGGCTTCCCCAGCGTCAGCCAGGCAGTCTGGTCATGAACCACGCTTCTCCATGGGCAGTTTCCCTACACCCTAGAGGGCAGATTTCCGGCAAGTCCCCTGTGATGGATTTCCAGCTTCTGCCAGCCTGGCAACACAGTGGCCCCTTGGCCATTCAGTGCAATATAACCACTCCCCAACAATAATATCTAGAGTTCAGTCCAAGGGTAAGTGGCATCTTCTCTGGGTGCCATGTTAACTCTTAGAGCAGTGGTTACTCCTTATTATGGGTTGGCCCAAAAGCTTGTTCAGATTTTTCCATAAGACATCCTAACAAAAGATTCCTAATGAATCTTTGGGCCAATCCAATATCTACCATTCCTTAGAGGTCTCTTCATTTCTAACCAGCCAGTCTCTCAGGACTCCAATCCCTTGTTATAGGTAATAATTCTGTAATAATTCCCTGTTCAAATGAACGTGTCCCCTCCGACTCCTGATGGGACCCTGATGGATACAAAACCGGTAATAGGAGAGGTCCCAGGTGGTACGTGGGGATGGGATTGGTCCTGCCTCTGGGGGGAGCACACAGCACTGAGCAGCAGGGCCACCATTAGCCAAACCATCACCTGTCGCTGATTGCGCTGAAGTGGCTGGTGCCTGAGGACTGTGAGTGGAGGCTGAACTTGACCCTCACGGTGACCTGGAGGATGCAGGTGAGCTCAGGATTCTCACAGGTGCAGCCGAGCACTTGCAAAGAGCAAAGGACAGCCTCAGCCCCGTCAGCTCAAGGCACAGCCTGGGAATCAGCCCACTTCCATGACAGCTCCGAAGGAAGCGCGAATGTCTTTTTAGCTGCAGGCCTGATGTCGCTGGAAATCAAATACAAAATTTAATTGTGCAGGTTGCTGAAATATATCAATTGAATTCATAGTCTCAACAAATTTCTCATGGGACAGATAATGGCGTTGATTAGCAAAGGATAGGATCCTGAACCCTGGAATGAGGACCTCGGATCGGATCCAAATGACACTGTCGGTCTGGAACTGCATCAGGCGGAGCCTCCCTCACCAGGGGAAATAGCCTTCCTTTCTGTGTCCTGAAAGACTAGCCTTCCTCTGCCTGAAATTCCTGTGAGAGCTCACCTGGGGCCCCAAAGGGGCTGCTTCTTCCCCTCCAGACCCACCACAACCCCTCCCTGTTGCCACTAGACACACACCTAGGGCCCATTTTCAGTGTCCTCCAGGAGCACAGGTACACACTTTGGCCATGAAAAGCTTCCCTTGCAGAAGAATCGCAAGGCTTTGCTGGTGCATATTGGCAGAAACCCAGGGGACCATTGTGGGAATGGATTCTGAGGGGATTAGACCAAGAAAGGAGCCATACAGCATTCGATCAGGGCACACATGGTGGGCGTGGCTGCGTTCACTGAAGACTGAATTTAATGTGTTAGCTTATGTAACTAAGTATTAATTATATAACCAAGTACCACAAACTCAGAGACTCAAAACAATACATTTTTATTATCTCACAGTTTCCATGGGTCAGAAATCTGAACATCATGACTTCCCTCATGGTCCGGTGGCTAAGACTGTGCTCTCAGTACAGGGGGCTGGGGTTTGAACAGTGGTAGAGAATCCTCCTGCAGTGCAGGAGACCCAGGTTCGATCCCCAGGTCAGGAAGATCCCCTGGAGAAGGAAATAGCAACCCACTCCAGTATGTTGCCTCACTCATCACCTCCCAAAGAAGCCCTCGCTCACATCCTTGCAGAAGGAAATAGCAATCCACTCCTTTGCCTCCTCATGGACAGAGGAGCCTATCGGGCTACTGTCCTTGGGATTACAAAGAGTCAGACATGACTTGCCGACTAAACAGCGTAGCAGCAGGGAACTAGATCCTGCCTGCAGCAAGTAAGAGTTTGCATGCCACAAATAAAGACCCTGCATGCTGCAACCAAAGATTCTGAATGCTGCAACAAAGATCAAAGACCCCACGTGCCACTGCTAGGACCTTGCACAGCCAAATAGATAAAGAAATATTTTTTAAATTAATTTTTTTTTACTTTACAATATTGTATTGGTTTTGCCATACATCAACATGAATCTGCCACAGGTGTACATGTGTTCCCAATCCTGAACCCCCCCTCTCACCTCCCTTTCCATACCATCTCTCTGGGTCATCCCAGTGCACCAGCCCCAAGCATCCTGTATCCCGCATCGAACCTAGACTGGCACTTTGTTTCTTATATGATATTATACATGTTTCAATGCCATTCTCCCAAATTATCCCACCCTCTCCCTCTCCCACAGAGTCCAAAAGACTGTTCTATGCATCTGTGTCTCTTTTGCTGTCTCGCATACAGGGTTATCATTACCATCTTTCTAAATTCCATATATATGTGTTAGTATACTGTATTGGTGTTTTTCTTTCTGGCTTACTTCACTCTGTATAATCGACTCCAGTTTCATCCACCTCATTAGAACTGATTCAAATGTATTCTTTTTAATGGCTGAGTAATATTCCATTGTGTATATGTACCACAGCTTTCTTATCCATTCATCTGCTGATGGACATCTAGGTTGCTTCCATGTCCTGGCTATTATAAACAGTGCTACAATGAACATTGGGGTACACGTGTCTGTTTCAATTCTGGTTTCCTTGGTGTGTATGCCCAGCAGTGGGATTGCTGGGTCATAAGGCAGTTCTATTTCCAGTTTTTTTAAGGAATCTCCACACTGTTCTCCATAGTGGCTGCACTAGTTTGCATTCCCACCAACAGTGTAAGAGGGTTCCCTTTTCTCCACACCCTCTCCAGCATTTATTGCTTGTAGACTTTTGGATTGCAACCATTCTGACTGGTGTGAAATGATACCTCATTGTGGTTTTGATTTGCATTTCTCTGATAATGAGTGATGTTGAGCATCTTTTCATGTGTTTGTTAGCCATCCGTATGTCTTCTTTGGAGAAATGTCTATTTAGTTCTTTGGCCTATTTTTTTGCTTGGGTCATTTAATTTTCTGGAATTGAGCTGCAGAAGTTGCTTGTATATTTTTGAGATTAGTTGTTTGTCAGTTGCTTCATTTGCTATTATTTTCTCCCATTCCAAGGCTGTCTTTTCACCTTGCTTATAGTTTCCTTTGTTGTGCAGAAGCTTTTAATTTTAATTAGATTCCATTTGTTTACTTTTGTTTTTATTTCCAGTATTCTGGGAGGTGGGTCATAGAGGATCCTGCTGTGATTTATGTCAGAGAGTGTTTTGCCTATGTTCTCCTCTAGGAGTTTTATAGTTTCTGGTCTTACATTTAGATCTTCAATCCATTTTGAGTTTATTTTTGTGTATGGTGTTAGAAAGTGTTCTAGTTTCATTCTTTTACAAGTGGTTGACCAGTTTTTCCAGCACCATTTGTTAAAGAGATTGTCTTTAATCCATTGTATATTCTTGCCTCCTTCGCCGAAGATAAGGTGTCCATAGGTGCATGGGTTTATCCCTGGGCTTTCTATTTTGTTCCATTGATCTGTATTTCTGTCTTTGTGCCAGTACCATACTGTCTTGATGACTGTGGCTTTGTAGTAGAGCCTGAAGTCAGGCAGGTTGATTCCTCCAGTTCCATTCTTCTTTCTCAAGATTGCTTTGGCTATTCGAGGTTTTTTTGTATTTCCATACAAATTGTGAAATTATTTGTTCTAGCTCTGTGAAAAATACCACTGGAAGCTTAATAGGGATTGCATTGAATCTATAGATTGCTTTGGGTAGTTTACTCATTTTCACTATATTGATTCTTCCGATCCATGAACATGGTATATTTCTCCATCTATTAGTGTCCTCTTTGATTTCTTTCACCAGTGTTTTATAGTTTTCTATATATAGGTCTTTAGTTTCTTTAGGTAGATATGTTCCTAAGTATTTTATTCTTTTCGTTGCAATGGTGAATGGAATTGTTTCCTTAATTTTTCTTCCTATTTTCTCAGTATTAGTGTATAGGAATGCAAGGGATTTCTATGTGTTGATTTTATATCCTGCAACTTTACTATATTCATTAATTAGCTCTAGTAATTTTCTGGTGGAGTCTTCAGGCTTTTCTGTGTAGAGAATCACGTCATCTGAAAACAGTGAGAGTTTTACTTCTTCTTTCCAATTTGGATTCCTTTTATTTCTTTTTCTACTCTGATTGCTGTGGCCAAAACTTCCAGAACTATGTTGAATAATATGGTGAAAGTGGGCACCCTTGTCTTGTTCCTGACTTTAGGGGAAATGCTTTCAATTTTTTACCATTAAGGGTACTGTTTGCTGTGGGTTTGTCATATATAGCTTTTATTATGTTGAGGTATGTTGCTTCTATTCCTGCTTTCTGGAGAGTTTTTATCATAAATGGATGTTGAATTTTGTCAAAGGCTTTCTCTGCATCTATTGAGATAATCATATGGCTTTTATTTTTCAATTTGTTAATGTGGTGTATTACATTGATTGATCTGCGGATATTGAAGAATCCTTGCACCCCTGGTATAAAGCCCACTTGGTCATGGTATATGATCTTTTTAATGTGTTGTTGGATTCTGATTGCTATAATTTTGTTAAGGATTTTTGCATCTATGTTCATCAGTGATATTGGCCTGTAGTTTTCTTTTTTTGTGGCATCTTTGTCAGGTTTTGGTGTTAGGGTGATGGTGGCCTCATAGAATGAGTTTGGAAGTTTACCTTCCTCTGCAATTTTCTGGAAGAGTTTGAGTAGGATAGGTGTTAGCTCTTCTCTAAATTTTTGGTAGAATTCAGCTGTGAAGATGTCTGGACCTGAGCTTTTGTTTGCTGGAAGATTTCTGATTACAGTTTCAATTTCTGTGCTTGTGATGGGTCTGTTTTCTATTTCTTCCTGGTTCAGTTTTAGGAAGTTGTACTTTCTGAGAATTTGTCCATTTCTTCCACGTTGTCCATTTTATTGGCATATAATTGCTAATAGTAGTCTCTTATGATCCTTTGTATTTCTGTGTTGTCTGTTGTGATCTCTCCATTTTCATTTCTAATTTTATTGATTTGATTTTTCTCCCTTCGTTTCTTGATGAGTCTGGCTAATGGTTTGTCAGTTTTATTTACCCTTTCAAAGAACAAGCTTTTGGCTTTGTTGATTTTTGCTATGGTCTCTTTTGCATTTATTTCTGCCCTAATTTTTAAGATTTCTTTCCTTCTACTAACCCTGGGGTTCTCTGTCCTTGGGATTACAGAGAGTCAGACATGACTTACTGACTAAACAGCGTAGCAGCAGGGAACTAGATCCTACATGCAGCAAGAAAGAGTTTGCACACCACAAATAAAGACCCTGCAAGCTGCAACCAAAGATTCTGAATGCTGCAACAAAGATCAAAGACCCCATGTGCCACTGCTAAGACCTTGCACAGCCAAATAGATAAAGAACTATTTTTTAAAAAGAAAAGAAATCTGGACCTGCCTTAGCCAGGCCCTCTGCTTCAAGGTTTCTCACAGAGCTATAATCAAGGTGTTGGGCAGGACTGCAGTGTCATCTGAAAGCTCGACTTGGGAAGAATCCACTCCTAAGCTCCCAAAGATGGTGGCAGAATTCGGTTCCCTGCAGGCCCCTGGGCTGAGGGCCTCAGTGACCAGCTGGCTGTTGTCTTCATAAACCTCTTCAACGTGGTCACGTTATCCAAGCCTGCAGGCTGAGGAGGCACAGACTGAAGTTCCAGTCTTTTATAGCCTGATCATGGAAGTGACAGCCCACTGGCTTCCTCATAGGCTGTATTGGTTCTAAGTTTGTCCCAGGCCCCATCCACACACGAGGGGAAGGAATCTCATGAAAAGGTGAATGCCCAGAGGCTAGAGTCCCTGGGAGCCTTCTCAGAGTCTGCCCACCACCAGCTGAAGTGGCTGACAGCTTCTTCGGTTGGTTGACTGGAGCTTGGTCTCAACAGTCGTCCATGGCTCCTGAGGTTGAGATGCCAGTGCTGCCCAGAATGATGTGGGGTGGGGTGGAGGGGGGAACACTGGGCTAAATGAAAGTGTTAGTTGCTCAGTTGTGTCCTACTCTATGCAACCCCATGGACTGTAGCCTGTCCCACTCTTTGCAACCCCATGGACTGTAGCCTGCCAGGGAATTCTCCAGGCCAGCATACTGGAGTGGGTTGCCATTCTTTTCTCCAGGGGATGTTCCCGACCAAGGGATCAAACCCCAGTCTCCTGAATTTCAGGCAGATCCTTTACTGTCTGAGCCACGAGGGAAGCCCTAGGCTTAAGGGGGTGGATCTCAAACATGAAACTTGCTGGTTGAAAAGATTAACTGGGTATAGCTGATCCTGTGCCTGACCCTGGGAAGCTAGTCAGAGAAGTTTAATCACAACAGACACAGGACTTCCCTGGTGGTCCAGTGGCTGAGAATCCACCTGCCACTGCGGGGCACTTGAGTTCTATCCCTGATCCTGGAAGATCCCATGTGCCACAGGGCGACTAAGCCCCTGTGCCCTGGAGCCTGTGGTCTGCATCCAGAGAAGCCTCCACAATGAGAAACCCAGCCAGAGAAACAGTGAAAGTGAAGTCGCTCAACAGTGTCCGACTCTTTGCAACCCCATGGACTGTAGCCCACCAGGCTTCTCCATCCATGAGATTTTCCAGGCAAGAGGACTGGAGTGGGTTGCCATTTCCTGCTCCAGGGAATCTACCTGATCAATCTTCCTGGATCGAACCTGGGTCTCCCGCATGGTAGACAGACGCTGTTGCCTTCTGAGCCACCGGGGAAGTCTAACTAGAGAGAGCCCACACACAGTAATGAAGACTCAGCGCAGCCTAAATAAGTAAATAAACAGAGCAGCCACAACAAAACCCAGTGAGACAGGCAGGGCAAGAATTTCTCCAAAGTCCAATTAAAAGAACAAGACCAAGGTTCAGAGAGGTCGAGCAAAGTGCCCATAGTCACACAACACGCGCTGGTTCTGACTCTAGGGTGTATGCCTTCTCTGCTCCTCCTGTTGGGGGGAAGAAGGACTGAGGCAGAGCACATAGCCCCCTGCTGCTGCAGCTGAGCCCCAGACTTCGATCAGCCAGCCCAGGGAGCATGGACCTCTCATGCTCGGGGTGGTGTGGCCGGGAGTGACCAAGCGCTGGGCTGGACTGCCAGGGAGGGGGCAGCCAAGCTTTTGCTGGCCAAGAGGGATGCAGAGCTAGAAAAAAATCATTACAGGTAGATGAATTATTCACAGCATCGTTGACCTCTCAGGCCCTGGACAGCCGGGAGCTCGCCAAACATCCTAGCGCATCTTATTACCCAAGTGTAATGGCCTCTTTTTCTCTGTCTCAGAAGAAAACGATTCAACATCATCAAATATTAACGCAGGGCGGCTGACGCGGTGGCTGCTCACACACTGGCCCTTCTGGGCTGGCCCAGAGGTCAGGGATGACGCCAACCTGGGGCCCAGAGACTCGGCCGGAAAGGGCCCGGGTGGCCGTGACTTTCCTCCTAAGCCTGCCGAGTGAGGCCTCACACACAGCAGCCTCCCTCTGCCCCATAACCTCAGGAGCACCAGAAATGCTACGCTCGGTTTTCCTGAAACAGGGGTGAACGTTCATTCTGCACACTGTCCCCACGCTCAGTGGGTTTGAGATCCCCGGAGGGGGGTGTCTGCCCTCCCGAGGCTGAGGCATCTCGGGGTTTGTATTAGTGTCCCATGGCCGTGGTAACAGATTACTGCAAACCGAGGGTCTTAAGATAACAGATATTTATTCTCTCCAAGTTCCGGAGGCCGCAAGTCTGAGATCAAGCTGTCTGCAGGGCCACACTTCCCCTGAGGCCCTGGGAAAATAGCCTCCAGGCCTCTTTGGCTTCTGGCGGCCGCCAGCGGTCCTCAGCGTGCGGACACGTGATTCCCATCCCTGCCTCGGTCGCCACATGGGTTTCTCCCGTGGGTCTCTCCTCCTCGTCTCATAAGGACACCAGGCGTTGGATTCGGGGCCCGCCCTCCTCCAGGGTGACCTCATCCTAACTGACTACACCTACAACAACCCTGTTTCCAAATGGGAGCGCATTCTGAGGCTCCTGGTGGATACGCCCAGGAGGACTCAATTCAGTCCATCACAGGGTCCTTCACGGTCACAGTTCACCTGGGTTCTGATTTTCAGATCCACAAGTCAGGCAGGCAAACCAACCCCAGAGTTTCTCCGAGTTCCTTCTTCCTCTCTGGTCCACATCCACACCTCTCCCACTGTTTCCACAGGCCCCCTGGGGACGGGAAAGTTCAGAGGGCTTGTCTAAGACCCTCTGTCCAGGTGCCCCTCAGCTCACCCCCATCACTCAGAGGGACAGGGGCCTCTCAGTCCCCCGGACTGTGCCAGGTGCCAGGACCCTGAGCTCTGAGTTCTCAAGTCGGGGTACAGCCGATGCGGTGGACACCCTTCCCACATGCCCTTGGCTCTGACCTTCCCGGACACCCTGACCCAGCAGATTCCAACTCTGCACACCTAGGCCCTTTACCTGCGGTTTCTCCAGCCGTCATAGTCCAACTTGCTGCTGCATGGGGTGGCCCAGAGCCAGGAAGACCACGTTCCTCCCCACGGATCAGCCCTCAGCCGGCGGCCCCAGTGCCCTCACCCCTGGACTGGCCTGTTTGGCTGCTCATTCCGTGCTGTCTCAGAGACCCCTGAGGGCACAGGCTCCAGCACCCACCTCCCGGATGACTCTGTAGCCACCCCGCCTTCGCACCACAGTGCTTCACTCATCACCTCCCAGAGAAGCTCTCACATCCTTGCAGGGTCTGCTGCTGAGGAAATCCATCCTGAGACACACGGTCTAACATTTTCCCTTGCTAGTTCAGCCCAGGTCCCACTCTGGGACCCTCCACACGCCAAATCTTCTCTTCCTGATCCAATCGCCTCTCCTGCCTCACCAGGAAGTGGCTTCATTCATTTAAAAGCCAGAGTCTGAGTGTGAACTCACCAGCAGCCACCAGGCAGGCCGCCTACCCTCTCCTCCCACTGTTGCCACCTGTCCTGCATCTGCCCAGGGCAATCCCAGGATCATGCCACATCTGTCCCACGGTTTCCCTCTATCCTTTAGTTCAGGAGACCCCCACTTTGCAGGCACCCCCAGGGATCCCTCTGTCCATCCCTGAAGGCCAGCCCCGGCAACCCTCCTGCAGGAAGCGTCCCCACACCCTCCAGCCAGACACAGCCATACCCCCACCCCCCAGGCTCTTTGCAGGCACAGCCGATGGCCTCCACCGGTGTGTCCCCTCCACCCAAGCCACCCCTGTATCCTCGGCACCCTCAGAAAGCCAATCTGGGTCATCCATGGGTGTTTGACAATGAGGATGGCCAACACCCTAGTCTTAGTGGAGGGAGAAGGTGCGAGCACACGTGCTGACCTAGTGAAACTCTCCCGCAAACGTTTGCCAGCGCCTCTTCCCAGGCCCCGGGCTGTAGGGCACATACCGGGCCCACCTACCCCCCAGGCCTGCAGCAGCACACCTCTGAGCCACAGCACAGGCTGATCCTTGTGCCTGGAACCCCACCTATCATCCAGGTCCCTCCAGACCCTTGGCCAGGGATGGGGACTCCTCTGCTGCCCCCCAGGCCCCAGGCCTTGCCCCATCACTGTCCGTGGGCCTCTGGATCAGAACGGGCCTGCTAACTGGCCTGTCCTCTCAGGGGTCAGCTCTTTGGAGCAGTGAGATCAGCCAGCAGAGTCAGCAGTGTCTCCCAGCCCACTCTCCTCTCCCCAGGGCCCCCCTTCATCCTGTCCCCTCATCCTCCCACCTCGAGCTGCCCACATCCCCTCTGTCCTCACATCGTCTTGCCCTAAGTCCCGGAGCACAGCCCATTTCTGCCTTGATGCTTCCTGGCTTCTAAACAGTAGTATCCACCGCACCCTCACCTCTTGCCCAGGACACCTCGATCCCACCCTGGGCCTGGCCTGGGCAGGGTGACCCAGTGACTAGGACACAGCAGGAGTCTGGAGCTGCTCCCAGACCAGTGGGAGCAGCTGATGCATAAACAGCAGTGCAGCTCAGGGCACTGGGCAGAGGGTCCCCAAACACTGTGAGACAGTCTGTCTCCAGGGGGTGACACCTGAAGGCTGGACACAGTCAGGCATGAGGGAGGTGTTGGGGGACCAGGGAGCTGTGGCTGGAGGCAGAACCACGGCCAGTGGTCGGCTGTGAGCATTAGGGCCCAGGGGGGAGGCCGGGAGGGTGCAGGGCCTCCCGTTGGTCTGCCTGTACCTGGGGGGCGAGGGGAGATGCTGCAGTCTGGGCCACGTGGTGATTCTCAGGAACCTGAGGTGTTTTTGCCTTTGTAGGCTCCTTCCAATATTAAAAGTTTTCTTAATTATATTTTACAACTGCACTGGTATAAAGACAAATATAATCCAGGCTGGATTCATATTATTATATTTATCCTTTTCCTTTTGATTCTAAAAGAAATTAAAACGAAAAGATGTTTGCAGGCCCTGGCGCATGACGAGGCCCCTGTTTCTGTTGCTTTTTAAGGGACTGGGCAGTCTGAACTGCTGGGCCCAGCTCCCGCCGGAGGCTCCACTGCCTGGAGGGGTCACTGGAGCTAGGGGCACAGGGGGAAGAGAGCTGAGTTCCTGCAACTGGCAGTCACCTTGAGGGGGATGTCTAAAGCCAGACCTGAGGCTGAGGGGCTGGAGGGGTTCAGCTCACCCGTGGCTCACGGGACTGCTGCTTGGTCTCCCATGTCTCCTGAGGGGCTGGGGCTGGGAGCTGGCAGTGAAGCTCGTTTGCCCAAACCCCCAGCCACCAGGGAGGTTTCCTCATCTGTAAAGTGGGACCATTCATGTGGTGTGAACTACACTTGGTGCTTGGTGAGTCCTTGACAAGTGTCACCACCTTCCATTCTTATCTCTGTTATTAAGAGTTATCTGAAGGGTTTCCTTGGCCCCCAGCAACTCCCAGAATGATCGTCATTATCCCCACTCTACGGATGAGGAAGCTGACCAGCAGAGGACAGGGAGCTATCTGGGGCTGCGGGCTGCAGCAGCTCCAGTGAAGACAGGAGATTTCAGTTCCCAGGGAACAGTCTAGAAGCAGAGGTACAGGGCAGCCCCCCACACCCCACCCCGGCCATGGCACATTCACCACATCACCCACCTGGCCACCAAGGCTGGACGGGCCCCCAGGCCTCCCATTGCGTCCCCAAAGCTTCCGCAGCGGGATCTGCGGCTTGTTTTCTCTTTAAGTGGTGACTCATGTTCTGGAGACATCATATTGCAAGAACAGTACATTCTCTGGGGCCCACACGGGAAGGATGTATTTATCAGGACAGCTCAGGACTGACTGAGCCTCGTGCCTGAGGGCCTCGCAGCTCCACAATTCCCACATCCCTCGGAAGCAGCCAAGACCCTCGGAGCAAGTAGGCAGCATGGAGGTCCTGGGAGCCGCCACAGCCGCCGCCTGCCCTAGAGGGACAGATGGGCTGTGAAAGTACATCCTGGCGGCCCACAGAGCAGCCAGCCCTTCACCATGGAGCGTCAGCCTGCTGAGCAGCACCCCAAAGGGTACGGAAGAGTCTTCCACCCTGGGGTCTCCACTGGGTGATTTTAGCCACAGTCCGGCATGAGCCATGATCCATTTAACCTATTTGTTCAAGATTCATTCCTTTATATATTAAGTTTGCCAAGTGCCTATGCAGGGTAAGCATCCCTCTAGATACTGAGAACAGAGACGTGGACTAAACAGATCAGGTCCAGTGGGCGGAACAGAACTGAACACATCATCACATACTTCGTTAGTTAACGACATGCAGTGAGGGACAAGGAGCGTGGGGAAGTTCACCCAGGGCGCTTACCGGTGATGCCAAAAGCTTGGCTCTCTGTCCATGGGTGCCGAATCGAATCTCAGAGACAGTTTTGGGTGAAGTAGAAAAAGAATAGCTTAATTGCTTTGCCAGGCAAAGGGAGACGCAGTGGCTGGCTCCTGCCCCGAAAACCTGTGTGTCTCACCCTGGGAGGGTTTGATGAGGAGTTATATAGCTGCAGCCCATGGGGTCACAAAGAGTCAGACACAATTGAGCAACTGAACTCAACTCATTCAACTTCTATAGCCACAGTTCAAGAGTGAGGCTGCTGACAAGGTGAGGGTGTTTGGAGGGTCTCAAGGGCTGGCTCTCCTAATCTTTATGAACTTCCCTGGCCCCTTTAATCTGGCCTTAGGCGGTTTCCTGGACATGAGTGTGAGCAAACTCTGGAAGATGGTGAAGGACAGAGAAGCCTGGTGTGCTGAGTCGCAAAGAGTCAGACACAGCTGCGCGACTGAACAACTCAGCTGCTCTTCCTCTGAGCAGTAACTGTTGGAATCTGCCCTTTGGAACTCGGGGGAGGTCGTGGAGGCTGGAGTCTTGCCTACAAGAAACGGAGGACAGAAGGGTTTCTGTGCCCAGAAGCCCCACAGGGGCCTTGGTTCCACCAGGGAGGCCCCAGAAGGCTTCTCAGGCACAGAAACGCCTAGAAAGGGGACCAAGGAGAGGAGGAGATGCTGGGTGAGGGAGCAGCGTGAGATGGGAAGGAGGCTTCCTGTTCCCGTTCCAAGGCTGGTGATGTTCTGACAGCCGGCATGTTTGCTCTAGGACTCTGCCCCAGGCTCTGCCCGAGGCCCCGAGACGCGCAGGTACACCCCGGTCCTGCCTCCAGCTGCCCGGTGTCATCAGGAGAGGCAGACGTTTCGGGACCATCTCCGGACGCACCCACTCCCTTTTCCCTTCCTCTCTTATGTGCCCTCTTGCCACACAGCTCAGCCAGGAAGATTCTTGCTTTAGGAGGAGTGTGAGGACCCCTGGGAACAAGGGCATCCTGGAGTCTGGGAGATGGAGCACCTGTCACCCAGGACTTCCCACCTGACCAGACAAGGGAGCTGAAATCCAGCGGGGAGGAGGAGTGGTGAGGGTCCTTCAATCCCCCAGGGACTCTCAGGAATGTGCCAAAACCCTGGAAGATGCCCAAGAAGCCTCTGGGTAGGAAACATCCCAGGTAACCCAGTAACTGTCCCTCCCCTAGACCCTGCAAGAGCCCCTCACCACTCTGCCCACCTGTGCTCCACCCCATTCTCCACCCCGAAGCCAGGGATGCAGTTCAAAACCCAATGTATACAATGGAATATTATTCAGCAGTAAAAAAAGAATGCATTTACATCAGTTCTAATGAGGTGGATGAACCCAGAGCCTATTATACAGGGTGAGGTGAGTCAGAAAGAGAAAAACAAAAATCATATATTAATGCACAGACGTGTATATGTGGAATCTAAAAAGATGGTATTGATGAATGTAGTGCCACAGTGGAGACACAGATGTAGAGAATAGACTTGTAGACACAGCAGGGGAAGGAGAGGGTGGGACAAATGGGGAGAGTATCACTGAAACATACGCATTCATTTCAGTTCAGTTCAGTCGCTCAGTCGTGTCCGACTCTTTGCGACCCCATGAATCGCAGCACGCCAGGCCTCCCAGTCCTTCACCAACTCCCGGAGTTCACTCAGACTCACATCCATAGAGTCCGTGATGCCATCCAGCCATCTCAATCCTCTGTCGTTCCCTTCTCCTCCTGCCCCCAATCCCTCCCAGCATCAGAGTCTTTTCCAATGAGTCAACTCTTCGCATGAGGTGGCCAAAGTACTGGAGATTCAGCTTTAGCATCATTCCCTCCAAAGAAATCCCAGGGTTGATCTCCTTCAGAATGGACTGGTTGGATCTCCTTGCAGTCCAAGGGACTCTCAAGAGTCTTCTCCAACACCACAGTTCAAAAGCATCAATTCTTCAGTGCTCAGCCTTCTTCACAGTCCAACTCTCACATCCATACATGACCACTGGAAAAACCATAGCCTTGACTAGATGGACCTTAGTCGGCAAAGTAATGTCCCTTCTTTTGAATATGCTATCTAGGTTGGTCATAACTTTTCTTCCAAGGAGTAAATGTCTTTTACATTCATGGCTGCAGTCACCATCTGCAGTGATTTTGGAGCCCCCCAAAATAAAGTCTGACACTGTTTCCACTGTTTCCCCATCTATTTCCCATGAAGTGATGAGACTGGATGCCATGATCTTCATTTTCTGAATGTTGAGCTCTAAGCCAACTTTTTCACTCTCCTCTTTCACGTTCATCAAGAGGCATTTTAGTTCCTCTTCACTTTCTGCCATAAGGGTGGTGTCATCTGCATATCTGAGGTGATTGATATTTCTCCCGGCAATCTTGATTCCACCTTGTGTTTCTTCCAGTCCAGCGTTTCTCATGATGTACTCTCCATATAAGTTAAATAAGCAGGGTGACAATATACAGCCTTGATGTACTCCTTTTCCTATTTGGAACCAGTCTGTTGTTCCATGTCCAGTTCTAACTGTTTCTTCCTGACCTGCATACAGGTTTCTCAAGAGGCAGGTCAAGTGGTCTGGTATTCCCATCTCTTGAAGAATTTTCCACAGTTTATTGTGATCCACACAGTCAAAGGCTTTGGTGTAGTCAATAAAGCAGAAATAGATGTTTTTCTGGAACTCTCTTGCTTTTTCCATGATCCAGCGGATGTTGGCAATTTGATTTCTGGTTCCTTTGCCTTTTCTAAAACCAGCTTGAACATCAGGAAGTTCACGGTTCACGTATGGCTGAAGCCCGGCTTGGAGAATTTTGAGCATTACTTTACTAGCGTGTGAGATGAGTGCGGTTATGCATCACCGTGTGTAAAATAGCTAGCCAGCGGGAATCTGCTGTGTGGCAAATGCTGGGAGCTCAGATTCAGTGCTCTGTCACAAGCTAGAGGGGTGAGATGGACTTGGAGGTGGGAAGGAGGTTCAAGAGGGAAGGAACATGTGTGTACTGGGCTGATTGATGCTGATGTAAGGCAGAAATGATCACAATATTGTAAAGCAATTATCCTCCAATTAAAAATAAATCATTTTAAAATGGCAAAAATAAAGAGATTAATTTTTTTAAGTACAGAAAATCACACACACACACACACAGCCCCAGACTTTTGGTCTCTAGTCCAGCATGGAAGCGTGGAAGCTGCTGCTTCAGGCCTAACAACAAGCAAAAACCTGCACAAGCTGAAAAATCAACAATTCTTGCTAGATTTGCAAAAGAGGTGAGGCCACGGGGAAAACTGCTGTCCCCGCTAGGGAGGCACAAGCAGGTGAGTCCAGAGAAGAGAGGCCCCCAGGAGCAGAAAGCCACCCAGGGCCCAGGAGGGGGAGGGAGCTCGAACAGAAGCTGGTGGAGCGCTAGGGCCTCAGTGTGGCCAGGGACGGCCCTGTGGCTCAGACAGGAAAGAATCTGCCTGCAGCACAGGAGACACGGGTTCAGTCCCTGGATCAGGAAGAGCTTCTGGAGAAGGGAATGGCAGCCCACTCCACCATTCTTGCCTGGGGGACTCCCATGGACAGAGAAGCCTGGCAGGCAAGAGTCCACAGGTTCACAAAGAGTTGGACATGACTGAGCGACTCACACTCCACTCAGGGTGAGCAAGACCCTGAACTGAAGCTCCAGGGGGGCCAGTGCAAGAGGGATCCTCACCTGTCTGTGTACTTCGCCTCCAACAGCCCAAGCTGCTCTCACAAGGGAATACTGGAGGAAAAATCTCTGTGTCCTTCCAGCAGAGGAGGGGGAAAGGAATCATTGTGGAATATGCCAGAATATTCCATTCTTCACAAAGCCCTCAGGGGAAACCAGTTTAACCTAATCTATCAGATTTAATCTATCAAATTATTTAAGCTATTAGCAATAGTAGCAGTGTTAGTCATTCAGTCGTGTCTGACTATGTGACCCCACAGACTGCAGCCCGCTAGGCTCCTCTGCCCATGGGATTCTCCAGGCAAGAGTAGTAGAGTGGGCTGCCACTCCCTTCTCCAGGAGATCTTCCCGACCCAAGGATCAAACCTGAGTCTCCTGCGTTGCATGTGGATTCTTTACCATCTGAGCCACCAGGGAAGTCCAGTCAGAGCCTAACAGAGTGTTAGAGAGAAAGGAGCATTATAACACAATTTCAAACCACTCTAGATGTCCTATCCCATCTAAGGGGGAAGGGATGAGAAACATTCATGAAATTCACAGTCCAGAGGCACAGGCTCACTGTAGGACTGAGATCTGGAATGCTGCCTTACCTCCACATTCAGCTCAGTTCAGTCGCTCAGTCATGTCCGACTTTCTGCGACCCCATGAATCACAGCACGCCAAGCCTCCCTGTCCATCACTAACTCCCGGAGTTCACTCAGACTCACATCCATCGAGTCAGTGACGCCATCCAGCCATTTCATCCTCTGTCGTTCCCTTTTCCTCCTGCCCCCAATCCCTCCCAGCATCAGAGTCTTTTCCAATGAGTCAACTCTTCGCATGAGGTGGCCAAAGTACTGGAGATTCAGCTTCAGCATCATTCCTTCCAAAGAAATCCCAGGGCTGATCTCCTTCAGAATGGACTGGTTGGATCTCCTTGCAGTCCAAGGGACTCTCAAGAGTCTTCTCCAACACCACAGTTCAAAAGCATCAATTCTTCAGTGCTCAGCCTTCTTCACAGTCCAACTCTCACATCCATACATGACCACTGGAAAAACCATAGCCTTAACTAGATGGACCTTAGTCGGCAAAGTAATGTCTCTGCTTTTGAATATGCCATCTAGGTTGGTCATAACTCTTCTTCCAAGGAGTAAGCGTCTTTTAATTTCATGGCTGCAGTCACCATCTGCAGTGATTTTGGAGCCCCCAAAAATAAAGTCTGACACTGTTTCTACTGTTTCCCCATCTATTTCCCATGAAGTGATGGGACCAGATGCCATGATCTTCGTTTTCTGAATGTTGAGCTTTAAGCCAACTTTTTCACTTTCCACTTTCACTTTCATCAAGAGGCTTTTTAGTTCCTTTTCACTTTCTGCCATAAGGGTGGTGTCATCTGCATATCTGAGGTTATTGATATTTCTCCCAATCTTCATTCCACCTTGTGTTTCTTCCAGTCCAGCATTTCTCATGATGTACTCTGCATATCAGTTAAATAAGCAGGGTGACAATATACAACCTTGACGTACTCCTTTTCCTATTTACTGAAGTCCTATTTCTAAAAGTTTCTTTCTTCTATCCGTTATGCTGCGGCTATCAAGAAAAAATTACACTGCACACTTTAAAATTAAAAGGCAAAAGAACATAGTTTGAAGAGACAGGACAAGCATCAGAATCAGATTCTGATACAGCAAGGAGGGCAAGAATCCCTTAGAAGAAATGGAGTAGCCATCATAGTCAAGAAAAGATCCCGAAATGCAGTACTTGGGTACAATCCCAAAAACAACAGAATGATCTCTGTTCGTTTTCCAAGGCAAACGATTCAGCATCGCAATAATCCAAGTCTATGCTCCAACCACTAATTCCAAAGAAGCTGAAATTGAACAGTTCTATGAAGACCTCCAAGACCTTCTAGAACGAACACCCAAAAAAGGTGTCCTTTTCATCATAGGGGTTTGGAATGCAAAAGTAGGAAGTCAAAAGATACCTGGAGTAACAGGTAAGGTTGGCCTTGGAGTGCAAAATGAAGCAGAGCAAAGGCTAACAGAGTTCTGACAAGAGAGCACACTGGTCATATCACCCTCTTTCAGTGACATGAGAGACTAGCCTACACAGGGACATCACCAGGTGGTCAATGATGAAATCGGATTGATTATACTCTTTGAAGCTGAAGATAGAGAAGTTCTATACAGTCAGCAGAAAAGAGACTTGGAGCTGACTGTGGCTCAGATCATGAGCTCCTTATTGCAAAATTCATGCTTAAATTGAAGAGAGTAGGGAAAACCACTAGACCATTCAACTATGATCTATCAAATCCCTTATGGTTGATTATACAGTGGAGGTGACCAATAGATTCAAGGGATTAGATCTGATAGAGTGCCTGAAGAACTATGGACGGAAGTTTGTAACACTGTACAGGACACACTGACCAAAACCATCTCTAAGAAAAAGAAATGCAAGAAGGCGAAATGGTTGTCTGAGGAGGCCATATGAACACCTGAGAAAAGAAGAGAAGCTAAAGGCAAAGGAGAAAGGGAAAGATACCCAACTGAATGCAGAGTTTCCAAGAACAGCAAGGAGAGATAAGGAAGCCTTCCTTAGTGATCAGTGCAAAGGAATAAAGGAAAACAATAGAGTGGGAAAGACTAGAGAGCTCTTCAAGAAAATTAGAGATACCGAGGAACATTTCATGCAAAGATGGGCTCGATAAAGGACAGAAACAATATGGACTTAATGGAAGAGACTGACGAAGAGGGGGCAAGAATACAGAGCTGCACAAAAAAAGGTCTTCATGACCCAGATAACCATGATGGTGTGATCACTCACCTAGAGCCAGACATCCTGCAATGTGAAGTCAAGTGGGCCTCAGGAAGCATCACTATGAACAAAGCTAGTGGAGATGATGTAATTCAAGCTGAGCTATTTCAAATCCTGGAAGATGATGCTGTGAAAGTGCTGCGCTCAATATGCCAGCAAATTTGGAAAACTCAGCAGTGGCCACAGGACTAGTAAAGATCAGTTTTCATTCCGATGCCAATGAAAGGCAATGCCAGAGACGGTTCAAACTACGATATAATTGTGCTCATTTCACATGCTAGCAAAGTAATGCTCAAAATCCTTCAAGCTAGGCTTCAACAGTATGTGAACCAAGAACTTCCAGATGTATAAGCTAGATTTAGAAAAGGCAGAAGAACCAGACATCAAATTGCCAAAATCCACTGACTCATAGAGAGAGTAAGGGAATTCTAGAAAAACATCTATTTCTGCTTTATTGACTATGCCAAAGCCTTTGACTGTGTGGATCACAACAAACTGTGGAAAATTCTTCAAGAGATGGGAATACCAGACCACCCTACCTGCCTCCTGAGAAACCTACATGCAGGTCAAGAAGCAACAGTTAGAACTGAACATGGACCAATGGACTGGTTCCAAACTGGGAAAGGAGTATGTCAAGGCTGTATATTGTCACCCTGCTTATTTAACTTCTATATAGAGTACATCATGCAAAATGACAGGCTGGATAAAGCACAAGCTGGAATCAAGATTGCCAGGAGAAATATCAATAATCTCAGATATGCAGACTATTCCACTCGAATGACAGAAAGTGAAGAGGAACTAAAGAGCCTCTTGATGAAGGTGAAAGAGGAGAGTGAAAAAGTTGGCTTAGAACTCAGCATTCAAAAAACAAAGATCATGGCATCCAGTCCCAGAACTTCATGGCAAATAGATGGGGAAACAATGGAAACAGTGACAGAGTTTATTTTCTTGGGTTCCAAAATCACTGCAGGTGGTGACTGCAGCCAAGAATTTAAAAGACACTTGCTTCTTGGAAGAAGAGCTATGACAAACCTAGACAGCATAATAAAAAACAGAGACATCACTTTGCCAACAAAGGTCCATATAGTCAAAGCCATGGTTTTTCTAGTAGTCATGTATGGATGTGAGAGTTGGACCATAAAGAAGGCTGAGTGCCAAAGAATTGATGCTTTTGAACTGTGGTGTTGGAGAAGACTCTTGAGAGTCCCTTGGACTGCAAGGAGATCCAACCAGTCCATCCTAAAGGAAAGTCCTGAATATTCATTGGAAGGACTGAAGCTGAAGCCAAAGCTCCAATACTTTGGCCACCAGATGCAAAGAGCTGACTCATCTGAAAAGACACTGATGCTGAGAAAGATCAAGGGCAGGATGGCATCATCAGTTCAGTGAACATGAATTTGAGCAAACTCTGGGAGCTAGTGAAAGACGGGGGAGCTTGGCCTGTTGCAGTCAGACCGAACAACAACTGGGCAGGATGACTGGAATGATGAAGACAATGATGATTGATACACTAGGGATTTAATGAGCAAAGTCGACAGCATGCAAGAACAGATGTGTGGTGTAAGCCGAGACCTGGAAATCCTGAGAAAGAACCCAAAAGAAATTCTGCATATCTAACACACTGCAATGGAAATGCCTTGAGTGGCTTATTAGTCTACTGGACATAGCTGAGGAAAAAACCTCTCGGCTTGAGAATATCTCAGTAGAAACCTCCAAAATCAAAAGCCAAGAGAATAAAGGCTGAAAAAAAAAAAAAAGAACAGAATATCCGAGGAATGCAGGACAATTACAAATGCGTAGCCCATGCATAATAGGGAATTCCAGCAGGAGAAGAGAGAGAGGCAGGAGAAACATCTGAAACAATTTCCCCCAGTTAACGCCAAACACCAAATCGCAGGTCCAGGAACCTCACAGAACACCAAACAGGATAAGTGCTCCCCAAAATTACACCTAAGCATTTCATTTTCAAACTGCAGAAAAGTGGAAATAAAGAACAAAAATCATAAAAGAAGCCAGAGCGGGGGAAAATCATGTTGTCTATAGAAGAGCAAAGGTAAGGATTACTTCCAGCTCCTCAAGAATGGAGAGAAGTATTTAAAGTGCTGAGGGAAAAAACGCACAAATTCAGAATTCTGTACCCTGTGAAATTACCCTTTACAACTGAAGGAGAAATAAAGGCTTTCTCAAACAAAAACTGAGGGAATTCGTGGCTGGTAGACTTGCCTATCAAGAAATGCTCCAAGTAGTTCTGTAAAGAGAAGGAAAATAATATGGGTCAGAAACGTGGAACAGTGTAAAGAAAGGATGAGCACAGGGGAAGAAAAAGGGAAGGTAAAATAAAACCTTTCATTTTCTTTTTCTTTTACCTAACAGATAACAGTTTGTTCCAAATAATCACGCCGACAATATGTTTGATTTTATACACAAACACACATGCATGATATAGGATTATGAATATTTATGTACAAATAAAATGAGCGACTTCCCTAGCGGTCTAGTGGACTTTACCTTCCAATGCAGGAAATGCAAGTTCAACCCCTGGTCAGGGAACCACATGCCTTGTGGTCAAAAAACATAAAATGGAAACAATATTGTAACGAATGCAGTAAAGACTTTTTAAATTTTTTTACTTAAAAGCCAAAATAAAAGGAATGATGGCAAAGACACAAAGGATAGGAGGGAGAAACTAGGATTATTTTCTTATTATAAGGGATTGGTACAACCCAAGAAATGATACAGTGTTGTTTGAAATGGATTGGATTAGCTGTAAATGTATATTGCAAACTCTAGGTCAACCAACAACAACAACAAAAAAAAAAAAAACTGAAAGGATAAGAAAGGAGAAGAACTGGAACCATCTAAAATGCTCAATTAAACCACAAAAGGCATCAACAAGGATGAACCTTGAGAATGCCGTGTTAAGTGAAGTAAGTCAGACGGAGAAAGACAAATAGTGTGTGAGCTCACTTATATGTGGAATCTAAAATAGTTGAAATCATAGATACAGGATACAAGGCTGCAAGCTTTCAAGTGTAAGATGAACAAGTTCAGGGGATCTAACATACAGCTCGTGACTCACATTATCAATACTGTATTGTGGAGTGAAAGTTCTCACCACAAGGAAAAAAGGTGACTCAGTGAGGTGATGGATGTGTTAACTACCTTTATTGTGGTAATCATTTCACAATATATACTTACATCAAATCATTGTTTCGTACCTTAAATTTATACAATTTCTTCTGTCAATTATACCTCAATATAGCTGGAGAAAAAAAGAGAGTAGTTACTCTAACACAAAAATCTCCAAATATCAAGTGCTTAACAGATGTTTATTTCTTACTCAAAACACACACACACATACACAAAAGGCAGAAAAAGTAGAAGCCAAAAATAGTAACAGAGAACAATGATAACAAATATAAGACAGCGGCAAATGTGGTAGACATTAATCCAACCACATGCTGATCACTTTGAATGTCAATAGTCTAAACTCATCAATTAGAATAAAAGACAGAAGTTGGTAGAGTGGATCAAAAAACAAGAGCCAGCTACAGACTGTCTAACAGATATTCACTTTCATATAAAGGTGCCAGCAGATTAAGTGTAAATGGATGGATGGGGAATTTCCTGGTGGTCCAGCGGTTGGGACTCAGCACTGTCACAGCTGCAGCCCTGGGTACAATCCCTGGTCAGGGAAACAAGATCTCACAAGCTTTGCAACAAAGACAAAAAAGAGTAAATGGATGTGGAGCTACCCCGGTGGCTCAGTGGTAAACAGTTCTGCCAAGGCAGGCCACACGGGTTCGATCCCTGGTCTGGGAAGACCCCACATGCCTTGGAATAACAAAGCCCATGAACCACAGCTACTGAGCCAGCCAGGGAGCCACAACCACTGAGCCCACGCACAGCAACAAGGAGGCCCGAGCACCCGGAGCCCGTGCTCTGCAACAAGAGAGACCACCGCAGTGAGAAGCCCGCACACAACAGCAAAGAACAGCCCCCCTCCCCCGCCCCCCCCATACAGCTAGAGCAACAGGTCATGCAGCAGCAGAGACCCAGCACAGCTAAAAGTAAAGACAGGAATCGTTCTTAAGTAAATGAATGGATAGAGCATTGCCTGATAGTCCAGTGGTTAGGATTGGGCACTTGCATTCCTGCGGCCAGGGTTCAATCCCTAGCCAGGGAACTAAGATCCCACAAGCCTCATAGCAAAGCCAAAAAAAAAAAAAGTAAATGGATGGAAAAAAATATACCACGCTAACACTAATCAAAAGAAAGCAGGGATAGCTAATTAATTTCAGACAGAGCAGACTTCAAAGCAAAGAGTTTTATCAGGGATGAAGAAGGGTGTTGCAAAGTGATAAAGGAGTCAATTTTCCAAAAGGACATATCCTTAATGTGTGTGCACCTAACAACACAGTATCACAATATATGTGGGAAAAACTAATAGAGTTTCAAAGAGAAATAGATGAACCCCCTATCATGGTTGGAGACTCCAACTCCCCTCTATCAGAAATGGGCAGATCCAGCAGGCAGAAAATTAGTAAGGACATAGCTGAACCCAGCAACACCATCAATCAACTGGATAAAATTGACACCTATAGACGACTTCATCCAAAAAGAGCAGATTACATACTCTTCCCAAGCTCACACAGAACATTCACCATGATAGACCACTTATGGGCAGAAAACACACTTTAACGAATTTTAAAGAACAGAAAGCATACAATGTCTGCTCTCCAGACCACAATGGAATTAAGTGAGAAATCAATAATAAAAAGAAAACTGGAGAATCCTCAAACAGATGGAGATTAAGCAACACACTTCTAAATCACACATGGATAGAAAGAGAAATTGTAAGAGAAATTTTAAAATAGAGTTGACCATTGAACAACATGTGTTCGAACTGCACAGGTCACTTAAATGTGGAGTTTTTCAATAAACTCATCCTACAGTACTATACAATCTATGGTCGGTTGAATCTATAGATGGGCAACAGCTGATACAGAAGACCAACTGCAAAGTTATATGCAGATCTCCAGCTGTGAGGGGATCAGCACTCCTAACCCCTGCATTGTTCAAAATGAGAATGAAAGCATAACTTATCGAAATATGTGGGATACAGCAAAAGCTGTACTTTAAAGGAAATGTATAGCATTGCGTGCATATATTAGAAAAGAAGGAAGATCTAAAATCAGTCATCTAGTCTACCTCAAGGAACTGGGAAAAGACCAATTTAAAACCAAAGTAAGAAGAAGAAAATAAATAAGAATTAGAGCAGAAATCCATAAAATTGAAAATAAGAGCTCAACAGAGAAAAATCAACCAACCTGGTTTGTTGAAAAGATCAAACTTGGTTCTTTGAAAAGATCAATAAAATCAACAAGCCTCTAGGCAGGCTAACTAAAAAAGAAGACTCAAATTACTAGTACTAAAAATGAAAGTGGGAACATCACTATAAATCCCACGGACATTAAAACAAATACCATGAACTATGAATCAGGGAGTTCTATGAACAACTCTGTACCCACAAATCTGATCTCTTACATGAAAGAGATCAGTTCCTCAAAAGACACAGTCTGCCAAAACTCTCATAAGAATACACAGACAATCTTAAAAGTACTGTGTCTACTAAAGATTATTTTTCTGTGTGCTTAGTCATGTCCAACTCTGCGACCCCATGGCCTGTAGCCTGCCAGACCCTCAGCCCATGGAATTTTCCAGGCAAGAATACTGGAGTGGGTTGCCATTTCCTTCTCTAGGGGATCTTCCTAACCCAGGGATCAAACTCAGGTCTCCTAAACTGCAAGAAGATTCTTTACTACTAGTGCCACCTGGGAAGTAACAATTAATAACCTTCCAAACATAAAACACCAGACCCAGATGGGTTCACTGGTGAATTCTACCAAGCATTTAAGGAAGAAATTATACCAGTTCTCTACAATTTCTTTCAGAGGAAGCAGAGGAAATATTTCCTAACACATTCTGTGAGGCTAATACCAAAGCCAGACAAGGAAATTACCAGAGAAGAAAACTACAGATCAATATCTCTCATAAATATAGCTGCAAAAACCCTCAAAAAATATTAGCAAGCCAAACCCAACAGTGCATAAAAAGAATTGTAGACAAGCAAGTGGGATTTATTCCAGGTATGCAAGGCTGGTTCAAGATTTGAAAATCAATTAATGTAATCAATCACATCTACAGGCTAAAGAAAAATCATGATCAAATTAACAGATGTGGAAAAATTCCTTGATAAAATCCAAAATCCATCTATGATTTTTAGAAAAAAACTCAGTAAACTAGGAATCGAGAGGAAGTTCCTCAATTTGATAAAGAATATCTAAAAACCCCACAGCTAACATCATCAGTCAGTTCAGTTCAGTTCAGTCGCTCAGTCGTGTCCGACTCTTTGCGATCCCATGAATCCCAGCACGCCAGGCCTCCCTGTTCATCACCATCTCCCGGAGTTCACTCAGACTCATGTCCATTGAGTCCGTGATGCCATCCAGCCATCTCATCCTCGGTCATCCCCTTCTCCTCCTGCCCCCAATCCCTCCCAGCATCAGAGTCTTTTCCAATGAGTCAACTCTTCGCATGAGGTGGCCAAAGTACTGGAGTTTCAGCTTCATCATCATTCCCTCCAAAGAAATCCCAGGGCTGATCTCCTTCAGAATGGACTGGTTGGATCTCCTTGCAGTCCAAGGGACTCTCAAGCTAACATCATACCTAAAGGTAAGAAACTAGAAGTTTTCCACATAAGATCAAGAACAAGGCAAATAGGTTCCTTCTCATCACTGCTTTTCAACGTTGTACTGGAAGTTCTAGCTAATGTAATAAGACAAGAAAATGAAATAAAAGGTATACGGATTGGGAAGGAAGAAATAAAACTGCCTTTTTCAACATGATTGTCCAAGTGAAAAATCCAGAAGAACTGACAAAAACAAAACAAGACAAAACCAGAAAACTAGAACAAGTGATCCTGTATGTCAAGCCTGCAAGATACAGGATTAATACAGGCATTCCTCAGAGACACTGTGGGCTTGGTTGCAGACCACCAACATAAGGAAAATGCCATAATAAAGCAAGTCGCACGTTTGTTTTTTTTTTTTCGATTTCTCAGTGCATATACAAAGTTACATTTACACTGTACTGTAATCTATTGTGCACAACAGCAACATGTCTAAAAAAAAACACACAATGTACGTACCTTAATTTAGAAATTCTGTATTACTAAAAAAATGCTAACCAACATCTAAGCCTTCAGTGAGTAGTAGTAACATCAAAGATCGCCAATCACAGATCACCATAGTAAATACAATAATAATGAAATATGTTAAGAATTATCAAAAGGCAATACAGAGGCACTGAGAAAATACTGTGTGAAAAATGGTGCCAACAGACTTGATCGATCCAAAGTTGCCTCAAACCTTTAATTTGGGGAAAAAAAAAAATGTGTCATCTGTGAAACACGACAAATAAAAGAAAAATAAAATGAGCTGTGCTTGTGTATAAAAATCAATTGGTTTCTTATATTCCAGTAATGAACAAGTGGAATTTGAAACCAAAAGTACAAAACCATTTATATTAGCATTCCCCAAAATGAAATACTTAGGTGTGAACCTAGCAAGATATACCTAAAGACTTACATGAGGAGATCCTAATGAAAGACACTTTTTTAAGATTCTAAATAAAAGGAAAGATATTTCATAGTCATGGGTAAAAAAACTCAATATTGTCAAGATGTCAGTTCTTCCCAACCTCATCTATAGATTAAATGCAATCCCCAAAAGTCAAAACCCCAGGAGGTCATTCTGTGAACATCAACAAAGTGATGCTAAAGTTCATGGGAGGACTTCTCTGATGGTATGGTGAATAAGAAGCCATCTGCCAGTGCAGGGGACACAGGTTCAATCCCTGTTCCTGGAAGATCCCACATGCTCCAGGGCAACGAAGCCGTGCACCACGATTACTGAGCCTCATCTCTAGGGCTCGGGCTCTCAAGCCACAACCACAGAGCCTGTGCAACAATTATTGATGCCTGCACACCTAGAGCTTGTGCTTCTCAAGAGAAGCCACCGCTATGAGGAGCCCGCCCGCCGCAAGGGAGAGTAGTCCCTGCTTACCACGACGAGAGAAAGCCTGACAGCCATAATTTTTTAAAAGAGGCAAAATCATAAATTAGAAATAAAGTTTACGGGAGTTCCCTGGGGGCCCAGTCGTTAGGACCCACGGCCCTGGGTTCAATCTCTGGTCAGGGAACTAAGATCCTGCAAGTCCCATGGCACAGCCAATAAACAAGCAAACAAGTAACTAAAGTTGATACGGAGAGGGGAGAGACTCAGAGTAGCCAACACAACGTTCAGGCAGAACAAAGTTAGAGAACTGGCATTACCCAAATTCAAGACATATTAAAAATCTACAGTATTCAAGACCGTGTTACTGGTGAAAGGGAAAGAACGTGAAAGCTGCCCAGCCGTATCCGACTCTTTGCAACCCCCTGGAAATTCTCCAGGATAGAATACTGGAGTGGGTAGCCTTTCCCTTCTCCAGGAGATCTTCCCAACCCAGGGACTGAACCCAGGTCTCCCACGTTGCAGGCACATTCTTTACCAGCTGACCCACCAGGGAAGCCCAAATAGATCAGTGAAACAGGACAAAGGGCCCAGAAACAGACCCTTTATGTAAATAAAGTCAGCTGACCTTTAATAATGGGACAAAGATTGTCTCTTCAACAAATGGTGCTGGAACAACTGGACCTCCACATGCAAAGAAAATGAATCTAGACACAGACTCTACACCTTCACAAAGGCTAATTCCAAATGGATCACAGACCTAAATGTAAAATGCAAAACACAAAACTCCTAGAAGCTAACGTAGGAGAACATCTGGATGACCCTGGGTTAGGTGATGACTTTTTAGACATCAAAGGCAAGATCCATCAAAGAAAAAAAACCTGATAAACTGGACGTTACTAAAATTTTAAAGTTCTCCCCTGTCAAAGACACTGTCAAAAGAATGAAAAGACAAGGAGAAAATATTTGCAAAAGACAGATCTGAAAACAGTTTATCCAAAATATAAAAAGAACTCTCAAAATTCAATGATAAGAAAGTAAAGAGTTGGATTAAAAAATAGGCCCAAGACCTTAACAGACACTTCAGCAAAGAAGATACACTCATGGCAAGCAAACATATGAAAAGATGGCCCACATCATATGTCATCAGGGAAATTCTAATTAAAGCAATAGTGAGATTCTGTGCATGCTCAGTTGCTAAGCTGTGTCTGACTCTTCGCAACCCCGTGGGCTGTCACCCACCAGGCTCCTCTGTCCATGAAATTTTCCAGGCAAGAATACTGGAGTGGGTTGCCATTTCCTCCTCCAGGGGATCTTCTGGACCCAGGGATCAAATCCATGTCTCCTGTGTCTCCGGCCCTGGCAGGCAGATTCTTTACTACTGTGCCACTGGGGAAGCTGCTAATGAGATACCACTACAACACTTTTCAGTTCAGTCCAGTTCAGTTGCTCATTTACGTCTGACTCTTTGTGACTCCATGGACTGCAGCATGCCAGGCCTCCTTGTCCATCACCAACTCCCGGAGTTTACCCAAACTCATGTCCCTTGAGTCAGTGATGCCATCCAATCATCTCATCCTCTGTCATCCCCTTCTCCTCGCACCTTCAATCTTTCCCAACATCAGGGTCTTTTCCAGTGAGTCAGTTCTTCACATCAGATGGCCAAAATATTGGAGTTTCAGCTTCAACATCAGTCCTTCCAATGAACACTCAGGACTGATCTCCTTTATGATGGACTGGTTGTATCTCCTTGCAGTCCAAGACTCCTTGCAGTTTCAAGAGTCTTCTCCAACACCACAGTTCAAAAGCATCAATTCTTTGGTGCTCAGCTTTCTTTATAGTCCAACTCTCACATCCATACATGACTATTGGAAAAACCAAAGCCTTGACTAGACAGATCTTTGCTGGCAAAGTAATGTCTCTCCTTTTTAATATGCTGCTAGGTTGGTCGTAACTTTCCTTCCATGGAGTAAGCGTCTTAATTTCATAGCTACAATCACCATCTGCAGTGATTTTGGAGCCCCCAAAAATAAAGTCTGACACTGTTTCCACTGTTTTCCCATCTGTTTGCCATGAAGTGATGGGACCGGATGCCATGATCTTCGTTTTCTGAATGTTGAGCTTTAAGGCAACTTTTTCACTCTCTGCTTTCACTTTCATCAAGAGGCTCTTTAGTTCTTCTTCACTTTCTGCCATAAGGGTGGTGTCATCTACATGTTTGAGGTTATTGATATTTCTCCCGGAAATCTTGATTCCACCTTGTGTTTCTTCCAGTCCAGCGTTTCTCATGATGTACTCTGCATATAAGTTAAATAAGCAGGGTGACAATATACAGCCTTAATGTACTCCTTTTCCTATTTGGAACCAGTCTGTTGTTCCATGTCCAGTTCTAACTGTTGCTTCTTGACTTGCATACAGATTTCTCAAGAGGCAGGTCAAGTAGTCTGGTATTCCCATCTCTTGAAGAATTTTCCACAGTTTATTGTGATCCACACAGTCAAAGGCTTTGGCATAGTCAATAAAGCAGAAATAGATGTTTTTCTGGAACTCTCTTGCCTTTTCGATGATCCAGCAGATGTTGGCAATTTGATTTCTGGTTCCTCTGCCTTTTCTAAGACCAGCTTGAACATCTGGAAGTTCACAGTTCACATATTGTTGAAGCCTGGCTTGGAGAATTTTGAGCATTACTTTACTAGCGTGTGAGATGAGTACATCACCCCTTTTAGAATGGCCCAAACCTGGAACACTGACAACATCAAATGCTGGTAAGGATGAGAAGGGACAAGAGCTCATGTTCATTGCTGCAAAGAATGCAAAATGGCCATATGATCCAAGATCACCCTCTTTTGTATTTACCCAAATGAGCTGAAAACTTACATCCACACAAAAACCTGCACTGAGGTGCTTATAGAAGCTTTATTCAAAATTGTCAAAAGTTGGAAGCAACCAAGCTGTCCTTCAGTACGTGAACAGGTAAATAAACTGTGATCCATCCAGACGATGGAATATTACTTAGCAAGAAAGAAGTGAGCTATCCAGCCATAAAAAGACATGGAGGAACTTTAAATGGATATTACTAAGTGAAAGACACCAGCCTGAAAAGGCTGCAAACTGCTTGATTCTAACCATACGCCATTCTGGGAAAGGCAACGCTATGGAAACAATAAAGAGCTCACTGGCTTCCAGAGGTTAGAAGGGAGGGAGGGGTGAGTGGGCAGAGTACAGTGGATTTTTAGGCCAGTGGAAATACTCTGAATTACACCATACTGATGGATACATGTTGTCACACATCTGTCAAATCCATGGAATGAACAGGGCTTCCCTGGTGGCTCAGACAGTAAAGCATCTGCCTGCAATACAGGAGACCCAGGTTCAATCCCTGGATTGGGAAGATCCCCTGGAGAAGGGAGTGGCTATCCACTTCAGCATTCTTGCTTGGAGGATTCCATGGACAGAGAGACCTGGTGTGCTATAGTCCGTGGGGTCACAGAGGCGGACACAACTGAGCGACTATCACATGTGGAATGAACATCAAGAGTGAGCCCTAATGTAAACTATGGACTCTGGATAAATATGATGCTTGTGACAGTTAATTTTATGTGACAACTTGGCTAAGACAAGAACAAGAAGCTTAAGTACTTTACAAGAACCCCCTGGAAACCCCCATCGCCCTGGACTAGAACCCGGCTCCTGCCACTGGCCACATCCCACCTCTCGGCAGCCCAGGGGCCAGTGTGCTGGGCAAAGGACATGCTTGTCCTGTATATCTGGCAACACTTCTCCCAAACATTGGGCTGCGGTCAGTTCCCTATGGGTCCAGGGTCCGTGGACACCCAGGGTGTGACCTGTGGACCCCCAGACAAAGAAGCCAAGGCTCCGAGGTGGAATGACTCACCCCATCTCACTGCTGGGCATGGCGGCTATGCATGTGGGTTTCCTGGTTGCACGCACCTCGGCTTAAAGCTGACCCCCAGGGGACGTCCCTGGCAGTCCAGTGGTTAAGACTCTGTGCTTCCAAACCAGTTCAATCCCTGATCTGGGAACTAAGATCCCATGGGCCATGAAGTGTGGCCAAAAACAAATAAATAAAAATTTTAAATAAATTTAATAAAATAAAATCTCACTTTGAAAAGGGGCTTCTTTGACAGTCCAGTAGTTAAGACTCTCAGCTCCCAATGCAGGCAGCACGGGTTTGATCCCTAGCCAGGGAACTAAGATGCCGCACACCACCCAGCTCAGCCAAAACAATTAAAAGCTGCCCCCCAACCCCCACCCAGCCTTCTCACTTGTGACCTGGGGGGTGAGGACAGCTTCCTCTTGGGCAACAGGGTGCACTGACTGAAATCATCTTTCCTCCATTCTGTTGGCATGTATTGAGCACCTACTGTGTGCAAAGTGCTGGCCCTGAGGCATGGTATACGTCAGTGAACAAAACAGAGGGAAAAACTTGCCCTCGTGGAATGTGCATTTCAGGGGAGGTAGAAAACAAACAACAAGTCAAAAAACGTTACAGTGCCAGGTGGAGGTAAATGCTCTGAAGATAAATACAGCTACTGAAAGGAGAGGGGGTTTCTCAGGCAGCACTAGCGGTAAAGAACCCGCCTGCCAGTGCAGAGGATGCAAGAGACACAGGTTTGCTCCCTGGGTCGGAAGATCCCCTAGAGAAGGGCACGGCTGCACACTCTAGTAGCCTTGCCTATAAAATCCCATGGACTGAGGAGCCTGACGGGCCACAGGCTACACACTCTAGTAGTCTTGCCTATAAAATCCCATGGACGGAGGAGCATGACGGGCCACAGTCCATGGGGCTACCAAGAGTTGGTCATGACTGAGCAACTGAGTACACACAAAAGAGGAGGCGGGGAGGTGGCCAGTCCTTTACCCACCATCAGGAAAGGCTTCTCTGGGAAAGTAAGGTTTGAGAAGAGGCTTGAAGGAGGAAAGGCCATAAGCCATGTGGCCATCTAAGGAAAGAGCCTTAAGACAGCGGGACCAGGCCGTGCAAAGGTCCTGTGGCAGGAACAGAAGTGCGTGCAGGAGGCAAGGGTGAGGGCAGGGGGAGAGTGCCCACCAGAGGAACAGCAGGGGAACAGGCTGCAGGACACTCGAGGGCCTCGGGAGGTGGCCCCACTGCAGGGTTTTGAGCAGACTTATTGGAGAAGAGACCTCAGGGACAGAGGCAGGAAGGGGAGATAATGGCTGGGACACAGTGGGTGTCTAGGAGGCAGAAGAGGCACTCAGATTCTGGATGTAACCTAGAACCGTGCTGTCTGATGGGGTAGCCACCAGTCCTAGGTAGCTAGTGAAGTGAACTAAAATCCGACAAAGTTTGGGCGCATCCCTGACCATCCAGTGGTTAAGACTCCGTACTTCTGCTGCAGGGGGTGGTTGGGGAACTAAGGTCCCACATGGCACACAGCCAAAAAAAATAAAAAACAAAGACGAAGTCAGTTCCTCAGTCACACTGACCACCTACCCAGTGGTCAAGTAGCCACGCTGCAGAGCCCAGACAGTGCCCTTCCCCGTGGAAAGTTCTGCTGGACAGCACTGCCCGGGGATCCAGAGCACAGAGAGGACGACCCGTCATCCAGACACAGGGTGTGAAGAGACAGCAGAGTCAAGCGCGGCCCCAGGGTTGCCCAGCACCCGGCGCACACAGCGAGCTGGCTATTGTCCTCACTGTGACGATCACCCTTCGCTCATCCCTTTACATGCTCCATCAAGGATGTTCTCAGCAGAACCCTTTCCCCTTCTCTCCAGCCCCCGAGAGCTAGAAGTCCCCCAGCAGACGCTGAAGCCCCTGCCCCTTCCCCACACCCCCAGCCTCTTTGAAGGCAGCAGCCCCATCCTTGAGCCCATGACTCCTGAGCCAGTAGAGCACAGGCTGCCTGGGGAAGCCAGCGCTGGGCCCCTCTGGTCCAGCTTCAGGCGAGCTGCCTCCCCACTCCTGGCCTCGGTTTCCCCACTGTGCAGTGATCGGTTGGTCACATTCTGGTCCTGCGGGGACAGAGCAACAATTCAGGGGCCGCGGCGGGGGCGGGGGTCTCTGGGCATGGAGGTGGGGACAGAGACGATGAGAGGCTGATTTAGCAGGAGGATGCTCACAGCCAGGGCTGAATCATCTGCACCTCCAGAAGCCAAGAGGCCGACTGCCGCCCTTCATCGTAGTGATCTGCAAAGTACAGGCCCCGCCACTCAGGCACCCACAGAACAAGGAACCCGCTCTCCAGAGCAAAGGACTCCTGACTCTTCCCCAAATAGCCCCGCTTGCCCTGCGACAAAGGGGCCCACAGAGGCAGGCTCCACCACAGACACCTCGTTGCTGGGGCCAAGATTTCTGTGTGCTTGGGCGGGGCCTGCAACCCCAGAGTCTCTGCTTTACAAAAGGGCAACCTATGGCAGTGTGGACAGGCTTGCACCTGGCTGATGCCCGAACATCCGCCGCGTTGGCGCCCAGGCTGCGGCAAAGAGCTGACCACTCTCCCCCCATGTGACACAGACGCAGGTCTCTAACAGATCACCCCACCCACCCCAGCTGCTCTGTTGGAGGGTTTGTTTGGGGGCCGGAGAGTGGACAGTTCAAACCCCTGTAGAGATCCAGGGAGAAAGGTCACCAGCCCTGCTTTGCCCCTTTCCTGCTTCTTCCCAGGGACATCCGTTGACCCCAGCCTGGCCCTTGGTAAAGTCCTCACAACCAAACATTCAGGAGTCCAAACTGCCTGTGTGGAAACAAGGAGACAGGCATTCTCTGACACCTGTAAGATGCAAGTGCGTCATTTTATAAACCAAGAAAGCACCTGGTTTTGGAGGTGTCTCTGTCCCTTGTTGACCCTCAGTCAGCGAGGAGGCAAGGACACCCCAAGTTTATAAACTGCGTTCCTGCCAAACCCAAGCACTTGACTACAGGGATGGAAGAGGGGTGGGGAATTTCTTGATTCACAGGGGAAAGGTTATAGAGTTTTCTCAATACAACACCCTCTCCCTCCCCATCTGGGCTTTCCTAGGGGCTCAGATGGTAACGGGTCTGCTTGCCATGCAGGAGACCAGAGTTCGATCCCTGGGTCAGGAAGATCCCCTGCAAGAGGGCGTGGCAACCCACTCCAATATTCTTGCCTGGAGAATCCCCATGGACAGAGGAGCCTGGCAGACTACAGTCCATAGGGTCGCAGAGTCAGACACGACTGAGAGATGAATTCATTCACTTTCACCTCCCCATTCATTGTTGTTTGAACCCCAGCACCAGCTACTCCTGCTACTCCGGGCTGGTGGACTTAAAGGCTCCCAGGAAGTAAAGGGCGGCCAGTGCCCCTAGTAGAGGAAGCCTGGGCCAGCCTTCCCTCCTGCTGCTGGGTGCTCTGGCAGGTAGAGACCCGACCTCTCACTGCCTGCTGGAGTGGGCAGCGGGGTGGGAGGAAGTGTACCAGTAGTTCTTGGGGGGCTCCTGGGGTATCTGTGGCCGGCAGCCAGCTCACTTGTCCGCTGTGATCCTCGCCCCCCAGCACTGGCTTCCCAATGCCTTTGCTGGGTTCAGAGCAGAAGCCCGGCAGCTGAGAGGCCATCCCTGGGCAAGAGTCGGCCTGAGAGCCTGGGTGGGCTCTTCCAGCAAGACTTTGACGTGGCTGAGTCCAGCTGCAGGAGCTGTCTAATGAGAAGCAGTCCCAGGCAGGTGGGAAGGATCAGAGCGCTATCCCCAGGGGAAAGCGGCTCCAGAGTACCACTCAACCACTGAGCTGTCTAGTCTAAAATCCAAGCGTTGTCTGCCCTCACTGTCTGAGAAGTAAGCCATCTGCAGCCTGTCGGACACGTAGGATGGCAAGAAGATGGACACGGAGGCCAGGAACCTGGGCCCCGGAGTCAGGGTCCCCTGGATTGGGGTCTAGGCTGCTACTTTTTGGCTGGGAAGCCTTGAGTAAGCTGCTTACCCTCTCTGGCCCCTGTTTACTTGGCCATGAAACATTGGATCAAGGATCAGGGTCATTGGGAGGTTTCAATCACCCGCCCAACAGAAGGCGTTACCACCAAAGGCACACTCAGAAAAGCCACCCGCAAGCGTACGTAAAAGCATACTGCATTGTTAAAGTAAAACAGGCCCGTGGGCGCAACACCAGATTCTGCGCCTAAACATTCCGGGGAGATCAGAGAGCGGAGGGTGCTGGGGGGTCAAGGGCCTCTGACGACTGGGGTCTGTATTTGAGGCCATCCTTCAGGTCAGCGGGGCCAGTGAGAGGTGGAGTAGGGGAGAGGGTCCCGGGGCTCTTCTCCACTGTGTGGTCCGGAGCCTCCGACCAGGGGTTGGGCCCTTCTTGGCTGACCGTCACTGCATTACCTGTAGTGATCATGTTACCTGCGATCACCTTTGCCTTTCTCTTTCTTCCAAGTAGGAGGGCACAAGCGTTCCCTTCATGCCTCACTAGAGCCTTGATTCTGAAGGGCCCAGGGACATTTCAAGCATGTCCTCTGTGGCCAGAAGGTACTGACAGCTGGTCACGCCACCTCTTCTCCACAACTCCCCCCCCCAACAAATTGGGAGCACGGTCAGAAAATTCCAGGGGCATCCTGCGAGACAAGAGGCAGCAGGCCTCAGACTTTGCTTGTGTTCTCTCTGCTCACCTGCTGTGTGACTCTGGGCAGGTCAGCCAGCCTCTCTGAGCCTCCACACCTCATTCCTACAGTAAGGTGACAAATATTTATTGCAGGGTGACCTGGAGGCCAAATTAGCCAGAATGCAAAGTAAGACTTAGGGCTAACCGTTGACTGCAGGACTGCTCTGGACTGAATGCTTGTTTTCCCCAAAACTCATCTGTTGAAGCCCTAATGCCTCCGTGTGATGGTATTTAGAGGCAGGGATCTTTGGGAGGTGGTTAGGTTTCTATGAGACGTGCCTCCCTGGTAGCTCAGATGGTAAAGAATCTGCCTACAGTGCAAAAGACCTGGGTTCTATCCCTGGGTAGGGAAGATCCCCTGGAGAAGAGGATGGCAACTCACTCTAGTATTCCTGCCTGGAGAATTCCATGGACAGTCCACGGGGTTGCAAAGAATCAGACACAATTGAGCAACTAACACTTTCACTTAGGTTTCTACGTGGTTATGAGGATAGAGGTCCCAAGATGAGATTAGTGCATTTATAAGAAGAGACCATGCAAGCTCTCTCCCCGCCCCTGCCCCCACACCCCATCTCCAGCACCACGCGAGGTACAGAAGGAAGGCAGATACCTGCAAGACAGCCTTCACCAGGGACCAAATCAACCAGCACCTGGCTCCCAGCCTTCTCAGCCTCCATCATCATGAGAATTTGTTTGTTTGTTTGTTGTGGAAGTCACCCAGTCCTAGCATCCCGAGCTGACTAGGACAGCAATTTGAGCTGAGAGATCAGGTGCTGCTGTAACACACACTTCAAAACACAGAAGCAGCTTTGGAACCAGGTAATGGAAAGAGTTTCAAGACGCCCACTAGAAAAAGATGATATCGTGATGATATTGTGAGCAGACAAAGTGAAAGGTGATCCTGTTAAGACCTCAGAAAGAAAAGAGAGCTGTTGAGAAAACTTCCATCTTCCTGAAAAACACACAGATAATTGTGAACTGAACATTGGGAGAAGTGTGAAGGTAAAGGAGGACACTGAGGAGGTCTCAGTTGGACATGGGGAGCACATTATTGGAAAGTGAAGAAATGGTGATCCTGCAATACACTGGCAAAGGACTCAGCTGAATTATGCCCATGTTCTAGCGTTTCACAGAAGGCAGGACTTGCAGGGGATGAAACTGGGCATTGGACTGAGATTTCTAAGCAGAGTGGTTCCTCCTGACTGCTTCCAGTAAAATTCAAGGAGAGAGAAGCAAATTGAAGGAGGAATTATTCAGCAAAAAAGAAGCCAGCATTTAAGCATCTAGAAAATTCTCAGTCTACTCCATATCGCGCAAAACGAGAAAGCATGTTGGGGAGAGAGTCCTGAGAGTGCGGCTGACCAGCCCTTAACGAAGGTGTGAACCCTGCACCTCACCAACCAGCCCAGTTTGCACCAAAGAGACTGGAGGTGGGAAGGAGCAAAGGGAAGCTGTGGACTTCTGAGATTCTGAAGGACAGGATGATAAAGCTGTTCAGCTGCAGACATGCACTGTTCTTCGAGAAGAGAGGAGAGAGACTAGAGGCATCAACTTCCAGTGACAAGATAAATAAGTACTAGGGACGTAATATACTGCACACTGCCCATGGCCAGCACTGCTGTGTGATATGCAGGGGCCTTCCCAGGTGGCTCAGCCGTAAAGAGCCTGCCTGCCAGTGCAGGAGACGTGGGCTCGACCTCTGGGTCGGGAAGATCCCCTGGAGGAGGAAATGGCCACCCACTCCAGTATTCTCGCTGGGACATCCCGTGGACAGAGGAGACTGGGGGGCTACAGTCCACGAGGTCACAAAAGAGTCAGGCATGACTTACCAACTAAGCAACAACAAAGATATACAGGAATGTTGTTAAAAGAGTCAGTCCCGAGAGTTCTCATCACAAGGAGAAAATGTTTTTTTCTTTTTATTGTATCTGTATCAGACGATGGATATTAACCAAATCAAGTGTGGTAATCATTTCATAATATATGTCAAGCCATCGTGCTGTACACCTTAAATGTATACAGTGATGTATGTCAATTATTTCTCAATAAACCAGGCATGGGAGAAAAGAAAAGAGGGTAACAGTGCCTAAGGTGATTCAGAAACCCTCAAGGCCACCACCTAGGTTTTGACGTGCCAGGGGGCCTCCCACCAAAGCCATGGGCGCAGGTCTTCCAGGAACGGTGAGGGGAACACCCCCTCCCGGCAGAGCTGTTGTTTCAGCCACCCAGTCCACGGTGATTGTTATAGCAACCAAAGCAGACTAAAACACAGGAGCCACGCACTCAGGGTCCAAGAAAAAGGAATTCGGAATCAGCCAAAGTGGGGGCAGATGATGACCCATATGTAAGTCAAAGATGCAGGTTCAGAAGCCAGACTTCCTGGATTTAATTCCCTTCCCATGACTCACTGACTGCTGTGTCACCCTGGGTAAATGATCAACTCCTCTGTGCCTCTGTTACTATATTGGAAAACTGTAAATAATAGTCGCACCCATGCCCCTAGCACTGCATAGCAGGGCCTTATCTTATAAAGGACCCATTACCTCATTAAGGAGCAACCATTTGCCTGTCCCCACCATCCCCATCCCAGCCTCGGACTTTCTCGGTTTATCACTGGGGCCCCTGGCGGTCAAGTGTCGTAAACTTAGGGGTAGTCTTACAGGCTCTATGCTCTGGGATCTCAGATCCTGACACCTCAGGATTTGTCACCCAGAGAAGTTAAGAGATTCAGCTGGCAAAGGAACAACTTATTCCTTCCATAGACAGCAAAAACAAGAGTAGCTGATGGTGTCACCTCCCGCGACTGTCGCAGGGGAACACCAAGAAAAAGGGCAATGAGTGCAACACGCAGGGGGGACCCCTGCAACCAAGGAGACTTCGGACGGCTTGCCGCAGTACCCCGGGGGCGGGGCCAAGGGCTTTATACACCATTGCGCGTGTGTGCTCAGGCACGTCTGACTCTCTGCAACCCCATGGTCTGTACACAGCCTGTCCAGATCCCCTGTCCATGGGATTTTCCAGCCAAGAACACTGGAGTGGGCTTCCATTCCCTTCTCCAAGGGATCTTCCTGGGAAGCCCCCTCAGAAGTACAAACAAGGCTCAAAGAATCATCAAGGGAAGGACAAGTATAACTGAGTCCCCACCACTAGTGGGCCACTGGCCAGAGACAATCAAGTCTTCGTCCATCCAGTGCAAACGCAAAGTGGCCTGGCACGGCCATTCCCCAGGGCCGTCCCCGGGGCCCATGCGAGGTGCGTCTGATGCAGCAGAGACAGGCCCATTTGGATGAGGGGCACACAGCACCCTCCGGAGAGTCAGGGTAGGGGAGCAGACCCGTAACACCCTGCCCGCCGAGGCACTGCGGCCTCCGGGCCGCTGTCCCGGATGTGTCGGCTGGTCTCTGCCCTTCCCTCCTGGCACTGAAGGGCTCAGGGCTGGGTGTCCTCCTGCTCCTCCTCCTCTGAGTCGGACTCATCATGGCAGACATGAATGGTGACTTGCACGGAGAAAGGAGGCCAAACTGTCTCCGTGCTGGCCTCCCTGATAGACGGGGAGGGAGATGGGAAACAGCCTTGTAGCAGCTTCCTCACAAGCCACCAGGCCTCCTGTTCCAGGCAGAACACCGGGTGTCCTGCTGGGACTTAACTCAGCTGTGGTCAAGCTTTGCATGCGTGGCCTCTGTGGATGTGAACGGGGTTGCCAGAGGTCCAGCGTGGAGCCATTCCCCTAAAACTGGATGGAGGTCAGCCTTCAGGAGGAGATGACCCAAAGAGGCCTTGAAAGACGGGTTAGGTCAGAAGAGGCCAAGCCTCAGGAGCAGGGTCATGTCACAGGGGCCGGCTATGGCTGGGGCCAAGGCATGGACAAGGAGAGGCTTCCTGGGATGCGCGGGGGGTAGAATCTGACTGCTTCAGATGATGTGGCTGTTCGGGGGTGTGAGCATAGGGACATCGGGAAAGCAGGAACCGGGATCGGGCCGTGGGGTTTCCCAGTCCTGTTGGGGAGGCTGTACCGGCCACGCAGTACCGAGCGCCCAGGAAAACCCGAGCTCAGACAGAGAGAGGCACAGGGCACAGGGCAGTGGGCCCGGGAGAAAATCAACTGCCTTGTTTTCCATAATTCAGAAGCGTTTGGGGTCTCCATTTGGGGTCTTCCTTTTCCTGGGAGGGGTGGCGTGAATTGCAGCTCCCCCCTCACCCCACCTCCCCACACCCACCCACCCCCACCCCGCCAATGTCTTCTGATGTACCTGACACAGGGGGGCTCAGGGAAAGAGGTGACCCACAGGCACAGCCTCTGTGAGACCTGGGTTGGGCCAGATCAAGGAAGACAGGGGGGTGCTCACAGGCCCCACGAGCAAGGGCCAGGCCCCAGATCCCCAGTCAGCCTTCCTGCTGACCAAAGTTGCTATCCAGGTCAACCCCATGGGCTACATCAACCCCAAGACGCATCGACTAAGGATTCCTCTCATTTAAGTGACTCCTGAAAGAAACCGCCCCCATCTCTGGCCCTCCTGGAAGGTCTCTACTCCTGCGTTCTTAAAAAGGCCTTTGGCCAAAAAGCAACAGAAACCGACTTGAAATCGAACATTTCCCCCCACCTGGGCGGCGGCCTTGCAGCCTCACGGCACTCCTGCCAACCCACTGTCAATACAGACGCAGGGCAGCGGCTCCAAGGACCCCCCAGCAGCACGTAATCAATCCCTGGCTCCCTCCTCGCCAGCCCTAGAAGGCAGGTGATCATTTATTCTGTCAGCAGCACATCAGTCTTCCTGGTTTGGTTTTTCTTGATCAGTGTGAAGGCAAAAGTTTAAAATGCATGAGAAGCCTTCAAACAGAACTCCCCGCCCCTCTAATGCAATGCAGGCTGGCGGCAGGTGGGGCAGGGAAGGCTGGGGCGGGGGCCAGGCCATGAGTCAAGAAGAGCTCAGAGGAAAGACAGTGTTAGGATGGGCTCTGAGCCTTAGTTTGAGTTCTTCAAAGTCGTTTGTTCATTAACTCCTGCCGGCCCGCTCCTAACATCCTTCATTTTAGCCTCACTCCTCCCCGGGCGAGTGAGTCCTCATTGTCCCCAACAAGGCACGGGGACCTTAAAGTAAAGACAACAGCTCCCCCTTCACCTGGCAGTCACAAGGGTCTTGGTGCGGCTCTTTGAGGTGTAGGGACAGAGCCTGGAGCCCTGGAGGAGAGGTGGGTGGAGCACGCCCTGGGAACATCAGGGGAGGATTTGCATTCAGCTGCCACCACGGAGCACAGCCAAATGGGAGCCACAACGGGGCTCACGGAGTGCTGGGTGCTCTGCGCATCCAGCGGCATCTGCGGGCTAGGGGCGGAGACTGGTGGGGCAGCAGCAGGATGTCTGAGGCCCCAGGCTTCCCGGGGGCGAGGGGTGCGGGGAATGTCAGGGTGTGATCCCTGTCCCTGAGGCCACCTCCTCGCATCCTCGTTCTCAGCTGAACGGGCCGGCCAGGTTGGGAGTGGGCCAGCCTCCTGCTCTCCTCCCTTCTGCCTAGAGGTTCTGGCTTCCTTCCCCTGCACCTTGGACCCTCTCTGCACTATTCGTCCTATGGGCACCCTCTGGACCAGACTCCCTCTTTGCTTCTCTCCATCAGGCCTGAGAAATGGAATCTGATTGGTCCTGCCTATCTCTGCAAGCCCCGCCCTACCATGCAGATTGGCTGCCCTCCAGGCAAGTCTGTCCTAGGCCAATCAGCTGGGGCCATGGGCGGGGCTTAGTTCCTACCGAAGCAAGCAGAGTGTGGTGGGTCAGGGTGGGGCAGGGAATGGGGGGCGTCCCTTGCTGAGTTATGGGGCTACGGTGGTCCGGGCTGGTGTAGGCCAGCAAATCAAGGCAGTGGTTGAGGAAGTGGGGAGTGCTGCCAGACAGTGTGGCCTGGGAAAGGTCCTCCACCTTTCTTCACCTCCCTTTTCTTCTCTGTAAAATGGGGTGACAATGGCTCCATCCCATCAGGTTTGAAGTACAGAATGAATGAGGAAATTCACTCAGTTGGGCCTGAGTGTAGTGAAGGCTTTGGAGAGGAAAACGGGCAACCCACTCCAGTATTCTTGCCTGGACTATCCCATGGACAGAGACCCTTAGCGGGGTCTGGGAGGGGTCGGACAGCCCTTGGGGTTGCAAAGAGTCAGACACGACTTAACGACTGAGCACACAGCATGGATAGGGAGGGCTCAGAAAATACTGCTGCTTCTTGGTATCATGACTGTTGTTATTATTGGGAAGACTGGCCTGGCCTCTGACCCACCACCAGTGGTCTCCCTGGGACCCTCCTTGTTCTTAATCCCTGAGCCATTTTGCTCAGTCTCCTCCGGGCTCTGCCAAATAAAGGATTTGAGAGGAGGTGGGGCCGGGGTGCTGGGTGGGGGGAGGATAGTGAAAAGCTGTGATTATCGCTTGCTCGCTGGCTCAGCAGAAGAGAAAGCGTACGCCCAGCCCACCTAGCAATTACCCACAATGATGATGGTGATGGAGCCAGATGCAGCACTGATGGAGGGGGAGGGGCCGGGATGAGCTAAATCTCCTTCTTTGAAAGGGTGCTGGAGGAGAGGGTCTTTGGGGAAGATGCCTGGGCCTCTTTTCCCTTGCCCAACCCCTGCAGAATCCCAGTGCTTTTCAAGTGAAGTTAAAGAGAAGACCAAACACCCGAGAAGGCCACCAGGGCCCCATTTAGACTGGTCCTTGCCGCCTCTGAGGCTCGTCCCCAACCCCCACATTCCTGTGCTCTAGCCACCCTGGCTTTCTGCCAAGCTCTTTTCTGACTCAGGGTGTTTGCAAGGGCTGTTCCCCTGCCTGGATTGCTGTTCCCTCTGCCCTTTGCCTGGCTAACTCTGACTCCCACTTTGCTGCTGCTGCTGCTGCTAAGTCACTTCAGTCGTGTCCAACTCTGTGCGACCCCATAGACTGCAGCCCACTAGGCTTCCCAGTCCCTGGGATTCTCCAGCCAAGAACACTGGAGTGGGTTGCCATTTCCTTCTCCAATGTATGAAAGTGAAAAGTGAAAGTGAAGTCACTCAGTCGTTTCGACTCTTAGCGCCCCCACGGTCTGCAGCCTACCAGGCTCCTCTGTCCGTGGGATTTTCCAGGCAAGAGTACTGGGGTGGGGTGCCATTGCCTTCTCCGGACTCCTACTTTGGGTTCCTGCTTAATTGTCACCGTCCCTTGGACAGCAAGATCAAACCAGTCAATCCTAAAGGAAATCAACCTTGAATATTCATCGGAAGGACTGTTGCTGAAGCTCCAATATTTTGCCCACCTGATGTGAAGAGCTGACTCATTGGAATAGACCCTGATGCTGGGAAAGATTGAAGGCAGGAAGAGAAGAGGGTGACTGAGGATGAGATGGTTGGATGGCATCACCGATTCAATGGACATTAACTTAGGTAAACTCTGGGAGATAGTGAGGGACAAGGAGTCCTGGTATGCTGCAGTCCATGCGGTTGCAGAGTCAGACGTGACTTGGCAACTGAACAACGAAAGTCATCTTATATAGGCCCTCCCTGACCCCAGTCCAAAGGAGGTCTCACTGGAGGGTTTCTTAGTGCATTGCCTGAGGCCCTGGAAGCCTGCTGTGCTGTTCCCCGAGTCCCTGTTAGGCCCAAACTTAGGGACACCTCAGGTGGAGACTGCCTTTGGAACATCCTCTCTGACAGGGAGGTGAGCCTGAGCTGGTGGAGGCTTTGGGACCCACCATGGCCTTTCTGTCATCACTGCCCGCCCAGCCGCAGCCCCACGATCTGACTTCCAGCAGCCAGCCGCCTGCCAGCCAAAGGGCAAAGTTATACTAACGAGGATCCTTTTTATGCTGCCGAGCTCATGTCTGAGCTAATTAATTTCCAGGTTCCACATGAGCGCAAGAACTGAGAATTAGCACTTGCAGAAAGCCATTCCCCTGAATCACAGGGGGGCCTGGAAGCCCAGAGGCGCTGACGGTTCCTGGCACGGGTGTCCCAGCAGAAGCTGCTTTCTCCTCACTCCCTCCCCGGCTCACCTCCCCCACCCCAATCCCTGCCCCCTGGCTCTGGGCAGCAGGGAGGGTACAGCATCAGGCCCCAGACACATCCAGTCTCCATGTGGGGCCCAGATGCCCCAGTTCATGGAGCCCTAGGTCGAGCCCTGGAGATGCCCTTCCCCTCTAACCCCCTGCTGGCTGCATTCCCCCTTGAAGTAGACGGAGGGCTCCCTGGGGGAGGAGGCCAGGTCAGATCGATTCCTAGTTCCAGAAGCATCCAGAATCATCCTGTTTAATGAGCCTCTCCTGACTCCTGGATGTGTCAGAAACTTCTGCCAACCACGGATGAAGCCCAGAGACCCGTTTCTCCTCCTCGCGAGAGTCCTGGTTCTCCCTGTGAAATAACGTCACTGTCTCCTGGGCCATTAATGACTATGACTGTGGTGACCGTGGTCACTTACTAATGTTTGACGGCTTTCATTCTCAGAAGAAAAGCTATGACCAACCTAGACAGCGTATTAAAGAAACATCAGAAACATCACTTGGCCAACAAAGGTCTGTCTAGTGAAAGCTATGGGTTTTCCAGTAGTCATGTATGGATGTGAGAGTTGGACCATAAAGAAGGACTGAGCACTGAAGAATTTATTCTTTTAAATTATGGTGCTAGAGAAGACTCTTGAGAGTTCCTTGGACAACAAGGAGATGGAACCAGTCAATCCTAAAGGAAATCAACCCTGAATATTCATTGGAAGGACTGATGCTGAAGCTGAAGCTCCAATATTTTGGCCACCTGATGCAAAGAGGCAACTCATTGGAAAGGACCTGATGCTGGAAAAGATTAAAAACAGGAGTAGAAGGAGGTGAGAGAGGATGAGATGGCTGAATGGAGTCACTAGTTCAATGGGCATGAGTTTGAGCAAACTCCAGGAGACAGTGAAGGATAGGGAAGCTTGGCATACTGCAGTCCTTGGGGTCACAAAGAGTCGGACATGACTGAGCAGCTGAACGGTAACAGCAGCACTGAAATGTGTTCACAGTCCTTGCTCATCCTCTATAAGTACCGCAGGACCTCGGCTCAACGGGGCTAGGTTATGCGGTCAGGCTTAGGAACAGGGTTTTAGTTTTCCAGCTTGGTGAATTTGGGAGCAGGGGGAGCTTGCTGGGGGGCTTAAAGCTGATGACTGAGTGCTTGGCAACAAGCCTGGTTCCCAAGCAGCTTCTGCATTTGCCACCGGTCCTCTGGAAGCGATTACAAGCATGGGGGCATTTGAGCTGCAGGTGAACTTGACCCTGCCACCATTCCATGGATGGAGGTGGAATAAGGGGGTCACAGGTAACAGATTTGGGGGAAGGCCTTACTGGTACCCAGAGTCCAATCACCCTTGGAAATCAACCTGCCCTTTCTGGACTCTGAGTCCTTTTTACTGAGGTGACATGAGTCAGACATCTGAACGCAGTGTCCTTCCAGAAAGGGCAGCAGAGACACGGCTTCCCCGTTTATTTTCACCCTCGGCCCAGGGCAGAGACAGCCCTGTGAATTGCCAGCTTCGAGCCAGCGGTGCCCCCAAGAGCTCTGGGCAGGCAGCCACGCTCTGTAGTAATTGAGACCTCTCCCCGTAGCAGCTCTCTCCCCCTCCCAGACCCCAGGGTGCATGGGGGGCAGGAGGCGGCCTCCTGTCTTAGAAGCACAGAAGCACCAAGTGAAAACCAAGAGTCGTTAAAACAGCAACAGCCCATTAAAAAGGATGATAGGCAGGATCCACACGGCCCATCGGTGCCCCATGGGCGCCCCCGGAGCCCGTTTCTGTGTCCCCGCATCCTTCAGAGAAGCCTCGGGGCACTCCCTCCTGAATAAAGGCCTCATTCATGTCACTGCCCGCCCCCCGCCCCTGGAGCCTGGCCACAGCGGCCAGCACGTGCCGAGCTGGCGGGGCACAGGCGGGCACTCATGCTAAACTCCTCTGTGTTTGCACAACTGGGCTCTTGTCTGTCTTCTGAACGATGTTATTTTAGGAAGAGTTCCCAAACAAATTAGGCTTTCTAAAAGCCCACCTTCCCTAAAAGGGCTGAGGTTTTTAGCTCAAACATGGCTAAATCTGGTTCTACCCCAGGGACCCAAATCTTTAAGGTTCCGCCCTCACTTATAAAGGGGTGTGACTTTAGGGAGCTTAATGGCAGAAGGAGCCCCAGCACCCCTCCCACGGCAGACCTGCTGGGCCAGCCTGGCAGTTTCCCTGCAAAGCGGCAGCTTCCCACCCTCCCCCCCAACGCCGGCCTCCTCCCCAGCTCCCTCCCACACGCACCAAGGGCAATCAGACGTCCCTTCTCCAGTTTTCATAGAGCTTAGAGATCTTCCCAGTTGCTCCAACCAATGGGTGACGAGAACCCATGGATGGTTTCTTCTCCCATCCATCCCCCAGACATATGTTCAAGACAAGTGTTTTCAGGAGGCCTCTCTGAAGTCATTCCAGGAGACAGAACAAAGGCTGGGCTTCCTCCAGCTGCACCAGCGCAGCAATGCACCCCCACCTAGGCACTTTCATCCTGCTTACTCCAGCATTCTGGGACTGTATTCTACGTATTACCTACGTATGTATGTACATATAGGCTGTGCTTAGTCGCTCAGTCGTGTGCAGCTCTTTGAGACCCTTTGCACTGTAGCCCGCCAGGCTCCTCTGTCCACGGGATTCTCCAGGCAAGAATACTGGAGTGAGCTGCCATGCCCTCCTCCAGGGAGTCTCCCCAACCCAGGGATCGAACCCAGGTCTCCTGCATTGCAGGTGGATTATTTCCCTATATATGATCTTATATATAATATATACAGGCATTGCCAATTCCCTGAAAGACCCCGGATCAACTTGTTCGGAAGCAAATCCAAGTGTCCTAGCTAATGGTACCAGCTACCTGGACAGTCTGCTAGGTCTCGGAAGAGGGAGTTGAGGAACAAATGTCCCTAGGGGTCCAGGGTCTGGGCGTAAAGGTTTTAGTAAGAGTGTTAGATGCTCAGTCACGTCCCAGTCTTTGCAACCCTGCGGACTATAGCCTGCCAGGCTCCTCTGCCCATGGGATTCTCCAGGCCGGAATACTGGAGTGGCCTGCCATTCCCTTCTCCAGGGGATCTTCCTGACCTAGAGGCTGAGCCCAGATCCCCTGCATTCTAAGCCACCAGGCAAGCCTTTTGACATAGGGGTTGGCAAAGGCTGTTTAGTTTTGTTTTCCCTCAGGATTTAAACTATAAAACTATACATAACATGGAGTTTACCATCTTAGCCTTTTTTTTAAATTTCACTCTTATTTTTATGTTTTTATTTACTTTTGGCTGCACTGAGTCCTTGTTGCTGTGTGGGGTCTCCTTAGTCGCGGTGAGGGGGGCTCCTCCCTGGCTGCGATGCACAGGCTTCTCATTGCGGTGGCTTCTCATTGCGGTGGCTTCTCTTGCTGTGGGGCGCAGGCTTTAGTCACACAGGCTTCAGCAGTTGCAGCCCACGGGCTCTAGAGCTCAGGCTCAGTAGCTGTGGCCCACGGGCTTTGTTGCTCTGCGGCATGTGGGATCTTCCTGGACCAGTGATCAAACGCATGTCCCTAGCATTGGCAGGCAGATTCTTATCCACTACCTGGAAGTCCATCTTAACCATTTTTTAAGTGTTTGGTTCAGTGGGCTGACGTCCATTCATGTGGTTGAATAGCCATCACCACCATCTGCCCCCAGAACTCTTTTCACCTTCCCCAGCTGAAACTCTGTCCCCATTAAACGCTAACCCCATCTCCCTCCCTCGAGCCCTCACAGTCACCATCCTACTTCTGTCCCTGTAAATCTGACTCCTCTGAGTGCATCGCATCAGTGGAGTTATACAGTATTTGTCCTTTTGCACTACCTTATTTCACTCAGAATGGTGTCTTTAGGATTTCATCCATGTGGTTGTTGTTCAGTCGCTAAGCTGTGTCCAGCTCTTTGGGAACCCGTGGACTGCAGCACGCCAGGCTTCCCTGTCCTTCACCATCTCCCAGAGGTTGTTCAAACTCATGTCCATTAAGTCAGTGATGCCATCCAAGCATCTCATCCTCTGTCGTTCCCCTTCTCCTCCTGCCTTCAATCTTTCCCAGCATCAGGGTCTTTTCCAATGAGTTGCTCTTTGCATCAGGTGGCCAAAGGATTGGAGCTTCAGCTTTAGCATCAGTCTTTCCAGTGAATATTCAAGGTTGATTTCTTTTAAGATTGACTGGTTTGATCTCCTTGCGGTTCAAGGGACTCTCAAGCGTCTTCTCCAGCACCATAATTCCAAAGCATCAGTTCTTTGGTGCTCACAAAACAAAACAAAAAGTTGCTCAGTGTGTCCGACTCTGTGACCCCATGGACTATACAGTCCATGGAACTCTCCAGGCCAGAATACTGAAGAGGGTAGCCTTTCCTTTCTCCAGGGGATCTTCCCAACTTGGGATCCAACTCTCACATCCACACATGACTACTAGAAAAAATGTAGCTTTGACTATTCAGACCATGGAATGCAAAAGCAGGTCAAGAAATACTTGGAGTCACGAGCAAGTTTGGCCTTGGGGTACAAAATGAAGCAGGACAGAGGCTAACAGAGTTTTGCCAAGAGAACACACTGGTCACAGCAAGCACTCTCTTCCAACAATACAAGAGAAGACTCTACACATGGACATCACCAGCTGGTCGATACCAAAATCAGATTGATTATATTCTTTGCAGCCAAAGATGGAGAAGCTCTATAGATTCAGCAAAAATAAGACCTGGAGCTGACTGTGGCTCAGATCATGAGCTCCTTATTACAAAATTCAGACTTAAATTGAAGAAAGTAGGGAAAATCACTAAACCATTCAGGTATAACGTAAATCAAATCCCTTGTGGGCTTCCCTTATGGCTCAGCTGGTAAAGAAGTGAAGTGAAGTCGCTCAGTTGTGTCCGACTCTTTGCAACCCCATGGACTGTAGCCTATCAGGCTCCTCCATCCATGGGATTTTCCAGGCAAGAGTGCTGGAGTGGATTGCCATTTCCTTCTCCAGGGGACTTTCCCGACCCAGGAATCGAACCCAGGTCTCCCGCATTGTGGGCAGACGCTTTACTGTGGGAGCCATCAGGGAAGCTGGTAAAGAATCCTCCACAGTGCGAGAAACCTGGGTTTGATCCCAAGTTGGGAAGATCCCCTGGAGAAAGGAAAGGCTACCCTCTTCAGTATTCTGGCCTGGAGAGTTCCATGGACTGTATAGTCCATGGGGTCACAAAGAGTTGGACACACTGAGCAACTTTTTGTTTTGTTTTGTGATTATATAGTGGAGGTGACGAATAGATTCAAGTGATTAGATCCGGTAGACAGAGTGCCTGAAGAGCTATGGACGGAGGTTCGTAACATTGTACAGGAGGTGGTGCTAAAACCATCCATGTTGTAGCCTGCGTCGAATTTTCCTTCGTTTTTAGAGGCTGCATAATATCCCATCATATGTAGGTACCACACCACACCCATCAGCGGACACTCGGGATGCTTCCGCTTCTCGGCTGTTGTGAATAACGCTGCTGTGAACAGGCATGTCCAAACAACCCTTTGATCTCCTGCTTTCAGTTCTTTTGCATATATACCCAGAAGTGTAATCGCTGGATCTGGTAATTCTATGTTTAATTTTTGGAGGGACCATTGCCAACGTTGTGCAGGGACAGTTCAGGATGGGTGGACCCAGTGGGGGGAGGATCTGAGAGTGGGTCTCTATGAGTAAACAGTAGGTCTATAAGCAAGTTGAGGGATCCACTGGCCTGAGAAGGAAATGTGGGTCCATACGGGCACCCGCTGTCTCATGAAGGGGGTGGTTCGAGCGCCCCACCGTGTGGATGACTTCATGTTCACACATCATCCTGCGGTTGACAGACTCTCCACTGATCCTGACGATCGCACCTCCTGGTGTTCACGCCTGCGAGTGTGGGCAGGACCCTGACTTGCTTATAAACAGTAGACAGCGGCCAAGGGAGTGTGGAAACACATGAGGAAGTTATTCACTGGCTTGGTCTTCTCTTCCCGGGCGAGAACACCCTAGGGCAGCCCCTCCTGTGGATACGGTGGTCTTAGCTCCTGGTTATCATGGTTATGATGCGTGGATGCTGGCAGGGGGGTTCCCATCCTCCCCCTCCCCCACGGACAAGAGACCCTGTCCTGCCCCAAACCTACCCTGTTTTGCCCCAAACCTACCCTGCCTTAGCCCCATATCAGGACCCAGGCTTCGCATGGCCAGGAGCCAGACACTGAGCTGAACTGGGGCTGCCCTGGGCAGCCTGGGCGCACTCCCTACTACCAAGATCAACAGATTCTTCTTCCCCAAACCAGCCTCCCAGTCTTCCTGCTCCTGAGCAGCCTCCCCACTCACTCACTCACTGCAGGGAAGGCTGGTGGGGACGGTCGCATGATGCTGTGAATGTATTTCGTCCCACTGAACTGAACACCTGCAGACGGTCCAGATGGCACATTTGATGTCACAGAGATGCCTCCCCTGAGTGCTGTCTCCGTGTCCAGAACCACGGCAGAAGTGACCACCCACACGCACACCCACCCTCCTCCCCGCCGCCCCCAACACGATTGATTTGCTTGTTGACTTGTACCTGCCATCCCTACTAACACATGTGAGCAGGGACGTCCCCGCCCCCACGGCAGAGCCCAGCACACAGTAGGTGTACAGAGAACCTTTACTGAATGAATGAATGACTGAAGCAGAGCTGAACCTGGAAGGGGGCATCCCTTCCCCAGACAGGATGAAGGCCTCGGACGGGGGTGGACACAGCCTGCCTTGGGTCCCCCGTCTCTGCAGCATGTCAGCCACAAGTGTCCCAGTCTGGACCGTGACCCGGTGACCTCAGGCCTCCTCGGACTCACCACAGAGAGCCAGGGGGAGGGGCGAGCCCAGGAGGAGGCTCGGTTTGGGTGCTGAGATGCCGGAAGAGATGAAGGAGCTCATGGAGGCCTTCCCCCAAGAGACACTTCTAGAGACATCTTCTCCTCAAGATAACCGCTCAGGGTCCCCTCCTGGGGTCAATACCTGCCACAGAACAGCCGGCCAGTGTGATGACGGTGACAGTGGTGAGCGGGCTGGGGACAGGGGTGGGCACAGCCTGGGAATGGCCCCCAGCTCCATGCAGCCCCTCCCATGCCAAGCCACCTGACCATCAGCCCAGAGGAGAGGGCCTCCCCCCGGAGCTCCGGCTGCCTCCTCCTCGGGGTGCCCTCCACCTGCAGACTCAGACCTCCTCTTCTCCCCACCAGAGCCTCCGCAGAGCCTCAAGCTCAGCCCTGCAGGTGCAGCCCTGGTCATGCCCTGCCAGAAAAACGCCCAGGCCTCACCCAGAAGGCAAGACGGGGAGTCCGTCTCCAGAAGGAGTGGTGGATCAGCGGGGGCCCACGGGCAGGCCTTTGGTGCCAGAAGCCAGGGCTCACAGCCACGCAGGGGCCCATGTGCTGCCCGGGGACTCGGGAAGCCCACCTGGGACCAAGGAGCATAAGGAGGGGCTTCCAGGGCCTTGGCCGGAGGCTCCCATTCCTATCAGTCACTGATGACCCCTGACCTTCTCTGCCCACCTCCATCCAGGCACGTGTTCCCCAGGCGCTGCCCTGGGCTGGAAACCAGCAGGGCCCACACAGGCCCTGGCCGAGCTCCAGGAGGCCCATCTTCCACCCCCATCCATCCGTTAACCCAGAGATGCCTGTCACTCAGGCCAGCTGGCCCTGGCTGTCTGGTGACCCCACTCCCAGCTTCAGGGCCCTGGGCGGGAGCCATGGCTCAAGGATCTAGCCTCCTGTGGACACAGAAGTCGAACAAGAGTTATGATTGGGTGAAGAAAGTATCAGAGCGACGGGGAGCCCTCTCCTCAGGTGTGGGGGGCGATAAGAGGGATGACTCCCCCCAGGTTCTCGGCAGGATCAGAGGCAACTTGCGAGCATGACTGCTTTCCAAGGAACCTGCAGGCAGCCCCACCCCAAGGTGGGCCTGGCCCCGGGCCCTCCGTCAGACCTGCGGAGGGGGAGATACCAGTGGGGTCAGGCCAGCCAGCCCTCGGCCACACAGGGACACGTCTGTGTTTTGTGTGGACTCAGGCGGAGTGGCCATGAGCCTGCAGGGCCCAGGGGAGGGGTCTTGGGAGGCAGCGCATGGGGGTATGAAAAGTGAATCAGGAGGGAGTCTTCCTGAGGCCACAAGGCTGAGAGTCAGGGCCCCGGCTCTGCAGGAAGGTGGGCACCCGGGGACCCTTGTCTGGTGGCTAAGGTCAGGTGGCTGACTCAGGTGTCCGTCTCGTCCCTGCAGGCAGAGTCCTGATTCTGCCCACTCTCAGCTCCAGGCCCCCCTCTGCACGGTGGCTCCAGGACGCGCTTTCTCAGCTGCTGCCCTGATGAGGCCCCGGGCCCACCCATAGCTGTCACTCGGCCCCTCCCGGACAGTGCACAGGGCGGGCTTCGTGTCTCCCCTGACCCTCTCCCAGGGCAGCCCCACCCCCACACACCCATCACACCTCCACACTGCCACGCAGTGCCCCTTCTGCCCAGCAGGCCCTCCTCCCACAACAGCCAGCAACATCCTCCTTTAGTCCAGCTCAAAGCCGGGAGGCCGCCAGGTCAACTGTGACCCTTCTGCCTTCATCTGAGAGGCAGCGCAGAAGGGGGGCTGCTGGCTGCCTACATCACACCCCACTTCTTGCTGGCTTCTGTGACTGTCCCTCCACATCTGCCGAGGCCTTGAGGACCCAGAGGTGGCCCCGACTCCGACCCCCACTGACCCCAGGGGCTGGCACTCAGTAGCTGCTCAGTAAACATTAAACGCAGGAATGAATGAATGAGGCCTTAATGAAGAGCTAAAAATGGACGTCCCCCCACCCCCGAGGCCTGACCCACTTTCAGAGCCTTCGCCAGCTGCCCGGGGAAGCAGCTCTGATTCTTCCAAGCTCACGGCTGTCACCTCGATGTCCCTCTGGCTGTGGCCGGCTCTGGGCCTGGCTCAGGGAGTGCTGGGTGGGCTGGGACCAGCAGGCCTGGGCCAGTGGACCCACGAGGACAGCAGGGAGAGCCCGGCCCGCACAGGCCCCAGGGCTTTGGGGTCATTTTGCCCACCTTGGCTTCCAAGTCTCACATCTTGCCACATGTGGACTCGGAGTTCCCTGACTCTGTTGGGCTTCAGTTTCCTCAACTGGAAGACGGGGTGACATTGCTCAGGGGCATGGACTAGTCGAACGGCCGGCACGGTGTTTCTGTAACGTGCAAGATAGTAAATATTTTAGGCTCTGTGGGCCAAGCCACGTCTGTTGCAAACACTCGTGCCGCAGCGGCATGGAAGCTGCTACAGACAAGATGTAAATGAATTCGTTTGGCTATGTTCCAGGAGGACTCTATTTATGGACACTGGAGTTTGAATTTCATATAAGTTCACGTCATGAAATCTTCTTTTTTTATTTTTTTTCCCAACCATTTAAAGACATAAAGACTGTTCTTAGCTTGCAGGATGTATAAAAACAGGCAGTGGGCTGGATTCAGTCGGCAGGCTATCTCCGAACTTGATTGCGAAAGTGCTCCCTAAAGTCTGTGTTCCCAGCTTTATCGTGTTTCTGGCTCTTTGCCTCCAAGAGGAGGCATTTGGAGATTAGATATTAAGATAATTGTTTTGTTAGTCATTTATCCAACACACAGTGTTAGTGTGAGGAAGTTACTAGCAGTCAGGGCCATCGATAGATGGAGGTGGTGGCTAGAGTGGTTGTGAGGTCCCCGTCCCTCGGGGTATGCAAACAGAGTGGAACGCCCAGGGCAGGGAAGCTGTACAGAGAATTTAGGCATCAGTTGGGGAGGGCAGGAGAGTGTCCACGGAGCTCCATTTTGCCAGATTATGTGTGATGCGCAGGCCTGTGGCCTCAGCTGCACCTGGGGGGCTGGACCACGTCCTCTCCAGCCACAAGCCCCATCCTCAGGCCCTGAGCTCAGTGCAGGGAACCGTCTTCCAGGGTTGAATAGACACCAATGCCCACTGTGCTTGGCAGCATGTGGCACTGGAGCTCTGGTGGGGCTCAGGTCCCAGCTGCTGCCATCTCAGTCTGGGCCCCCAAAGTCAATCCTGAGACAAGGATTTGGGTGCATGTGGCTTTACCCAGGCGATTCCAGGAAGCACGAGGGGAAGGGAGCAGGGTGGGCAGCAGGCTTATCAAGGCCGTGTTAATGATCCATTGTTATTGTTTGCTCACTCAGTCATGTTTGACTCTCTTGTGACCCCAGGGACTGTAGTCCGCCAGGTTCCTCTGTCCATGGGATTTCCCAGGCAAGAATACTGGAGTCGGTTGCCATTTCCTTCTTCAGGCGACCTTCCCAACCCAGGGATTGAACCCACGTCTCCTGCATTGGCAGGCCGATAACTGCTGAGCCACTGAACAACGACTAATGATCCATTGCCACTGGCTCAGCTTGCGGGGGGCCTCGGAGAGAGGGTTGGGGAACACCCCCGGGTTTGGCCCACCACAGGAAGAGGAGGCTGGGTGCTTATCCACCACTCCTGCCCCCCCGACCCGGATGTTACCTCCAGCGCCTCGCAGCTGCCCTGTGCCCTGAGGTCAGAGGCCCTCTGTGGGGTACCTCAGGTGCTTGACAGGCACTGCCCACAAGCTCAGGACCACCCCCAGCCTGGGTGGAGGGAGGGCATGGCCAGGGCCGCACTAAGAACTTAACTGATGATGGTTCTGACTCCAGACATGCCCAGGGCCCTGTTGTAAACAGAGAGCCAGGCCTAGGCTCCCCTCCACCCAACTCCATGCCTTTGGCTTGTGTGGCTGTGGCTGCGTGGCTTTCCCTTCTGAGCCTTAGCTTCCTCGCTGTAATACCCACCGCACACAGCCTGCAGGGTTGTTGTGAGGATTGAATGAGATGATACGTGAGCACCGCAGACCGATCCTGTGCATCACAGATGCTCCAGACATGGCAACGTGTTGTCACTGTGTCCCCTTGGCCGCCCATCTTTCTGACCAACTGAGCCTCCATTTTCCACAACTGACCCCAGCCTCACTCTAAAAAGCGAGTAGGGTTGCCTTAAGCCAATCACCCGGCTATCATAACTGGTCAGGAATGGTGCGTGCCTGCTAAGTGGCTTCAGTCATGTCCGACTGGGGCCCGCCAGGCTCCTCTGTCCATGGGATTCTCCAAGCAAGGATACTGGAGTGGGTTGCCATTTCCCCCTCCAGGGGATCTTCCCAACCCAGGGACCAAACCTGCCTCTCTTCTGTCTCCTGCATTGGCAGGCAGGTCCTTTACCAATGGCGCCATTCGACTCGGGGATGAGCATGAGATCTAATTCTAGCCAATAAGAGAAAAAAGAATTCAGGGTGTGTTTGGTGCTCCTGAAAATGACTGTCTCTGCCCCAGGATAGGGCGGTGGGGAAGTTTAAGCATGTGGGGTAGACATTGTGCGACCAAAAGGCGAGCAGCTAGGGCCGCTAACGGTACCATTTGGAGTCCAAGGATGAAAACAAATAGAGAGACAGAATTCAGTTGAGTTAGGGTGATAGACTTGAGCCGCTGGACCAAAGCCTCACCTGAAGTTTTATCAGCTTTGCAGTTACATGAGCCAACAAATTCCCTTTATGTTAAAGCCACCAGGAGTTTCTTTCCTTTGGTCTTTTGCCATGTAAAGAGTCCTATAACAGATAGAGCATCCCTCTTGGTTGCTGGGGCTCAAGGGCAGGGCCATAAAAATGGGGGTTTACTGAAAAGACACAGAAAGCAAGACCTTCCCAGGCTGGGCCAGTGGAAACCTCAGTGCAGCTTCTGCTCATCCCTGCAGCAAAAGCATTCAGTTCAGCTACTCTGAAGCTTTGAGGACATCATAGAGGCACCATGAATGACTGGCTTGGTGGCGAGCCAGGAGCCTCTGGGTATAACTATAGCCCCAGAGATAAAGAAAGGGTGACGAGGAAGGTGGGCGTCACCCACATGCACAGTCCCACGCAGCTGGCACGCTGCTTGGCAGCTGCAGCCCACAGAGGACAGGCAGGGTTCTTGCCTTCCCTCTCCATCATTTCAGGAGAGGAGAAAGCCTCCGGCGACGCAGCCCACGAGCATCACTTTCCTCACTTTGCAAAGCCTCGCAGACCTCAGGCCCCTCTCCCAGCCAGGAAGCAGAGGGTGGGGGGAGGAGGGAGGCACATGGGAGGAAGACAGAGGCTGGGAGTCCTGCAGTTCACTGGCGGTTGGAAATCTCCGACTTCGCTTTACCCGGTTAACACGTTTGTGCCTCCAGAGATGTGGCAAGAAAGACAGGTGTGAGAACCGTGGGGCTTTTCTTTCTGTAGCAGTCACGGCGGAATAGCCACCAAAGGCTCAGCAGTTTACCTGCACGGGAGCCAGCTCACACAGGAAGTCACAGTCCCGCTCCCAAGGTGGCTGGAGCCTCGCTCGGTGTATAGATGACCTGGTGGCCAGGAGGCCACGGACACGGCCAAACAGAGAACAAGTCAATGTCCCCGGTCCAAGGGCAGGGCCTGTTCACGGCTTGGTGCTTAGAACCAGGCGGCCCACGCCCCCCACGGAAGACGGAAGGGGATGGCAGGTACTGGGCGAGATGCGCACCAGGGTGGACATGTTACAACCCTGTAACTAATCCCCGAGTTGTCAATATTAGACCCATATGACAAAGGGGTAATAAATCCAAGGCTGAGCGGCACTGGGAATGACCCAAGTTCACCCAGACGCTCTAAGCCGGATGGAGGTCTAAACCAGGCTCCGAGCCCCAGAGCCCATCTCAAATAGCCTGGTCCTCCCCAAAACTGATCCTGTTCATGCTACTTGTCCCATCCCCCACCCCACTGCCATCAACACAGCCCCTCTTCAAAGTCATGCTCTGCTTAACCCCATGGACCTGGGCACCCAGGAGTGATGGGGACCCCGGCAGCCGGTCGGGGCAGCAAGACATGCAGAAGATCCCAAGGGGACAGGAGGCTGACTGGAGCCAGCGGACCTGCTGGGGCTTCCCACCAGCATGAACGTGTCTGGATCCGAGAGCTGCTCTTCTGGAAGCTACTGAGGGCATCCTTTGAACCCCAAGCAGTGAAGCGGACGGCCATTTCCACGGGGTTTTTCTTTTTATATTGTGTCTCCTGCCCCGGACACACGTACACACAGCTGTGATCTGACAGCTGCAGGTGGGGGAGCAGGGCGGAGCGCAGGCGGCTCCCCGCTGGCGGGCTGGAGCCCGCTCCTCCCGCCTGCCGCTGGCTACCGAGGACCTCAAGTCCTCTGCGAGCCCCCGGGGTCGCGCCAAGTGAAGTCCTTGCCACCAGGACGCACTTCGGAGGTACACACCGTGCCCAAGCTGGCTGGGGCGGGGGAGGGGGGGGGGCGGGGGGGGGTCCCCACCATGGGCCCCTGGCTCCTCGTAACCACAAGGCAAATGGTGACGCTAACCCCCACTTCTCAGCCAGGGACACTGACCTGCCAGATATGACTGCCTCCGCCCCAGGAAGATGGTCACACAAGAAAGCATCACCTTAGCAGCATCACTGGGACCCAGACTCCTCCACACATCAGTTCTTTCAGCCCTGGTGTGTCAGCCTGGCAAGATGGTCCTTGGTTCCCCGTGTCACTCACAAACACAGCACATCTCCAGGGAAAAGACGTGCTGTCTGTGCTATGTCCCTCTTTCACAGGTCCCCACGGAGCCTTGTACACTCTACCCCAGTCTCCTCGGCCTGCTCCAGTGGGCTTCCCGGACCGCTGCTGATGAGGGCAATGGCATGCTGTGATTGGCTTGGAGGTCACGTTCAGGAAGCCAGGTGACCAGAGCAAATCAAGGTTCCCTTGGTGAGGAGGAAGGGCGGGAAGGAAGTGAGTAGAAGGGTGCGGGCAGACAACTCCAGCCAGCATCAGTCACCCTTGTGAGTGGACCACAGTCAGCAGGAGGTGGAAGCAGAAATGAGGTCAGACCCTCCGCACCAAAGCCACGTCCCTGCGCCGCAGCGGGCACATGGCCTGCACTGCCTCTGCCCCCTGCCTGTGCTACCAAATCACCAAACTCTCCCAGCTCGGCCACATGCCAGCCCCCCACCGCCCTGCCAGCGCACCACTGGTCCATCCTCCCCACTGCAACGTGGCTGCACCATTCTCACCACTCCATCTTGTAAGGTGAGTGGGGCCCTGGAGTGAGGGACCGCGGCTAGGGGTGGATCGAGGAACACAAGAGGGGTTAGGAAGCAGAGCCCGGAGCACAGGCCACCCTTGGGCCAGCTGTAGAGGGTGGGAGGAAAGCCCAGACCCAGGCTAGATGGAATGACCAGTGACCCAGCATGACACCAGCCTCATCACTCATCACTGTGGAGCCATGTCCTCTGGGCACTCTTTGGTTGGACGTTTAAGAGGAAAATCGGGGTGGGCTGGGATGAGAGGGTATATCCATTAGAATTAGGCTTGGCTGCAAAGCAGAAAGCACTAAATAATGCAGGATTAAGCACACAAGGATTTATTTTCTCAAGTGACAGAAACTGAGAAGTTATGCAGAGCTGCTGGGACTGGGCCCTAGGCTCCTTCCATCCATCTCTCTCCCTGCATCCTTAGCAGGTAGCTTCCATCCTGTAAGTCACCTCCTGGTCTAAGAAAGCTCCTGGGGCTCCAGCCATCATGTCTTAATCCCAGATAATAGGAAAGAGGATAGGAGACTGCAAAGGGAAACTTTGCCCAATTGTCTGTCTGCCCTGAGAAGTCATACAAAGCACCTCCATTTCCAGCCAAAATAGAGTAGCAAATTTACCCTCCAGTCTTAAACTACACACACACACACACACACACACACACACGAAATTATGGTTTTCAGATACTTGATAAAATGTATCCCAGGGCAGGGAGCTCTGACAGAAGGCAAACAAATGAGGTGAGTGTGATGAACGACCCCCAGAGAGAGCTTTCAGGCCACATCTGGAGAAGGGAAACCTAATCAGAGTCCAGTGGTGTCTCTGAGTTGGTACATAGAGATCAGAGCATCCCAGACATCTCTAATTCATGGTGTGGACCTCAGAGAAGAGAGAGCTGCACAGAGATAAAGAGCTTCAGTGGTTTGCAGAGGGCTCTCCTCCAGTCTTTAGCCAAGTACTGAGTATGAGGAAATCAGCAAGGCTGAAGAAAGAGCAACCAGAACGGAAGAGGCAGAACAATCCCCTGGATTTGTACAGGGAGAAAAATGGTTCATCTTCCCATCAGCCCAAGTGGAAAAACTTCATGACAATAGGGCATAAGTAGAGTCCTCACAAGAGTATTCCCTTTACAGTGAGGTCAAATTAGGCCTAGACTAAAGGTTGATCATAAAAGAATCCGCCTGCAATGTAGGAGACCCTGGTTCAATTCCTGGGTCAGAAAGATCTCCTGGAGAAGGGATAAGTTACCCACTCCCGTATTGTTGGGCTTCCCTTGTGGCTCAGCTGGTAAAGAATCTGCCTGCAATGTGAGAGACCTGGGTTCAGTCCCTGGGTTGGGAAGATCCCCTGGAGAAGAGAAAGGCTACACGCTCCAGTATTCCTGCCTGGAGAATTCCATGGACGGCATAGTCCATCAGGTCACAAAGAGTCAGACACAACTGAGCAACTTTCACTTCACTTTCAAAGGCTGATCTGTATCTGCCTACAAACCTTAAAAGTAAATCTCAAAAGAATCAAATTGTCCCCAAGTAACTTAATTGCATATCAGAACAGAGCCAAGAACATTTAAAGAAATACGAAAAACTCTAGCACCTAACAAAGTGAAATTACAATGCCTGACATCTAATCAAAAATTACCAGGAATATAAAGATGGAGGAAAATAGGATCCATAAGAAGACAAATCAATACAAACGAATCCATAAATGACCAGATGATAGAATGAGGAGAAAAGATGATAGAATAGGTGAAAGAAGGTAGAGGAAATCATGAGCTTGAAAATGAAAGAAATAGAATATATTTTTGAAGGCCCAGATTGAACTTTTAGAGTTAAAAATACAGTGTGCAACATGAAAAGATGCTCAACGGCACTAATTATTGGGGAAAGGCAGATCAAAACCACCGTGAGGTCCCACCTCATACTCATCAAAATGGCCATCATCAGAACATCTACAAACAACCAATGCTGGAGAGGGCGTGGAGAGAAGGGTTCGCCTCCTTGTTGGTGGGAATGTAAGTTGGTGCAGCCATTATGAAAAGCAGTATGCAGGTTTCTCAGAAAACTAAAAGGAAAATTAGCATATGATCCTGCAGTCTCACTCCCGGGCATATATCTGGACAAGTCTATGATTCAAAAAAATACGTGCACCCCTATGTTCAGAGCAGCACTACTCACAATGGTCAAAACAGGAAAGCAATCTAAATGTCCATAAAGAAATGGATGGATAAGGAAGACGTGGTGCAGATATGCAAAGGAGCAGTACTCAGCCACAAAGAGAAGGAAATAATGCCGTTTGCAGCAACAGGCATGCAACTGGAGACTATTAGACTGACTGAAGTCAGAAAGAGAAAGACAAATACCATGAGATATCACCTATGATTTATTTATTTTAACTGAAGGAGAATTGCCTTACAGAATTTTGCTGTCTTCTGTCACACCTCAACATGAATCAGCCATGGGTATACATATATCCACTTCCTCTTGAGTCTCCCTCCCATCTCCCTCCCTACCCCACCCCTCTAGGCTGATACAGAGCCCCTGTTTGAGTTTCCTGAGACATAAATTTTTTGAAAAAAAAAATCACTTATATGTAGAATCTAAAATATGTCACAAACGAACATATCTACAAAACAGAAACAGCCTCATAGGCATAGAGAAGAGCCTTGTGGTTGCCAAGAGGGTGAAGGGAAGGGAGGGGGATAGATTGGGAGTATGGGATTGGTAGATGCAAACTGTTACATTCAGAAAGGATAAACAACAAGGTCCTAACGTATAGCACAGGGAACTATATTCATATCCTATGATAAACCACAATGGAAATGAATATTTTTAAAAAAAGTTGTTCTCAAACCAAACCAAAAAAAATTCAGTATGCAAGACAGAAAAAATACACTAGGCAGAAAAAATACACTAGGTGGGATTTAACAGCAGATTAAACACTTCAAAAGGAAAGATTAGTCAACTGGAAGCCATAGAAATGAAAACTATCCAAAATTAAACATAGAGAAGAGAATGGGGGAAAAAAATAAATGGGGACAACATCAACATATGTGTAATTGGTGTCATGGGGGGGAAAAGGAAAGGGGGCAGAAAAAAATAATTGAAGAAATAATAACCAAAATTTTTCTAAATTTGATGAAAAGTATAAATCTATAGAACCAAAAACCTCAATGACCCCCCAAGCAGGGAAAAAAAAAAAAAAAAAACAAGGAATCTCTTTGAATCCCAAGCAGGTAAAGAAAACTACACCAGGCCATATCATAATCAAATCGCTGAAAACCTATAAAAGTACAATAAAAAGACAAATTATGTACAGAGAAGAAAAGATAAGAGCAACAGCAGACTTCTTGCTGGGAACAATCCAAGCCGGAAGATAATGGTGCAACAGCTTTCTTATAAGAATGAAAGCTGACCACCTTCAATTTCACACCCAGTGAAATTTTCTTTCAAATTTGGAGGAAAGATAAACTTTTTCAGATCATCAGAATCGGAAGGAACCCATCACCAACAGAACAGCTCAAGATGTTAAAGGGAGTCCCTCAAACAGAAGAAAAATGATAGCAGAAAGAATCTGGACCCACAAAAAGGAGTGACAAGAACCAGAAGTGGCTATGATGTAGGTAAATATAAATGGCTTTTCTTCTCACTTTTAAAAATCTCTTTACAAACTGCTTTACTGTGTAAAGGGGGAAAATGAATTGTGCAGCTTATAGTATATGCAGAAATGAAATGTACGAAGAAATAATCTGAAGTCCAGAATGGGGGCAGGGTATGGAAGTGTACCATGGTAAATTTTATATTATCTGTGACATAATATAATGTTATTTGAAGGCGCAGTGTGATAAAGTGGGAAGTTCTAAACCACAACAACACATATACTACTAAAGAAGCTCAGCTGCTAAGCTAAAAAAGGGTAAAATAAATATGACTCAAGTAATCAGAAAAGAAGGAAAGAAAATAGAAAAAAGGATCTAAGAACAGATGGGCCAAATAGAAAATCAGTATTAAGATCATCAGTTTAAACCTAACCATAATAATCATCCTAAATACAAATGGTCTGCACTCACCAATTGAAAAGCAGAGATTGTCAGATAAGAGGAACCAGCAAGACTCAACCGTGTGGTCTGTACAAGAAACCCACTCTAAGTGTATAGGCATAGATAGATTAACAGTAACATATGTAAAGAAAGACATACTCTATTAACACATCAAAAGAAAGCTGGAGTGCCTATACTAGTAACACAGGAAGCAGATTTAAGAGGAAAGAATATTACCAGGAAGAAAGAGAGTAGTTTCATAGTGATAAAGACTTTAATTCCTCAAGAATTCATCTCGAGAACAATCTTAATGTTTATGTACCTAAACTAAGCCATTAAGGCTTGACCTAAATCAAATCCCTTATGATTATACAGTCAAAAGTCAAAAGTGTGAGTCGCTCAGTCATCTCTCACTCTGTGAGACCACATGGACTGTAGCCCATAAGGCTCCTCTGTCCATGGAATTCTCCAGGCAAGAATCCTGGAGTGGGTTGCCATTCCCTTCTCTAGGGGATCTTCCTGACCCAGGGTTAGAACTCTGGTCTCCCACATTGCAGGCAGATTCTTTACCACCTGAGCCACAAGGGAAGCCCATGATTATGCAATGGAAGTGACAAATAAATTCAAGGGATTAGATCTGGTAGACAGAGTCTCTGAAGAACTATGGGTAGAGGTTCATGACCTTATACAGGAGGCGGTGATCAAAACCAACCCAAGAGAAAACATACAAAAAGGCAAAATGGCTGTCTGAGGAGGCCTTACAAATAGCTGAGAAAAGAAGAGAAGCAAAAGGCAAAGGAGAAAGGCAAAGATACATCCATCTGAATGCAGAGTTCCTAAGAATAGCAAGGAGAGAGAAGAAAGCCTTCCTAAGTGAACAATGCAGTGAAATAGAGGAAAACAATGGAATGGGAAAGTCCAGCGATCTCTGCAGATGGGCACAATAAAGGACAGAAATAGCAAAGACCCAGCATAAGCAGAAGATACAAAGAAGAGGGCAAGAATACACAAAAGAACTACACAGAAAAAGATCTTAATGACCCAGATAACCACCATGGTGTGATCACTCACCTAGAGCCAGACATCCTGGAGTGTGGCGTGGGCCTTAGGAAGCACTGCTATGAACAAAGCTAGTGGAGCTCATGGAATTCCAGCTGAACTATGTCAAATCCTAAAAAATGATGCTGTTAGAGTGCCATACTCAATATGCCAGCAACTATGGAAAACTCAGCAGTGGCCACAGGACCAGAAAAGGTCAGTTTTCATTCCAATCCCAAACAAAGGCAATGCCAAAGAAGGTTCAAACTACCCAACGACCACACTTCGCACTCATTTCATATGCTAGAAAAGAAATGCTCAAAATTCTCCAAGTGAGGCTTCAATAGAATGTGAACCGAGAAATTTCAGATGTTCAAGCTGGATTTAGAAAAGGCAGAGGAACCAAAGATCAAATTCCCAACATCTGTTAGAACATACGAAAATAAGAGAATTCCAGAAAAACGTCTATTTCTGCTTCATTGGGGCTGCACAGGCGCAGGAGGGCCAACAGGAGCTACTCCACATTCAAGGTCAGGAGGGGCGACCTCGTCCAAGGTAAGGAGCAGCTGCTATGCTCTGCTGGACCAGCCATGAAGAGATACCCCACGCTCAAGGTAAGAGAAATCCAAGTAAGACAATAGGTGTTGCAAGAGGGCATCAGAGGGCAGACACATTGAAACCATACTCACAGAAAACTAGTCAATCTGATCACACGGACCACAGCCTTGTCTAACTCAATGAAACTAAGCCATGCCATGTGGGGCCACCCAAGACGGACGGGTCATGGTGGAGAGGTCTGACAGAATGTGGTCTACTGGAGAAGGGAATGGCAAACCACTTCAATGTTCTTGCCTTGGGAACCCCATGAACAGTATGAAAAGGCAAAATGATAGGATACTGAAAGAGGAACTCCCCAGGTCATTAGGTGCCCAATATGCTACTGGAGATCAGTGGAGAAATAACTCCAGAAAGAATGAAGGGATGAAGCCAAAGCAAAAACAATACCCAGCTGTGGATGTGACTGGTGATAGAAGCAAGGTCCAATGCTGTAAAGAGCAATATTGCATAGGAACCTGGAATGTCAGGTCCATGAATCAAGGCAAATTGGAAGTGGTCAAACAGGAGATGACAAGAGTGAACGTCGACATTCCAGGAATCAGCGAACTAAAATGGACTGGAATGGGTGAATTTAACTCAGATGATCATTATATCTACTACTGTGGGCAGGAATCCCTCAGAAGAAATGGAGTAGCCATCATGGTCAACAAAAGAGCCCGAAATGCAGTACTTGGATGCAATCTCAAAAACGACAGAATGATCTCTGTTCATTTCCGAGGCAAACCATTCAATATCATAGTTATCCAAGCCTATGTGCCAACCACTAATGCTGAAGAAGCTGAGGTTGAATGGTTCTATGAAGACCTACAAGAACTTTTAGAACTAACACCCAAAAAAGATGTCCTTTTCATTCTAGGTGACTGAAATGCAAAAGTAGGAAGTCAAGAAACACCTGGAGTAACAGGCAAATTTGGCCTTGGAATGCGGAATGAAGCAGGGCAAAGGGTAATAGAGTTTTGCCAAGAGGATGCACTGGTCATAGCAAACACCCTCTTCCAACAACACAAGAGAAGACTCTACACATGGACATCACCAGATGGTCAACACCAAAATCACATTGATTATATTCTTTGCAGCCAAAGATGGAGAAGCTCTATACAGTCAACAAAAACAAGACCAGGAGCTGACTGTGGCTCAGATCATGAACTCCTTACTGCCAAATTCAGACTTAAATTGAAGAAAGCGGGGAAAACCACTAGACCATTCAGGTATGACCTAAATCAAATCCCTTATGATTATACAGTGGAAGTGAGAAATAGATTTAAGGGACTAGATCTGATAGATAGAGTGCCTGATGAACTATGGACAGAGGTTTGTGACATTGTACAGGAGACAGGGATCAAGACCATCCCCATGGAAAAGAAATGCAAAAAAAGCAAAATGGCTATCTGGGGAGGCCTTACAAATAGCTGTGAAAAGAAGAGAAGCAAAAAGCAAAGGAGAAAAGGAAAGATATAAGCATCTGAATGCAGAGTTTCAAAGAATAGCAAGGAGAGATAAGAAAGCCTTCTTCAGCGATCAATGCAAAGAAATAGAGGAAAACAACAGACTGGGAAAGACTAGAGATCTCTTCAAGAAAATACCAAGGGAACATTTCATGCAAAGATGGTCTCGATAAAGGACAGAAATGGTCTGGACCTAACAGAAGCAGAAGATATTAAGAAGAGGTGGCAAGAATACACAGAAGAACTGTACAAAAAAGATCTTCACGACCCAGATAATCACGATGGTGTGATCACTCATCTAGAGCAAGACATCCTGGAATGTGAAGTCAAGTGGGCCTTAGAAAGCATCGCTACCAACAAAGCTAGTGGAGGTGATGGAATTCCAGTTGAGCTATTTCAAGTCCTGAAAGATGATGCTGTGAAAGTGCTGCACTCAATATGCCAGCAAATTTGGAAAACTCAGCAGTGGCCACAGGACTGGAAAAGGTCAGTTTTCATTCCAATCCCAAAGAAAGGCAATGCCAAAGAATGCTCAAACTACCGCACAGTTGCACTCATCTCACACTCTAGTAAAGCAAGGCTCAAAATTCTCCAAGCCAGGCTTCAGCAGTACGTGAACCATGAACCTCCTGATATTCAAGCTGGTTTTAGAAAAGGCAGAGGAACCAGAGATCAAATTGCCAACATCCGCTGGATCATGGAAAAGCAAGAGAGTTCCAGAAAAACATCTATTTCTGCTTTATTGACTATGCCAAAGCCTTTGACTGTGTGGATCACAAGAAACTGGAAAATTCTGAAAGAGATGGGAATACCAGACCACCTGACCTGCCTCTTGAGAAATCTGTATGCAGGTGAGGAAGCAACAGTTAGAACTGGACATGGAACAACAGACTGGTTCCAAATAGGAAAAGGAGTACGTCAAGGCTGTATTTTGTCACCCTGCTTATTTACCTTATATGCAGAGTACATCATGAGAAACGCTGGACTGGAAGAAACGCAAGCTGGAATCAAGATTGCCAGGAGAAATACTAATAACCTCAAACATGCAGATGACACCACCCTTATGGCAGAAAGTGAAGAGGAACTCAAAAGCCTCTTGATGAAAGTGAAAGAGGAGAGTGAAAAAGTTGGCTTAAAGCTCAACATTCAGAAAACGAAGATCATGGCATCTGGTCCCATCACTTCATGGGAAACAGATGGGGAAACAGTGGAAACAGTGTCAGACTTTATTTTGGGGGGCTCCAAAATCACTGCAGATGGTGACTGCAGCCATGAAATTAAAAGATGCTTACTCCTTGGAAGAAAAGTTATGACCAACCTAGATAGCATATTCAAAAGCAGAGACATTACTTTGCCAACTAAGGTCCGTCTAGTCAAGGCTATGGTTTTCCAGTAGTCATGTATGGATGCGAGAGTTGGACTGTGAAGAAAGCTGAGCGCTGAAGAATTGATGCTTTTGAACTGTGGTGTTGGAGAAGACTCTTGAGAGTCCCTTGGACTGCAAGGAGATCCAACCAGTCCATTCTGAAGGAGATCCGCCCTGGGATTTCTTTGGAGGGAATGATGCTAAAGCTGAAACTCCAGTACTTTGGCCACCTCATGCAAAGAGTTGACTCATTGGAAAAGACTGATGTACACCCGTGGCTGATTCATGTCAATGTATGGCAAAACCAATACAGTATTGTAAAGCAAAATAAAGAAAAATTTAAATTAAAAAAAAAAAAAGGAAAAGACTCTGATGCTGGGAGGGATTGGGGGCAGGAGGAGAAGGGGACGACAGAGGATGAGATGGCTGGATGGCATCACTGACTCGATGAACGTGAATCTGAGTGAACTCCGGGAGTTGGTGATGCACAGGGAGGCCTGGCGTGCTTCAATTCATGGGGTCGCAAAGAGTCGGACATGACTGAGCGACTGAACTGAACTGAATTCATATGGGTATATCTTTCCCTTTCTCCTTTGCCTTTTGCTTCTCTTCTTTTCTCAGCTATTTGTAGGGTCTGCCCAGACAACCACTTCGCGTTCTTGCACTTATTTTGGGGGGTGGGGATAGTTTGGGTCACTGCCTCCTGTACAGTGTTGCAAACCTCCATCCATAGTTTTCCAGACATTCTGTCTGTAGACCTAATCATCTGAATCTACTCGTCACTTCCACTGTATAATCATAAGGGATTTGATTTAAAGGATACCTGAATGATCTGGTGGTTTTCCCTTTCTTCAATTTAAGCCTGAATTTGGCAATAATGAGCTCATGATCTGAGCCACAGTCAGCTCCTGGTCTTTTTTTGCTAACTGTATAGAGTGTCTCCTTCTTTGGCTGCAAAGAATATAATCAGTCTGATTTTGGTTTTGATCATCTGGTGATGTTCATGTGTAGAGCTGCCTCATGTTGTTGGAAGAGGGTGTGTTCTATGACCATTTTGTTTTCTTGGTTAGCCTTTGCCCTGCTTCATTTTGTACTCCAAGGCCAAACTTGCCTGTTATTCCAGGTATCTCTTGACTCTCTACTTTTGCATTTGAACCCCTATTATGAAAAGAGCATCCTTTTATTGCTGTTAGTTCCTGAAGGTCTTGTAGGTCTGCATAGAACCAGTCAACTTCAGCTTCTTTGGCATTAGCAGTTGGGGCATAGACTTGGATGTCTGTGATGTTGCATGGTTTGCCTTAGAGATGAACCAACGTCATTCTGTCATTTTTGAGACTGCCCCCACGTACTGCACTTAGGCCTCTTGGTGACTCTGAGGGCTACTCCATTTCTTCTAAGGGATTCCTGCCCACAGTAGTAGATATAATGGTCATTTAAATTAAATTTGACCATTACCATCCATTTTAGTTCACTGATTCCTAAAATACCAATTTTCACTCTTGCCATCTCCTGCTTGATTGTGTCTAATTTACCTTGATTCATGGGCCGAACTTTCCAGGTTCCTATGCAATTTTGTTCTTTACAGCATCAGACTTTACTTTCACCCCCAGACACATCCACGACTGGGCATTGTTTCCGCTTTGGCCCAGGCTCTTCTTTCTTTCTGGGGCTATTTCTCCGCTCTTCCCTGGTAGCATATTGGACAGCTACCACCCTGGGGGAGCACATCTTCCCATGTCATATCTTTTTACCTTTCATACTGTTCATGGGGTTCTCAAGACAAGAATACCAACGTGGTTTGCCATTCCCGTCTCCAGTGGACCACATTTTGTCAGAACTTTCCACCATGACCTGCGCATCTTGGGTGATCCTGCACATCATGGCTCATTGCTTCCTTGAGTTACACAAAGCTGTCATCCACGTGATCATTTCGGTTAGCTTTCTGAGATTGTGGTTTTTGTGCTGGGGGTTGTGGGATTATAGGTCTTGTTTCTTCTGTCTGCCCTCTGATGGATGAGGATAAGAGGCTTGTGCAAGTTTCGTCTTTTATAGAAATGTATATTAAAACTACAGTGAGGTTATCACCTCACAAAAAAATCACCAAGAAATCTACAAACGATAGATGCTGGAGAGGGTGTGGAGCAAAGGGCATCATCTTGCACCATTGGTGGGAATGTAAACTGATACAGCCACGATGGAGAACAGCATGGAGGTTCCTTGGAAAATTAAAAATAGAACTACCATGCATGTGTCCTAAGTCACTTCAGTCATGTCCAGCTCTTTGCAATCCTATGGACTGGGGCCCTCCAGGCTCCTCTGTCCATCGGAATTCTCCAGGCAAGAACACGGGAGTGGGTTGCCATGCCCTCCTCCAGCAGATCTTCCTGACGCAGGGATTGAACCCACATCTCTTATGTCTCCTTCATTGGCAGACAGGTTCTTTACCACTAGCACCATCTGGGAAGCCCCTATATTCCCAGATAAAGACATAATCTCAAAAGATACAGACACCTCAGCGCTTATTGCAGCACTGTGTAAAATAGCCAGGACATGGAAGCAACCTAAATGCTCGTTGACAGAGGAAAGTATTAACAAAAAAAGATGTAGCACATATACAATGGAATATTATTCAGCCATAAAAAGGGACAAAGTTGTGCCCTTTGCAGAGACCTAGAGAATGGCACATAGAGTGAAGCAAGTCAGAGGAAAACAAACATTGTATATTAATGCATAATGTGGAACCTAGAAAAATGATACAGATGAACCTATTGGCAAAGCAGAAATACAGACACAGAGGTAGAGAGCAAACATACGGACGTCAACGGGGGATGAATTGGAAGGCTGATATTGACATCTATACACTGCGATGTATAAAGCAGATAACTGACGTGAACCTGCTATGTAGCACAGGGAACTCTACTCGGCGCTCTGTAGTGACCTAACAGTTTTCAAAGTGGCTGCACGATTTTACATCCCCAGCAGCCAAAGGAAGGAAATCCAAAAAAGCAGGGATATCCTTGGAAGAAAAGCTATGACCAACCTAGACAGCATATTAGAGAGCAGAGACATTACTTTGCTGACAAAGGTCTGTCTAGTCAAATCTATGGCTTCTCCAGTAGTCACGTATGGATGTAAGAGTTGGACCATAAAGAAAGAGTGCCACAGAATTGATGCTTTTAAACTGTGGTGTTGGAGAAGACTCTTGAGAGTTCTTTGGACTGCAAGGAGATCACACCAGTCATCCCGAAGGAAATCAGTCCTGAATATTCATTGGAAGGACTGATGTTGAAGCTGAAGCTCCAATACTTTGGCCACCTGATGTGAAGAGCTGATTCAATGGAAAAGACCCTGATGCTGGGAAAGATTGAAGGCAAGAGGAGAAAGGGATGACAAAAGATGAGACGGTTGGATGGCATCACCTACTCGATGGCCATGACTGTGAGCAGGCTCTGGGAGTTGGTGATTGTCAGGGAGGCCTGGCGTGCTGCAGTCCATGGGGTCGCAAAGACTCGGACATGACTGAACAACTGAACTGAACTGATAGCTGATTCCCTTTGCTGTACAGCAGAAACCAACATAACATTGTAAAGCAATGATACTCCAACAAAAAAAATTTTTTTTTTTTAAAGCACAGTGAGATACCAACACACAGCCATTATAAATGCCTACAATTTAAAAGACTGGCCTTACCCAACGCTAGCAGGAATGTGGAGCAGCTGGATCTTTCATATTCGGCTGCTGGGGATTTAAAATCGTGCAGCCACTTTGAAAACAGTTTGGCAGCTTCTTAACAAATTAGAGATACACCTACCATATGATCAAGCCATTCTACTCCGAGGTATTTGCCCAAGAGAAATTAAAGCAATATGTCCACACAAAAACTTGGACCTGAATATTCTTAGCAGCTTTGCTTTCATAGCCAAAATGTGGAAAAACCCAAATGTCCATTAATTGGGAAATGGATAAACAAATGATAGCATATTCAAACGGTGGAATACAAATCAACAATAAAAAGAAACGAACTATGGATATACCCAACAGCATGGATGAATCTCAGAATCATTATGCTAAGTGGAAGGAGCCAGAATTCCCCCAGTCAAAAAAAAAAAAAAGGAAAGAAAGAGAATATGTACTGTAGGATTCTACTTATATAAAACTCCAGAAAGTGCAAGCTAATCTATAACGGTACAGAGCAGATCAGGGGTTGCATGAGGACAGGGGTGAAGTGATGGACAGCTTACAAAGAGGCAAGAGGAAATGCTCGCAGCTGATGGAAATGTCCACTGTCTTGATTGCGGTGATGCCTACCCGACATACACGTTGAAACTTTCTAAACTGTGCGGTTTAAATGGGAGCAGATTATTGCAAGTCAACTGTACGTCAGTGAAGCTATAAGAAAACAACAACAACAACAACGAAATCCCTTTTAACAACTTCTTCCACTCAATTCCCCACACAACTTACCTGACTGTTCCGGTTCGAGGATGGCTGGAACATGCTGTCCTTCAGCTGGGCCTGGACTGCCAACCCCTGGACAAAGTTCTGTTCGGGGGCGGGGGAGGGAGTCACGTGGGTGGGAGGCACTGGCCCCAAGTTCAGTCTCAGAATGAACATCCCCTGGGGACTACGGACAAGGTCCCGGGGCTGACCGGGGGCTAACAGCCGCCATCCAGCCCCTGCCATCTTGCTCAGCAATCCATCTTGCTCAGCATTCTTCCATCTATGCAAGCTCCTTGCTCCCGGACCTAACGTCCTGGGGAAGCTGAAGGAAGCTGGGGAAGCTAAGCTCCCGCGGAGCCCCCTGGGCGTCCCAGGGCCCGTCCCAGGGCCTCCATAGACCTTGTTTCAAATCTTCCATCTTCTCAGCATCTTTGCAGAGAAGGGAACCCTCTTCCAGATGCAGAAACAAAAGCTGGAGCCACAGATGGCCTCTCCCAGGGTAAGGACAAGGCCAGGCTGAGATCTGAACAAAGCCCTGGCTGACTCCAGAGCCTGCACCCCCTCTGCCCTAGGTGGGCAGAGGTGCCCTAGGTGGGCAGAGGTGCCCTAGGTGCTTGTTTTGGCCAGAGAGACACTAGCAACGATGGGGTGGATATCCAGATGGTCTGAAAGCCGGACCTCATGTCTTGGGGGGAGGCTGCCCTGAGGAAGAGCGGGTCCTGGGAAGATACTGGGTCCCAGAAGCCCAGCTCCCCCTGGAGAACCCCCAAATCCTTCAGAAGTGTGCTCAGCTCTGGCAGAACCTTGAAACAGGCAGACGCGATCTCCCTCCTTGCCAGCACTGCTTCCTCAGTCAACCTCGCCCTCCCCTCCACTAAATCCCCTCTAGCCCTAAAGCCCCCACTACCTCCCAGCCTAAGTTTGGACTTGAACCATCCAAAGTTCTTCATCTGCCTGGGCGGACCAACTGATCCTGGTTTGCCCAGGACTGTCCCATTTTAGACCCGAAAGCCCGCTCAGCCTTGTGCCAGGTGGGTCAGTGCCCCTAGGCATGTCCCAGTCTGCCCAGTCACTAGCTGCTCTGGCCAGGGAAGAACACGCTGGGCTCCTGGACCTCAGCTGTGGCCCCTCGGCCCCTGCCCTGCCCCCTCAGATGGGAGGCTTTGGTGGTGTCCTCCAGAAGTCTGAGCACCTAGACGTGAACGGCACCTGGCCCCTTTGAAACAGGGGCAGGCTCCATTGCTTTACCTCTCTCTGCTTGGCTGGTCCCATCTGGGGACAGGCTAGCGGGGGCTAAGGGGCCATGCTACGACGTTTTGGCGGTGAAACCCCACCCCTCATGTCCCCTGAGCACGCCGGCTCAACCCTCTGAGCCTCAGTTTCCCCTCTAAGCTGGGCTGAGCCTCCCTTCCTCGCAGGCCTGCTGGGGGCTCAGTGATCACTTGCAGCAGACGCACATGGCCGCCCCACCATGCTTTCCTTTGGGGCCCTCCTCTGTGATGTCCGCAGCCCCAAGAGAATCCACCGCCCAGAAGGGAGGTAGGGGGCAGAGGGGCAGAGCCCAGAGAAAGACTAGAGAGGCTCGAGAAAGCAAGCTGGAGATGCTCAAGGGCTCTGGCCGCTGTGGGCGGGCTGCCTCCCTCCACCTCCAGTCTCAGCCGGAGCCGGGGTCCCTGCCGCTGCCTGACTTTGAGGTTCGCAGCAGCCCCTGTTCCAGCCAGCCTCTGGATCTCTTGCAGGCACAGAACCGGCTGGAACACAGAGGAATCAGAAGAAATAATTTTCCTGCCCAGTGGAGTGGAGAAAATTGGCGTCCGCCTCTGCCGCCCACTTTCACCAAGGGCAGCCCGCGCACGTTCCAGCAGCCCCGGCCTGTGCGCCCTCCTCGCTGTCTGTGGGGCTCCGCACCTGGCCCGGAGTGGTGTGCCCCACGGTTGGGGTGTTCTAGGCCTTTGACCCCAGGGTTGAGGCTGCAAACTCCTCTGTCCCCGGACTCATGGGCGTGGTTCCCATCTAGGCGAGGAAATCTCAGAGAAGAGATTGTCTCCCAGTTAATCCCAGGCAGACAGGACCAGACCCACAATCTCCTGGTACCCAGGTTAGAGGTCTAAGCAGGAGACTGAGAGGTCACTCATACCTTGGCATCGTTCTGGGTGGAAGCCACAGAGAAGGGACAAGAGGAGACTCACAAAGAGACATCATCTGGGTAAAGAAGAGGGTTTAGAGCCATTGAAGAATGAAATAGTGAAACAGTGTGTCCTGGGGGCCGGAAGGTGGAGATGTGGGCAGAGCTGGCCCCCTGCAGACCCTGCCAGAAGCAGTGGCCCCACCCTCCCCATCCCAGGAGTCAGAAGCACAAGAACCTTTTTTTTATTGGAGTGGTAGCTCAGATGGTAAAGAATCCGCCTGCAGTGCAAGAGACCCGGGTTTGATCCCTGGGGTGGGAAGATCCCCTGGAGAAGGGAATGGTAACCCACTCCAGTATGCTTGCCTGGAGAACTCCACGGACAGAGGAGCCTGGTGGGCTACAAGCCACGGTGTCACAACAAGCCGGAGACGACTGAGCGACTAACACTTTCACTTTTCACTTTTGCTTTTCTCCTGTTCTGAGCTGGGACCAGAGGAGAAGAAGCTGAGTGGGCATGGGGTTAGAAGGGGGCAGGGGGCTATCTAGAAGGGACAGGAAGGAGCAGAAGAGCCTGGTGCATCTGTCAAGAGGGTAAGTCCCACTGGAGACTCCTTGGAAGGAAAGTTATGACCAACCTAGACAGTATATTAGAAAGCAGAGACATTAGTTTGCTGACAAAGGTCAGTCCAGTCAAAGCTATGGTTTTTCCAGTAGTCATGTATGGATGTAAGAGTTGGACTATAAAGAAAGCCGAATGCCGAAGAATAGATGCTTTTGAACTGCGGTATTGGAGAAGGCTCTTGAGAGTCCCTTGGACTGCAAGGAGATCCAACCAGTCCATCCTAAACGAGATCAGTCCTGGGTGTTCACTGGAAGGACTGATGTTGAAGCTGAAACTCCAATACTTTGGCCACCTGATGCGAAGAAGTGACTCCCTAGAAAAGACCCTGATGCTGGAAAGACTGAAGGCTGGAGGAGAAGGGGACGACAGAGAATGAGATGGTTGGATGGCATCACTGACTCAATGGACATGAGTTTGAGTGAACTCTGGGAGTTGGTGATGGACAGGGAGGCCTGGCGTGCTGCAGTCCACACGGTGGCAAAGAGTCAGACATGACTGAGCGATTGAACTGAACTGAACTGAACTGAAGACTCAGGGAAGCCCACAGAAGGCCTTGAGTGGCAGATGGGACATGTTGAGCACTAGGGAGCCATTGAAGGTTCTTGAACAATAGGGGGACAGCATGAGAAACGTACTGGGGACCCTGCCTGGGGCCCAGAATAGAAGTCAAGCATGATTCAGAGATGGGGCAGTGGGGAAGCTGTGGGGACTCTGTGGAAGGAGACGGGAGCTTCTGGGCTGGGAAGGGTGGGCGTGGGCATCCTACAGATGCCTGCTCCAGGCATCTTCAGCGTTCACACTTTGAGGCCAGCACACCGACTCGGCACTGCCCTGCCCTCCCCATCAGCCATGCCATTCAGCACAGTGCCAGACACGCACGCCAGGAGCTGGCGCTCAGCCTCGAGGCAGCCTGGCCAGTGGCCATCCCTGACCTCAGTCTCAGCTTTTTGGTCTGTTTCCACCTCCTCAGCCTCCACTTCCTTGCACCAGCGCCCAGGCCCCTGTAGGACCCTCCAACGACGACCTGCTCAGTGAGCCCCAGGCTGCCGCTCTTTGGAAACCACATGCACCTCTGGGGAGAATCACACCTTCTTCTGAGAGGAGGCAACTTCGGGAGCTGAGAGGGGGAGTTTTCCAGCAGGGCACGCCATGGAAAGGCATCCCAGGGTGAGAAGACGTCAGGTGCAAAGGCCCAGAAACAGGAGGGCATAGACATTGACAGGGAGCTTCAGTCCAGGCCAAGGGGTGTGGCAGGAGCATGGGAACAACCCACCCCGGGAACCCAGGCCGGGCCCAGGACCAGGCAGGTGGGCTGCTAGCGAATCCTGGGTCTCCAGGTGCGGCCTGACCACACCTGCCCCCGTTGGCAGGTGACTCTGTCCTTGGCAGAGCTGCACTCGGAGTGGCCACTTCATCCCAACGAGGCCACCTCGGCACCATCCCCTGCCCTGTGATCCTCACCACGCCCAGGCCTGAGGATGGAGGGCCCAGAGACAGGCTCCCTGGCCTCCTGCAGGGCAGCCTGGGGCAGGAAACTGGGCACTGCCCCTCCCCAGGCGCTACAGATCGTCCAGAAGGAGGGGGAGCCAAGCGCTGACTAGCCAGAGCTGTCCCAAGGGGATAAGAAATGATCCTGGTCCTCTGATGCCTTAAAGCCCTTCTTCCAGTGAGGCGGCTCTCATTTCTTTTCTCGGCTTGACCTGACTTGTCTATTTAGGCATGAGAAGTTCGTGCCCAGTTTTGTTTTGATAAGCATTTGGTAAAAATGGTTTCCCCCAACGTTACAGTTTCTGAGCCCACGTCACGGCACCCAGCCCCGCGTGGCCGAAAGCCCGCTGCAGGGCCAAGTGCTGGAGAGGCTGCTGCCGCCTCCCAGAGACGACCCAGGACAGGACACAGCCAGGAGCGAGGGGCAGAGCCAGAGGGCGTCCCAGCCCGGGGGCTGGGGCCTGACCTGTAGGCCCATGAGCCAGGACTGTGGAGGAGGAGGCGTCAGGGTTCCACCTGGAGTCTTTACTACACGGCATCGACACCCCTATTTTTTTTAATGAATTGAGGAACATTTTGTTCTTCGGTTGCCCAGAAGTATTGGGTTACCCCCAGAAGCAGACGCTGATGACTCTTAAGAAAGTGCTCCCAGGAGAAACAAGTGGGAGATGGTGGGGGTAATGGGATGGGGAAGTGGTGACTTGGGGGGATGGAGGAGAGGTGGGGTGGAGGTGGGGTGGGTGGGGGGGGGGGGAGGGGCGCTGGCTCGGCAGAGGGCAGCTCTGAGGGATCCTGCCAGGCAGCCTGGAGGAGGCTACATCACACACCTGTAAGGACCTGGAGCAAACAAACCTCTCGGAAGGTCCAGAGCCCACATTCCTAGAACCTTCTCCATCCTAGCCTGAGATGGGGAAGGCAGAAAACACATAAGGCTAGAATCAGACTGACTGGCCAACTCTGGAGCCCAAGGTGGAGAGGGGCTATACCCCCACACCTGGGTGTCTACAGGACCCACGCTCTCCATGACCCCCTGACCCGCTGCCCTCCCCCGCCCACTCAGCCACCACACCCAGAAGCCAGGCGTCACACCAGCCTCCTCCAACCCCTCCCTCTGTCCATCCTCCGTTCATTTGTTCATTCTCCTCCCCAGCCCCCGCTGCCTCGTCTCAAAGCACATACTCCAGCTGGGAAGATCAAGAAACAAGTCAACCAGGTAACAGCAGAGGGTCACAAGAGCCACGAAGAGGCAATAAAACCAAGGCACGGGACTGAGAGGTGGAGGGCAAGGACCGCGGCTGGCGGGCAACAGACACCCAAATGAGGGCAGGAGGCCAGGGGACAGGGACCCACCCGGCCCTGCCATTTCTATCTCTTCTTCCCATCTTCAGCTGAAACCTTACCTCCTCCAGGAAGTCTGCCTGAATGTCACTGATGTTCCAGACTGTAGCTATGCCAACTGCAGAGGCCTTTCCAGGCCAGCCCATCCTGTAAGCATCTTCAAGGTTGCACCATCTTGACGTTCTGCGCAGAGACGCCGAGAGGCGGGTCCTAAAGTGAGACCTGAAGCAGGAGTGAGCATCTGACCAGAAGGACCATGGTACTAAATCCCAGCTTAGCCCCTATTTGCTGAGTGGCCTTAGGTGAGGGACTTTGCCTCTCTGATCCTCAGTTTTCCCATCTGCCAAAGAGGGCTAGCACCACCTCCCTCGCAAGGCCATTATGGGGGTCAACTGAGACCACCACTGCCCCCCACCCCAGCATGCTGGCTTTCTCCCCACTTCCATCACCAGTGAGCTGGGAGAGGGGAGAAGAGAGGGCTTGCTGGGTGGGGAGTAGGTGTGCAGTGTAGGCGAAGGGCTCTTCTGGGGCCTTCCCAAGCAGGCCCCCAGCTCAAGTGTGCAAGCGGCCTGACCTGGGCACCCCCGCCCCCCCCATCCCGCCCCCGCCCCCCACCCCAGCCATATGCAGCGTTGGCAGCAGCAGAGCCCGGGGCTGATAGCGAATATTCTGGCACCATCTAAGCAGGACCAGTGTCTGGGCAGGAAATGCGCGCAGAGCCCTACGTGTACCCTCCACCCACCTTCCACTGTTACTGCTGTCCCCCTGGGACCTGGGGAGGGCAGGGACTTTAGGGCTGACAGGCGGGAGGTCGGCCCCCACTGCGTCTTATGTGCTGCCCCCTTCCCTCTGCGCGGCCTGAATGGGGTCAAAGCCCTCAAGGGCAGGAGCAGAGGTTACAGAGCCTCCCAGCTCACCATGGAAAACCCAGGGCCCAGGAGAGCCAAAAACAGCCCTCCAGGGGGGATTTAAAGAGCCCACGCCCTCGGCAGCACTTCTCATTTCGTTCCCATCTTGGGCCCTGTGCAGCAGGCGGAAGGCTTGTCATCTGATGCCTACCCCGGCCCCCGAACCTCCCTGCACCTCCTTCTCTCCATTTTTTCCTCAACAGGGTCCCCAGGGCCTGAGGGGCGGGAGAGAGAGGACTGTGCCTCCACGCTAAATGGCTCAAATCAGTGGCTGGCTCCTGCTTGCTGTCTCTTCCTCACTGGTTTTCCACTTCCCTTGCCATCAGTGCCTCTTCACAGCACTGTCCTGTGCCTGACTGTAGTCACCTCCTCCCCCAATTAAGTGAGTGAACAGAACCCGCAAAGTTCACACACGGGAAATGTAAGACGGATGGTGGTGGGGGCTGCACCACGAAGTGAAAGTACTTAGTGCCACACCAAACTGTACACTTCACATCGGCGGACATGGTCAGCTTTGTGTTATATGCATTTTGCAACGATTTTTAAAAGTATATATATATAAAGTGTTCATAGGCTGCATCTTGTAATCTGCCACGTGCTTGGGACTTATATAAACACGGTGAACCAAGAGCACAGAGGTCTCAGGGGAAGGCAGGAGGCAAGTGCATGTGCTTTGGGACCTCTCTGCACCAGCCAGGATCCTCTGGCCTCCTTGTGTTTCCTTTTCCAGGGTTCCAGCGCTGGCTGCTGCAGGGCTGGCCTGGCTGCCAGACTTGTCCAGGTGCCCTGTGTAAGGCCCTCAGAGCTGAGTCTGGTTTTGAAGAGGCCCAGCCAGGCCTGGACCATGGCGATGGCCTTGCAGCAATGCCTCAGGGGGAGGGCCATGGCTCACTCGGTACCCCTCTTCAGGACTAGGAAGGGGCCAGCCTGGAGCTTTGCGGGGGTAGGGAGAAGGGTACTCCAGCTGGAAGTTCCTGGGGTAACCCTGACCCCTCTAGAGGCCACCTCCTCTTCCAGATTGCTGGGGAAGGGGGTGGCCCTCCTCCATCACCTGGCTACCTTGGCACAGGTGTGCTGGGTCAAGCAGAGCGGGAACGCGGGGCTCGGTCCATTCTTTCCCTCAGCGCTCCCTAGTGCATTCCTTCCTCATTCATTCGTTCCCCCCACTCGCACCGCACTCCATTCACCGCGCCCCGCCATTCATGCTCCCACGGGTTCATTCATTCCCCGGCCGGCCGCCATCCCCTCCGCGGCTCCCGAGTGCACGTGGCTCCCCGCGCCCCCAGGCCTGCCCCAGCGTCCCCCAGCCAGTGCGCCCCGCCTGGGCGCTGCGGGGGGAGCCGCGGAATCAGCCGCGGCTGCGCGCGGGGCCGGGGCTGGCGGGGAGCCGGGCTGGGGGCGGGGGGCGGGCGCTCCCTGCGGGAAGCCGGGCGGGTTGGGGGGAGCCCCGGCCGCGCCGCGGCTCCGGGCGCGCTCGGCCTCGGAGGGGAGGGTGCGGGCCGGGGGCGGCGGCGGCAGCGGCAGCGGGACCCGAGCGCGGCGGCGGCGGCGGCTGCGGCGGCGCAGGCGAGCCGCGCGGTTGCCCCGGGGCCATGTGGACGGGCGGCCGGCGGCCGGGCCGGCTCCGCCGGGCGGTGAGTACCCGCGAGCCCGGAGGGCAGGGCGCGGGCGCGGGCGCGGAGGCGGGGCGGGCGCCACCCACGCGGCAGCGCGGTCTCGGCTGCGCAGCCGGCGGCCCGCGTGCCCCCTCCCGCGAGGGGGGCGACAGTCCAGCCTCTGCTCCCCCGCCTCTGGCGCCCCCTCCGGTGCCGCTGCGCCGGGTGGGAGCGTGGGGGGGTCCCAGCCATGAACGCTTCGCCGGCCGCGGGGGGCACTCGCAGGGCGGGGCGGGGACTCGGCCTAGGAGCGCCGCCCTGCCCCCCGCGAGGCCGGCCCGAGCACCTGGGACCGAGTTGCAGGGGTCCTCGCCCCCCTAACACGTGCATCCCTGCGGTGGGAGGGAGGCTGGGGCACGGCGGGGGGAGGGGAGCAGGGCGGGGCCTAGGCGATCTGAGACCTGCCGCTGTCCCGGGCGGGTGGCCCGCGTGCAGGCAGGCCCTTCTCCTGCCGCGGGTCGAGGCTCAGTGAGCACCCCCGCCCCACCTACCCCGGGAGAGGTCGAGGAGCCAGAAGGAGGCTGAACCAGGGGCTAGTTCATTGAGCGATCGCAGTGCGTGGGCTTGCGCCGGCCCCGGACCCCCTAGGTCTCACTCTGTGCCTACAGGGCAAGGGGCTCCCATTCCCCACAGTTCGAAGGGAGGAAACTGAGGCTCGGGGAGGGGAAGGCGTGCCCCGGGGGCCGCTCCACTGAAGCATCCACCCTCCCTGAACCCCAGCACTGTTGGATGGGAATTGCTGCCCTAGCGTTTCCGCTTCCTGCCTGGTGTCGAGGTGTTTCCTTCCTTGTTTGGGCCCCACCCCGTCCCCAGTGTGGTTCCTTTGGGGCAGGAACAGCGTGGGCAACATCCTGGAGTCTCCTGGACCAGCCTGATGGGAGCAGAGTAGGGACCCAGGAGTGGGCTGGTGGTGGCTGAGTACGCAGTGCCTGCAGAGGTGGAGCCCTGGTGGCAAGGTCAGCCACAGACCTGGGCTGTTTGCAGATTGGAAACTGACCAGGGGTCAAGTCCTCCGGGCTCCGGGCCAGCAGGACAGGGTCTCTCCATGGGCTTGGCTCCCGTGGAGGTCCCAGCGCTGTAGATCTCTGAGAGGCCGTGGACAGGTCCTTGCCCTTCACTGGGCCCCAGTTCCCCTGCCCACTGCCTGCATCAGAGTCCCTTCCACCCCCAGGGCCGGCGGGGACCAGGGAAGAAAGTCCATCATACCCTGCTGTGCCGTCTGCCCAGTCCGGGTGGCATTGCCGGCTGGGGCAAGTGGCCGATAAGGGGCGGCTCTGCCTGGCATGTGTGACGCACAGGGCGGGGAGGCAGCAGCCTGGGCCCTGGCAGCGTCCCCGAAAACCCTTAATTTTCCCGACTCTCACTATAATCAGGGCGGCACAGAGAAGCAGGCTCAGTGGCAGATGCGGTTGCTGAGCGCTGGCGCCCGGGCGAGAGGAGGCTGCCTGCGCTTTCCGAAGGACTATTGTCTCATATTTATAGGTTCCTGCGCTCCGTGTTCCTCTTATCCTCAGAACCTGGAGCTTTTCACACCTGGGATGCCGGGTAGGCAGGGCGGGGGCTTCCTGGAGCCTCAGTGCTGTGGTTCTGGCCTTCCACCAGGCCAGGCCTGGAGAGTGGGTCGTTTCCGGGTCAGAGAGTGGAAGCGAGGCAAGGCAGTGTGGAAGAAGATCTATCCGCCTGCAGAGACGCTTGGGCACAGACTCTGGCCCCAGAGAGCTGCCATTTATCGAGCAGCTACTATGTGCCAGCCCTGATACAAGCACTTTGACGCCTTGTCTCCACAGCAATGCTTTGAAGTAGCCCTCCACTCCCATAGGCGCTTCAGAATGAATGAATGACAGGGGAGGAGAGCAGTCCGTGGGTGACTGAGGGCTGGGTTGAAGACTGTCTGTGCATGCGTGCCTGCTCCGTCGCTGTCCTGTCCTACTCTCTGCGACCCCATGGGCTGTAGCCCGCCGGCCTCCTCTGTCCATGGGATTCTCCAGGCAAGAATACTGGAGTGGGGTGCCATTTCCTCCACTAGGGAATCTTCCCAACCCAGGGATCAAACCCAGGCCTCCTGCACGGCAAGCAGATTCTTTACCGTCTGAGCCACCAGGGGAGGCCCTGGAGACCGTCCACAATTTCTCAAGTCCTCGGAGGCTCGTGAAGCCCAGGGCCCGGGTGGGAGTTGAACAGGGGAGGGTGGAGGAACACGAGAGGTGAAGGCCTGGAGGTGAGAGCGGTCCTGGGTCTCCAGCAGCTGGAAGCAGGGCTTCAGTCCCCGGCCAGAGATTGAGATCAGACTGTGGCGGTGAGAGCCGCGAATCCTGACCACCAGACCAGTGGTCAGTGACAAGGCCCTGGACCTTCGGCTGTGCAGAAGGAAATAATTCCCACAAAGATGGAGAGTGGTGAAACAAATAAAGTGCTTATTAGGAGGAAGAAAGTACAGGACGTGTGGATAGACACAGGGGCAGACTCAGACAGTCTGAGTTGCACCCTCCTGGTAGTTTGACTGACTTTTCTGGGGCATTTCTTCCGGTTTCCCTCTGACCAATCATTCGGATTTGCCTGGTGCAGAGTCCGTATTTGGCGTGTCTCAGGATCCTCCCGTGTGTGCACACGCATCTCTCAGCCAAGAAGGATTCCACCGCAAAGGCCTATGGGTAGTTGGCGTCAGTTAGCATCACTCCCCTTTTGACCTCCAGGGAGCCTTTCCGCACATGTGTGTTTGGGGAGGTCTCCTGACTTTGCGAATGAGAAATATGTGGTCTGGGCAAGGCCTAGCTTCCTCTCTCAATCGTCCTGCTGTTGATATTTTAGAGTTTTGGTCTGCAGGGAATGAATCTCCAGTCACCTTACCCTGTAGGGTGGGGTCCGTCTACCTCCTGCCTCAGAGGAGGCTCGGTCCAGCCGAAGTGTTGGAGGTCAAGTGTGTGTGTGTTGGGGGAGGATCTTCCTCTCATGGCAGGTAGAGATCTCTGGGAACAAATCCAGGGGTGACCCCAGGCTCACCGGGTTGGCCTAGAATTGCTCCCAGCATTCCCCTCCTGGCTCCCCCTCCTGCCCCAGAGCAGGTCACTAGCCTGCTAGGAGGAGAGGCCTAGATGGGAGTCTGGAGTCTTGGGTTCTAGTTCCTCCTCTGCTGTGTGACCTTGAGCAAGACCCTGCCCTCTCTGGGGCTCAGTTTCTGAGGCACAACACCTCTCTCAGTCAAAGGAGTGGTTTCCATGGCCTGAGAACAAGCCCTTGGTGATAGCCAGTGGCTGACCAGAGCTGTCTCTGCCGGTTCAGTACTGCAGGAATGAAGGAGTGAGTAAGTGGATGACTTCTCCATCCCCCTTAGCATACTCTCCCCATGTCCCCGACTCCACCCCGTTCACTGGGACCACTTAGGTGAATCTGATACAAACCTCACCCTTCAAGATCTCACAGTCTGCCAGGAGACACAGACCTTGACTAGAATGATGGTGTTAGGAGGGTGATGGTGGTTTTCACGGCCCCCCAGCCAGGAAGGGGGCTGAGCAGTGGCTCCAACCCCAATAGGCTGTGGATCTGGAGGCTCCCACTGCAGTCCCTGGGGGCTTCTTGGGGCGGGGGCATCAGCTCGTCCCTAGCTCTGAGCCAGGCCACGGGACTGCAGTCATCTGTTCAACTAGCAGCCTTGAACCAAGTCAGGGATGTGGATGGGCCAGACCTGGTCCTGCCTGGGGAAGACAGATGCCAAAAGCTCCAATCATGGTTCTGGTGGTCCATGCTGGGATCCCAGTATGTCCGGGTGGAGAAGCAATGTGGGGTGGACTGCAGAGGCCGGTGGGTGGATAGTAGGTGAATGGATATGGAGGGAGGCATGTGGCAGGGCAGACCAGCGGATGGATGGCCAGAAAGCTAGAGGGATAGATGCATAGGAGGAGAGACTGATGGACCTACGTGTTAAGAAAGGGATGGATGAGTAGACGAATGACCGAGCTGATACGGATAGGACTGGATGGATAGAAGATATCCGTGGATGGCTACAAGAGGGGGTTGATAGACAGATGGAGTTCTCATTCATATGACAAGACTGATACATGTGTGGATGGAAGGCTCTAAAATGGGTGGATAGGTGTCATGGACTAATGGATAAAAGGCTGGATGGATACAGGAGTCCGCATCAGAGGATGGATGGATACAGGCATGAGAAAGTGGATGGATGCTTAATGGGTTCAGTCAATGCATGGATGCCAGGGTGGATGGATGGGGACTTGAACAATGTCAATAAAATGATGGATGTAAGAACAGAGGAGTGGATGGATGGATACAGGAAGAGTGCATGGCTAGGTGCTTGAGGATATATTAGTGATGCATGGATACAGGCATGGAAGGGCGGATCACTGCAGAAATGGACACATGTTGGCAGGTGGCTGCATCCATGATGGACGGATGGATGTGTGGATACAAGACACAAATAACAAGGATGGATACATGGATGAACGGGTGGCGGGTGGCAGGTGCAGGCACGGAAGTGTGCAAATGGGTGGGTACCGGCTAGCAGATAAGTGGTTACTGAGGTGGGTGGGTGGAGCATCCAAGCTCACGTAACCCCAGACCTTCCCGTTCCATGATCCCATAGCAGGGAGGCTGCAGGGCTGGGAGGAGGGCAGGGGGCCAGGAGGCCTCTCCAGTTAGGCTGGAAGACGGGCTCAGGGAGCCAGGAGCCCACAGTGTGGCCTCTTGTAAAGACAGGCAAGCAAGCAGGGACTCCTGCAGGGAGTTCCGTGTCCCGGGAGACTTCCTGGAAGGTCTGGATGGCTCAAGTGCGTGCCCCTGAACTCTGAACTCGGCCCCAGCCCTTCTTCCTCATGGATGTGTGGATGCAGGGATGGATACGTGGATGAATGGGCGGCGGACAGCAGATGCGGGCGTGGAGGCATGCGGAGATTGGTACATGCTAGCAGATGAAAGGTGTGAATGCACACCCCAGGGCACGGCTGCAGGGCTGTGGCCGCCCTCGCGGGTTCTCAGGCCAGCACAGAAACAGCCAGGAGCAGAGGCAGCATGGTGAAAGCGTGAGAATCCTCAGACCTAGAATGTCCTCATCTGTGAAGGAGGGGGCTGTAATAGAAACTTCCGCACTGGAGTGAGGGAGGCTTGGAAGGCAGCTGCGCTCCTGTGGGTGTTGCCTATGGTTTCTGGCGTGTGGCAGGCCGTGGCTGTTTACCAGTCAGCCCGGGTCCTACTCCAAGAGAAGGCATGGCACCTCCCAGCTTGGGGGTGGGGGTTGCCATGAGGGTTAGCGAGGTGATATTTGGAGCGCTTAGTGAATGTTCAACCTGCCCTCCTGCCCCCCAGCCCCGAAGGGTCCCACCAGCGCCCTAGGGCCAGTTCTCACCGGTCCAGATCCAGGAGACAACCCGAAGTTGGGTCCGCCCTCCCTTGGAGCTCACAGACCTTGGCCAGCTTCCCATCCTTGGGGGCAAGGTGGGCCTGGGTGGTGGAGGAGGGGCTGCGGGGGTCTTGGAGTGAAACAGGGCCTGAAGCCCCCTCTCTGGGTCTGCCACATCTGAGCCCCGTGACCTCAGATGAATCGCTTGGCCCCCGCGAGAGCCTGCTCCTTTAAACATAAGACAGAGTTCATGGCAGTCCCACCTCACAGAAGTGGGTGAGGATTTGTGGAGCTTGGCACACAGTAGGGGCTCAGGAAAGGAGAAGGGGGTGGAGCAAATGAGTCAAGAGGCAGGGGCTGGAAGCCCTCTCAGGAGAGGCAGCCCAGGGCGCTGAGAGGTGAGCAGGCCCCGGCTACGAGCCGGCGACAGCATCCTCTGGGGCCTCGGGCCCAGGCGGCAGAGAGCCAGCGGGTTGTTATGACAACAAGAACTTGTCTGATGCAGCCCGGCAACTCTGGGAGAGGCTCGGAGGACCGGCTGGCCAGGCCCCCAGAACATTCCTGCGACAGCATGTAGCAGGGGGGTGGCCACCTGAGAGCCCCCCGGGCTGAGGGGTCCTGGGGTCCCACAAGATGCTGGGCTCCATGCCGAAGGCTCCTAGCAGGCCCTGTACACTCTCCTGCATCACTGCTCGAGGCTGGGTGCTGCATTTGGCGATCGGGAGAGGACGTGACTTGCCCAAGGTCAGCTGGGGTGTTGGAGGTGAACTTGACCTGGGATCTGCCAGCCTCCAGGTTTAGTTCACACTGGTTGTGGAGCAGAGCTGGATGACTGCTGCTGGGAGGGGGTTGTCCAAGTGTAAAGAGGTGGCCTTCAGAGGATAGCAGAAGTGGACAGGGACACTATGGCCTTCCCAAGAGCCTCAGGCCCTTGACTCCCATGTTCTGTCTCGTGCCCAGCCAGAGGAAGTTCACACCAGGCCACAGATGCTTATGAACGGACAGTCTGAACCTGGGATAGTGGTGGTGGTGGTTGTTCAATTGCTAAGCCCTGCCTGGACTCCATGCAAGCCCATGGACTGCAGCACGCCAGGCTTCCTCTGTCCTTCGCTGTCTCCCAGAGTTTGGTCCGATTCACGTCCTTTGAGTCAGTGATGCTATCCAACCATTTCATCCTCTGCCTCTCCACTCTCCTTTTGCCTTCAATCTTCCCAGCATTAGGGTCTTTTCCAGCGAGTCAGCTCTTCTCGTCAGGTGGCCAGTGGATTGGAGCTTCAGCATCAGCATTGGGGTGCATTCACTTATTCATTCATTTGAGAACTGCTGGTTGAGCGCCTCCGACCTGCTGGGCCCAGTGCGGAGAGCTGGGGTAAAGTGGAGCCCGCCTTCTAGGGGGACACGTGATAAGCAGATTCTTGTGAAAATGTCAGTTGCAGTTAGGGGTTATGATACGAGGCTGCCGCAGGGGTACCTGATCTGATCTGGAGGGTGGAAGGAGTAAGGTAGATGGGGCCCTGAAAGGTAGATGGGAGTTAGGTGAGGCCAAGGACGGGAAGGGAGAATGCTCCCCTGCAGAGGGACCAGCAAGTGCAAAGGCCCTGAGACCAGTGAGGGCTTGGTACGTTCAGGAAGTAGATGGAAGTTCCTGGGGTGTTCTGCGGGTGAGGGTAGAGAAGACCCTGGGCCATCATACGCCTTGCAGGGCGTATGAATGTGTGACGTTATCTGGTTATCTGGTCTGTGAATTTCAAAGTTCATACTAGCTGGTTTGTGGAGTGGACTGAGCTGGGGTCAGTGGCCCCAGGGAGAGGTGATTATAGGTGTCCAGGTGAGACATGGTGTCACCTGGGACCAGCTAGGTGATGGTGAGGATGGAGGGAGGCAGCCAGGTCTGAGAGAGGCTGAATGGTCAGGTCCTGGTGGTTAGGGGCACGGTGTGGGGAGGGGGAGAGGGAGGGTGCAGACAGCTTCCATCCCTGACCTGGGCAGCTGAGCTCATGAAGTTTTTCAGACGTTTAGTCACAGGTGCTATGAGACATTCACAGAGGTGTTCAGCTAAGCTCAGAGAAGAAGGGGTCCCCAGCACTTGATGGGAGGCATCCAGTATTTGCCATGTGGGCAGAGGCCCTAGGTATACAGCGCAGGCAGGCAGCGCTAAAAACAGCCTAGGCCATCCTCCAAGCAGCGCCACAGACCAGGGCTGGGGATCACGGCCAAAGGCCTGGGGCTGCACCCACTGGTGAGCCATCCTTTGACTCACGCAGCTGCATCCCAGGAAGGTGTCCTGCCTGGATCCCTGGCTTCCTGAGAGGCATCAGTGAGTCTCCCTTCATACAAAAGAGCAAATGCCCAGGACTGGCTCTGGCCCTTCTCTGGGGTAATCTCCCGCTTCCCACTCCCCAGCTAACTACACTCTGGGCCCCCATCTGCCAACAGCTCTTGTTCATAGCCTGGTCAACCGTGATTCCTAACCTTATCCCCTGTGTATCAGTGAAGAATTGCAAACAGCTGCTAGTAACAGAGATTGGAAATAACTACGGCTTAAATAAGACAGGGGTTATTTCTCACAAGTTAAAGAAGTACCAGTGTCAGAGCCAGGTGGTCCAAGGCTGGTGTGATGACTCAGTGGTCATCAGGAACCCAGGTTGTTCTGTCTTTCTGCTCCTCTAGCCTTTATATGTGGCTTCTGCCTCAAATTTGTCTCATGGTGCAAAATAGCTGCAGTAGCTCCAACCATCACTTGCATGTTCCATATAAGAAGTAGAGTTTGGGAGTGGGAGCAAAAAGGGCACAGGCAAGCTATCTGATCCCTTTTAAGGAGTAGTCACACCCAGTAATTTCTGTTTATATCTCATTGGCTGTCCCTGGCTACAAAGGAGCCTGGGAAATCTTGCCACCCAGAATGAAAGGAGGACTCTTCACTAACGAGAAAAGTGGGATGACACTGGGGAGCCAGCGGTCTCTACCACACCCTCCGATTATGCCGGATGGAGGCAGTTCTACTTCCCCTCCATCAGGCCCCATGTTCACCCATGTCCCTGAGCCCAGCTCACACCTGGCAGAGATGAGGAGACGTGGTGAGTGGCGTTTGTGAGGCTTGCCCTCCGACACACAACGGGTGTTCATTCAGCTCAGGCTACCTCCCCAGGCAGACGCAGAGCTCAGGACATGACCTTTGCTTCTCTAGCACTTTCTAAGCCCTGAAGCCCGGCTCCCATTTAGTAAGAATCAATTTAGGGGGCGGGAGGCCCCCTGCCACGTGCTGTCTGAATCGATGGGGGCGGGCACTCAGCTGATCACTCTGGCCAGTGAGGGACCAGTGACCCTGCACCGCCCCCGCAGAGGGTGTAGGGCCCCCAGCCACGTGGGAAGAGGGAAGTGGGGGTCAGCGAGGTACTTGGAGAGGCTTGACCTTGGACTGACAGAGGAGGATGCTCTCGGGGGCCGGCTCCCAGACACAGGGCCCAGACCCCGGGAGCCCCAGGCAGGATGGCCCCAGCTCCCTCACGGAGCCCAGGGCCGAGGCCCCCAGGAAGGAGGCCTGCAGGGAGGACCTTAGAGGCTGCAAACCAAGCCCCACCTCAGGTCGGAACCCCAAGGGCCCACCATCTTACCCCGGCTGGGGAGCAGCACAGCCTGACCAGGAGGCTACAAAAGCCTCACCTGGCCCCCTGTCCGCCCCCGAGCTCCCGGGTACAGGCAGCAGACCGGCCCCCGGCCCCCTGGCCTGGCTGGGCCGCCGACGGGAGGCCAGACTGCCCTTCTCCAGGTTCCTGGATGAGGTCGCCGTGCGGGTCCTAGACCCTGGGACGCTGGAGGCCTTTCGGGGGCCCAGGGGCCGCAGCCCAGAGCCCTCCCCTGGTGAGCAAGACCCAGGTCCAGCCCAGGAGGCCCTCGCTGGAACCACCGCCCCAGAGAAGATCCTGGCTCTGAGCCCCCAGCTCTCCTCGGAGATCGCCCCGGAGGCTGTGAGCAGGGCCGGGGAGGGCCGGGCCGTAGAGACCACTGGGCTTCGCGTGGGCAGCAACAAGCGTGGAGGCCGGGCCGCCTCCCCCCGGAGGCCTCTGGGCCGGGTGAGTCTCAGCCCCTGCCCATCCCCCAGTCAGCAGCGGACAGAGATCTGCTGGGCCCCTGCCCTGCTCCCTTCGGGGGCCGTTTCCCCACCAGCTCTGGCCGACCCTACCGAGCTCCCTCCTCACCGCCTCTTTCATAGTCACTGGAATGGCAAAGGCCATAAGAACCCAAAGAATGGACCTCTAGGATGAAACCTCTGGATTAAGGGCAGGAGGCTATTTCTGGAGTATGCATGAGTAGACAACAAGGATATTCATAGCAATAATAATAATATCACTCCCCTATTAGCAGAGACCTCACTGTTTTATCACAGGATTTCCTATGATGTTTCCTTTGAGGTTTTGAATGTCAGTCGTGTCCATGTGAGGTAGGATGTCACGGCCCTGTCAGGCAGACAGGTGGGCCCAGGTCCTTCACAGCTGCCCATTTGATGGAGCTGGAAACTGAGGTCCTGAGTTTCCCCAGGGCCTCCTGAGAAACCTGGACTTGGACTGAGGTCTTTGTATTTGAATAGCACCTCAGCACGCCCTCCAGACGCACACACGCACACACACGCGCACACACATACACACACACTCTGGCTTCCGGGGAGTCGGGTTGTGTGGTGTGTCAGGGTGGCAGGACCCCCACCTCGGGATTGACCTTCATCTCCCAAACCATCTGTGTCCCCTGGGGCCGGGGCAGGTCCTTAGGGGCTGTTGAGGACATTGTCCCCTCCTGACAACTCCAGGCATAGGACTGAGGTCGGGCCACGGGGCCAGGGCAATGGAGATCTCGCCCAGACCCCTCCCAAGAACGACCTCCCTGCAGGGAGGGATTCTGTTTCTCGTTACATTTATTTCCTTCTTTTGGCGGCACTGGATCTTCACTGCTTCTTGGGCTTTTCGAGACCCCTCGTTGCGGAGAGCGGGGCCACTCTCCAGCTGTGGTCCGCTGGCTTCTCACTGCCATGACCTCTCTTGTTGCAGAGCAGGGGCTCAGTAGTTGTGGTTTCCAGGCTCTAGAGCGCAGAGTCAATCACTGTGGCACAAAGGCTTATTTTCTCCAAGGCATATGGGGAATCTTCCCGGACTGGGGATTGAACCCTTGTCTCCTGCACTGGCAGGAGGATTCTTTACCACTGAGCTGCCAGGGAAGCCCTGAGGGATTGTTGTGGAAACAAAGTCCTGGGCGACAGGAGAGAGCTGATGCTTGCTGAGTGCTTACCCACGCTGTTCTGTCTCCATGCCTGACCTTGGTGCACCCCCAGCCCCGTGGGTTGGTGCCATCCTTGTGCTCCCAACATATAGGGTGGGGTGTGGGAAGAGGTGAGGGGAGGTCACGGGAGGAGTCAGGGTTCGATACAGCCGCCTTAACTGACCCCTGCAGCCCTGCTCCCTGGTGTCATTGCCTCCAATGACCTGACCTCCTCTTTCTCCAGGAAGAGCCCGGAAGAGGCATGGCTGCTGGGGGGTTCCGGGTGTTTGCAGCCTACCAGCCCTTCCCACCAGCTGGGCCGAGCGTAGCCGGTGAGCTCTCAGCTCAGGGTACAGTCACCTCAAGGACCTGGATAGATCACCTGCCTGCTCTGAGCCTCAGTTTCCCCAGCCGAGGAAGGGCAGTAGTGGTCATGAGCTTTCTTTTGCCTTGTCCCTGGAAAGCGTCCAGCAGTCACCCAGTAAGCCTGGCGTCCCCAGCGTCCTCCACAAGGGCCTGGCGATCCAGGACTCCCCTCTGCTCTGGGCTCTGCACACTCTGCCCCCTCACTCTGGGGACCACTGGGTCCCAGGGGAGCCCCATGATGCTAAGGCCCCTGGAGGATTCCGTCTCAAGGTTCCTCGCACATGCCTCCCAGGACTGCCAGGCCGCACGGGGTCTTCGGGACCTGTCGGGGCTCCACAGCAGGTGCTGGGGGGCAGGGCTCTGTCCCAGGGCCCGGCCAGAATGTCCTTCCCAAGGAGCTGGCATTGGTGCCTTGAAGCAGGAGGTGGGCATCAGCCCCCCACCCCACCCCAGCGTCATGTGTGGTCCACCTCCAGCCTTGCATCACATACTCCAAAGAGGCCAGTGGAGAGATGCTGGGATCAGGCCCATTCCACAGACCAGGAGCTAGGCTCAGCGAGCAGAGCTCGGCAGCCCTGGGCTGGGCTGCGCCCTGGCTCAGTGAGCCCAGACAAGCCGCATCCCACGGTGTCTCCAGGCTGTGTGCATGGCGGGAATGGGAGGTGATGCACGCAGGTGCCTGCACGCAGCAGGAATCAGATCACCGGGCCAATGGGAGCTGCAGGTGACAGGCCCCTCCACCTGGCCTGGACAAGCTTGTGTCCCCGGAACTGTTCCCGGGGTGAAGCTGGAGCTTCAGGGAGACAGGGCAGACCCCTGGCTTCCTGGCATTGGTCTGAAAGCCGTTTCTCAAGGTCAGTGCCTGGAGTGACATCGTGAACCTCTTTGAGGAGGAAGCGGCAATGCAGGCCGGGGTTGCGGAAAGCGGGGTGGAGATGAGGTGGACTCTAGTCCTGCCTCTGCCAGGCCTGGCTGAGGGGTCATGGGGAACTCTGGTCTGACGCTTCGCTGTCCAGCATACAAGACGCTATGGTAGATCTCCAGGACCCTGAACTGCCACCACCACAGACCCAGTACCAAGGCTTGCTCATACTAGAATGTGAAAGACTTGAGCCAGGGGTTTCCTGAGAACTCAAGGGGCAGAAAAGAGCAGGAGGCACCAGCCAGTGGCCAGGAAGAAGAGGAGGGCTGGGGGCTCTGCAGCAGCCTTCAGAGGCTGGTAACAAGACCCCAGAGGCCAGGCCTGGGAGTCTCTGGAGCTGCGTTTGGATCCTGCCCAAGAGGCTTCCCCCCGTGGGACCTCAGGCAAGCCCCTCCACCCGCTGGGCCCCAGGCTCCCAGTCAGTGCAGCCAGCCTGAGGTGCGACAGTGCTGCTCCGCGGAGAGTGGGGGACCCCCAAGGTGCCTCTGGAGGGGGCAGCTGCTTGCTTCCCTGTTCCCCAACTGCTGCCACGTGGGAATGTGGGCCGGAGTTGCCAGATCTTCCAAAATTTCAGCAGGAGCCAAAAATATGGATTTTAAAATGTAAACGCTCCCAATTTTTAAATGTTGGCTCAAATGTTTTTTTTAAAAAAAAAAAAAAAATTAAAACCCTCTCGCAGGCCAAATACAACATGCTGGCAGGCCAGATTTAGCTCAGGAGGCCAGTTTGCAGTCGCGGGCCTAGTCCATCTGCACTGGCGCACGGCTGGGGGCCTGAGGCCCTGCCCTGGCCACGCAAAGAAGTGTGGGGTGCGGCTGGGGGAGAGGACAGGGCACCTCTTGGTCCACAGCAGCATCCTCCTGAATAGCCAAGGGGAAGGATATTCTTGGCCCTGTATGGGGACAGCTGCAAGCCAAGGTTTGAGGTCAAGTCCCCAACTTGCTGAGGGGCCTTGGGCCAGGACCCGCCCCGCCCCTGTCCATCAGTGCTCAGCTTGCTGTTCCAACTAAGTTATCGCTGTGTGCCCAGCACAGCGGGCCCGGAGACCGGCCTCTCTACCTCCCCGGCTGCCCCTTCACAGTCTCTTGGGCTGGCTCCGCTCCTACCTGAACCCCTCCACCCAGCAGAGTCCCTCCTGTCCCCGATCTGGGCTGGCTCCCTGGTGGTCTTATCCAGTGTCCGGGCTCAGGTGCTGTCTCTATGCGGACCACGTGGAGACCCACATCTCCTGGACCCTCCTCTGAGCTCCAAACCCCTGTCGCCTACCCTCTCGTCCACGCCCCCACTGAGATGTCCGAACATCCGCCCTGGGCCCCATTCCCCTGGACTGTGGGTGCCTCCAGCTGGACTCCCGGGGCACATACTCAAGCCTCAGGGCATCCTCCACGCGGCAGCCCGAGGGGCACCCCTCTGTTCAGCTGCGGGCGGGGCTTCCCACCCTCTCAAGATAGAAGCCAGAGTTCTGATGATGGCGCACGAGACCCCCGACTCGATCTCTGCTCCCCGCTGGTGAACAGATGCCCCCCAAACTCAGAGCAGGAGGGGCACCTCATGGCGCCCTGGGCAGTCTGCCTCCCGCTGTGGGCATATCAGCACCGTGAGGGCAGAGACGCTCCTCTGGTTTAGTCTGTGCGCTGCTGAGTCCCCTAGAACAGGGCCCAGAGGGAATGTTTGTTGAATGAATGCAAGCGGGCAAGGAGTAATGGAAAACCTCTTCAAAGAGGGTCCACCCTGAGTGATGGCATTAAAAGGTTGGCTCAGGAGCGGCGACAGCCCTTCGCCAGCCCTGCCTCCAAGACGGTCCCATGCACTCACAGCATGCTCTGAAGACTTTCCAGCCTCCCTAGACAAGGCACTGAGCTCAGAGAGGCTGAGGGGTTTTGCCCAAGGTTACATAGCTGCATGTGGGAGGCGGGCAGCCGCTTTCTTGACCACATCTGGAATCTGGGTCCCTCCGCCACCTCTGCCCTCAGTAGTTTTGGGCTTGTTTCCTCCCCTTGAAGAGGGGCTGAGGGAGCAGGATACCGAAGAAACCAAGGGAGCTGGGGCTCAAAGTAGACCTCAGGAGGGCCCAGGGGACTGAGCACAGGCCACATGGGAGGGCAGGGACTTGCCCAGGGTCACAGGGTGAGCCGGAGGGGCAGCCTGAGTGTCCGGCAGGCCCCCCTCTGAGCTGGCCTCGCTTTCCTTGTTGCTACAGTTTCGGGTATTACAGGACTGGGAAGTGGGGGCCGTAATAGGACGGGGCCAGACGGTCCAGCAAGGAGTCTCACATCCGCTCTTGGGGGCCAGAGCAGGGCTGACCCCCCCTCCGCAGAGGGGTTCCCTGGGCAGGGCCTTGCAGGTGCATATATGTCGGGCCCCAAGTGGGCTCGGGCATCCCCAGCATGATCGTGAGCCTTGGGGTCGGGGGGAAGGGGCCAGCATGGGAGTGAGACCACGAGGGACCTTGAGAGCAGACCGGGGGCTGCTGGAGGCGGAGAGCAGGTGCCACTGGCTGGGGAGAAAGAGCAACTGCATTCATTCGGGCGCCACCGCCTGCTCACTGGAGGCCACGGTGCCGGGCCTTAGAGACAGAGATGCCGTGGCTGAAGCAGAGGTGCCCCTGCCATCAGGGCTGTCGTTTGGAGTGCAGGGGCAGGGGCAGGCCAAAGGGCCAAAGGAGTGGCGTCCAAAGGGACAGGGTGTGATGAGAAACCCTTCGGTGGAGAGAGGAGCTCCTCTGGGTGGGTGGTCAGAGAAAGGAAGGCCCCAGCCCTGCAGCGATCCAGGAGGGAGGAAGTGCAAAGGCCCTGAGGCAGGAGCACGCTGGGTGAGCTTGGGACCAGCATGGTGGCCAGTGTGTGCCAAGCGAAGGGCAGGGGGTTGGGGAAGGTGTGGGCAGAGGGTTAGGCAAGGCCAAGTCTGTGTTTCCCAACCCCTGACTGAGACCTGGCTTGTGACCGAGTTGCCTCCCTCTGTGGGTCCTTGGCCATGCTGGCCACAGAATGGGCAGCTCAAGGGTGGAGGGGCTGTACCTGGCCCTCCGGAAGCTCAGAGTCTTGGGGACAGAGAAAGAAAGGAGGCAGCAGGGCTCCGGTGGTCAGTGGGGCGTCAGAATAGGGCTCAGGGTGTGGGAAGGTGAGCAGCCAGGGCAGCGGGGACCAGCACGGGCAGAGACACAGGAGGAAGAGGCGGACTGAGGCAGAGGCGCACGGCACCGTCCAGCTTAGCCAGCAAGGAGGGCTTGTGTGAGGCTGGGAAGTAAAGACGATGGCCACCCGGCTGGACCACCTCGAAGGTGGGACCACCCAGAGGGACAAGAGGCCAGTTCAGGGCGGACACTGATAATGTCACAGGTCTGCTGCAGCAATAGGCGCGGGGCTGTGAGTTTGGGGTGAGCCGGAGGGACGGCACCCAGGGCAGGGATGGACTGTCCCTCTGAGAGACCCAGAGTGCCCACCTGGGTTCCCACCTGTATCAGGAGACCACTGGGGGCCTCCCTTGCCTGTGGGCCCCTGGAGGGGCCCGATGTAGCCTTGAGGCTATTTCTGCTGCCTCTTTTCACGCTGGGGACCATGGACAGCTCACAGGCCCCTCAGAGCTGTGGTGCCCAGCACCCTGCCCCTTCCTGTAACAGAGGCGCCGCTTCCGGCCCGAGGACCGGGCAGTGCCCCTCGGGTCTCCTCTGCCCAGCCCATCCGCAGCCCTCAACTAACCTCAGGGGACTCAGAGCCGGCCATTCGTGCTTCTGCTGGGTTTCCTCATCTCAGGAATACCCCCGAATCTCGTGGTTATGAACTGCAGAGTTAAGACTCGAACGCGGGGCTCTGGCCTCAACAGCAAGACTGCTGCCAAAGGCACAGCGCCTCCCCATGGGGCCAGCCGCACACAGCTGTAATTGCTCTTGGCTCAGCTTCCCAGAGCTTAGCACACAAGTCCAGCCCCCTGGGTGAGGTGCTGGGGAGACACAGCCAGGACACACCTAGCTGGGAAAGACATAGACCCTGCCCCAGGGAGCACACACCTGCTGTGGAGACCAAATCCAACAACTCAGCTAGGTCTCCTCCACGGAGGGCTGCCTGGAGGAGGTGGTCTTTCAGGATGAGGACATTAGTGACCACATGGGCGCTGGGTCTGGGGAGAAGGTGAGACTTGGTAGGATCAGAGCCAGGCTTCAGGGTCTGGATCATCAGAGTGAAGGGAGAGGCTGCTAAGGTGCTGGGGCTGGACCCCCAGCCCCTCTTCCCTGTCAGCCTCTGTCCCACCCTCGCTGCCCACCCCCTGCCACCAGGGCGACTCAGCATCCTCTCCTAGAGTCCCTTCGTGGGGCAGAAAAATCCAAGACAGGCCTTTTAGACGAGCTGAAACATTCAATATAAATAATAAATGCTAGATTTTTATAATTAAATTTTAATACATGCTTATTAATTTTAGACAAACTCGCTGGCAGGTCATTCACTGTGAGTGATGGAGGCAACCAGAGACATTTGAGGAGCGTCCCCCGCCTCTGGATGGGAAAGGTCCCTGAGGCTTGGGGGCCAGTCCCAGCCGGGCTGAGTCTCTGGGCTCAGCTCTCCTCCTCTGTAAAATGGGAGAGACTGCTTCCTGGAGGAAGAGCTGGCCAGCGCAATGACGAACACAGGGCTGCTGGGTGGTGGTGTCCTTGTGACCTCAGCCCTTCTGCTGTGGGTGGACTCCTGGGACAGGAGCCACGGTTTCATTTCTCAACCATTAGCCCCTGGAGGGCAGGGCTCACCTCATTTGCTGCCGCCTCCGAACCCCAAGAACCAAGCCCCGAGCTAATGAATGAGTGAGGCACCCGTGGGTGGATGATGGAACACTTGGACTTTTGGGGTTGGGGCTGACCCTGGCAACGCAGGGCTCCTCCCACCCTGCGTTGGCGGGGTGGAGGCCAGGCCTGCTGGGTGCTGGGGTGCCCTGGTGAAGGGACAGGACTGCTGCCTGGAACTCAGAGCCAGAAGGGAAGAGGCAGGGAAAGAGACGCCACAGAGGAGTAGGATTCAAGCATGCCTCGTCCGTGTTTATTGAGCGCCTGCTGTATGCTGGGATCAAGTGTGCTGAGCGTGCTGATGGGAACCCGGGAAAGGTGGGCCTGGGTACATAGGGGGCGTCGGGGAGGTGTTGGCCAATCGGCCAGCTCCTTGTCTTGGGGGAGGAGGGTATATAGAGGGGTCTGGGCTCGTGGGCTCCGACAACTTTTAGAGCGTCGGGGACTGTGTCTGGCTGCCAATCCAGACGCCTCGGGGATCCTTTCGTCTGAAATCCCTTCCCGCACCCCAACCCCTCCGCAGTCTGCGATGCAGAAGGGCAACAGAACGCCTCGTCCTGCTCCCCCCGCCCCCAAATCTAGCTCGCAGGTGAGGAAACTGAGGCCAGGGGCATCTCGGGAGGGCCCGAGCGAGCACCCGGGGAATTGGTGACGGAGCCTGGCGGAGGGCCCCCGGCCGGGCCTTCCAGCTCGGCTCTGGCGGCCCGGGCTGCGCCCTCGCCCGGCGGGGCGGTGGGGGAGGCGGCGTGGGGCCCGGACCGAAGCGGAGCGCGCTCCCGGCGGACGCGGCGGCGGCGCCCGGCGCGAGGGGCCGGGATGGGCAGTCATCAGTCTTCCCAGGTGTGTCGCGTGGTCCCTGGGCGCAGCAGCCCCCCTCCCCCGGTCCCCCTTGAATCCAAGGCATGGTACGGGAAGACTAGGGAAAGCTCCCGGGAGCGGCCTCTCCCGGGCGACGGAGAGCCTTCCCCGCGCCCCCCGCTCCGCGCAGGAAGTGCGATCCCGCCCGGGCCGCTCGCGGTCCCAGTCTTTCGCTGGCGCCCGCAGGGTTAACAGCAGCGGGTGGGCCCCCCGCCCGGCCCGCAGAGGGGCTGCCCAGCGGCGCGGGGCTGGGCGGGGAGGGTCTCCAAGCCGCGCGCGGGCGGGTCTGCGCAAGCCCGGCAGGGAGCCCCGCTGGCGAACCTAGTGCGCAGGGGTTAATCCCTTGGGCCCGCAAGGGGCGAGCCAGGCCCGGACCCCAGAAGCTGAGGGCAGAAGGGTCCCCGATTGAGGAGTCTGAGGTCCGGACTGCTAGCACCCTCGGTTCGCGAGCGTGTCTGGTTCTCCACTCCTGTACGGACCCCAACTGCCCGGTCTGAACATTCTCCGACTCGGAGGTTCTGCAATTCCGGGCTTGGCTTCCTCCGGGAGGGAGCATGGGGCTGGAAGGGTTAACGGGCGGGGTGGGGCGGGGTTGGGGGGTTGTGCAGCGGGGGCCGCAGCCGCCGGAGAGTTAACGCAGTCCGGCCGGGTCCCTTCTTTTTCGGGCGGGCGAGACCGGGATCGCCTCGGGCGGTGCGGTCCCGAGTCCCCGGACCAGCCCCTTCCTCTCCCCGGGGGGCGTAACTCGGTGCGCGGCGGCCCAGGCGGGCTCACCTGTTACTCGGTCGAGGCCCCGCGCTCCCCTTGAGTCCCCGGGACCGCGGCCGGTGAGTGTGGGCTGGGGGCGCGCGGGCCGGACTTCCCAACCACCGAGGCGCGCCCGGGTGCCCCGCTGCTGTGCCCGCGGTGCCCAGCCCCGCTCGGCGCGGCCGCGGAGCGCACGACTCCTGCCTGCTGACCCTCTCGTTTGGTTTCTCGCAGGCCTCTGCCGCAGACATGGAGAAACTCAGGTGAGTGGAGCGCCCTGCGTGCCGGGGCTCCCGGGGCCGGGGTCGGGGATGGGGGCGCTGGGGAGGGCAAGGGGAGAGGACTGCTGTGCCCGAGCGCATCTGCGGTCCGCGGCCGCCCAGCGCGGCTGGCCCGGGCCGGTGTGCCTGTGTGTGGTGCGTGTGTGGGCGCGCGCGCGACTAGACAGCGGGGAGCCCCGCGCGGGGGTCCTCGGCCGGGCTGGGGCCACTGCGGCTGTGGGTGGGGGCGCGCCACCAAGGGCCCGGCCGGCGCGCGCGCGCGCGGGCCTCCGCGATCCCCCGGGCCCTGCCCTGGACTCTGGATTGTCCCCTGGGACCCTCGGGGTCTCTGCTCTGCGGTTACGCACCGAGTCCCCCGCGCCGGCCGCCCCCACTATCCCCCAGCTTGGTTCTGAGCTCTTAAGTTTACGCCTCAGTGGGGCTGGGGGGCGGGTGGGGAATGGAGTCCTCTTTGCTGGCCAGGCCGTCGCGTCTTGGAGCCATTTTGGGGGAGTCCCGCGACGGCGCCTGGGGAGTGCTCCCCTCTCGGCCTCCCTCCAGGTGCTAAACTTTGAGCCTCTGTGGACTCCAACTGGGCGCCCTTCGAGGCAGGCCTGGGATCCGTCGATTTGAATATTCATAACTTCCCTCGAGCCCCCTGACCCCCACTTTGGGAATACTGCGCGTGCCCCCCCCCACGACCCCCCTCCTCGTGTTTTCCTTCCGAAGGCTGAGCCTAGACTTAATGTGGGCAGGAGGCCCAGCTCTGGCTTCTGGGTTTCAGGACAGTCTCCTGGGCTTGAGGGGTCTCTTGGCCTCCTCCCTCAACTCTCCTCCTTCCCCCTCCCAAGACCAGGATCAGCATCCCAGGGGAGGACGCTGGGTAGCAGGTATACCCATTCCCCAAGGGGCAGGGAGCCCGCAGAGCCCAGCTTGTTCCAGGACAGGTCCCTGGGTCTTGGGGAGGGTCCTGGGGCCTTCCCAAGTGACCCTCACTGCCGTGGATGGGTCACTGGGCATGCCCAGGTGGGAGCCTGGGACAGGTGGGCTCACATGGACTGGCCACAGGCTGGACATGAGAGCAGGGCCATCTTCTGGCCACTGGGCTGGAGTGCAGCCCTCCCCTGTGGGTCCCCGAGGACCAGAACCCATCTGTCTGGGGCTGGAAGGAGGGGTCCAGGCTCTTAGAGCTTAGGAGCTCAGATCCAAATGTCCCAAACGTCCATTGGCCAAGCCCACCTAGTCCTGGTCAAGGTCCAGGGGGAGCTCTGGCCATGTAGATAAGTTCAGATCTGAACCCCCCAGGACCCTCTCCAATACCCCCATTGGCTGTATCTGGCCAGAACCCCCACTGGACTGGACTTTCTGTGGAGGAGGGGTCCCTACTTAGCTGAGACTTGGGGAAAAAAGGCACCATTCATGGGGCACCTTGAGACCAGGGTTGGGGGAGAGCCCTCTAAGGTCCTGTGCCTCGTTCCCTCTTTCTTCATGCCCAGCCTAGACTCCGGAGCACCTGTCCCTGTGCTCTGGGCAGTGGGGACAGAGACATGGCCCCGCCTAGCTGGGAACACTGCCCCAGGTGCTGAGCACACAGAGCATCTCTTTGCTGGGTGGGTGGAGGGCTTCCCTGAGCCAAATCCGGAAGACTGGTGGCAGTGGCCGGGGCCCAGGCTTGTGGGCTGCACTCGGGCAGCGGAAGCAGAGTCCCGGAACTGGTGGGATTGGGGGGTCCCATGTGGCCAGGACCCAGCGTAGCCTCCCAGAATTGGGACACCTCCTGCCCTCTTCTCCTTCTCACCCCATGAGTGGTGTCAGGGCTCCCTCAGGGCTTTTCCAGACTATTTCTTCCTGGCCAGAGCTGGGGCTGCCCCTGGGAGGTTCTCCCTGCAGCTAGTGTCAGGAGTCCAGGACCAAGAAGCCCAAGGGATGTAGGAGAAGGTGGTCAGCATGGCCCCCACAGTGTAGGTCACAGGCGGTGGGGTCCTCTGGCAAGGTCCTGACCCTCTCTGGGGCTCAGTTTCCTCATCTGTAAAGTGGGTATCCTAGCCACCCTTACCTTGTAGGGCAGTTGGGAGGATGACCTGAGCTATTGTGGATGACAGACCCCACCTGGGAGCTGGCCCACAGCAGGGATCCAGGTAAATGTTCGCTGTGGGGCATCTGAGCTGTACAACTATGGGTTCCCAGGCAGGAAAAGACTCATGTGTGGTCCAAGGGAAGGGGTCCTGTGTGTCCAGAGTGATGACCCTGGGCTGGGATCCTTCCTCTTGTTCACTGCAGGCTGGACCTAGGAATCTGAATTGAGCTCCAAGATGGCAGGTCCTTTGCCTCATCCAATTCTTGTCACACAAGCACACACACCGCAGGGCTCATTGTCATCCTCAGGTCCCCAGCTGGGGTGACCCTGCACTCACCCCTCTCTGCCTGAGATCTCCTTCCCAGCACCCACCCCATACTGCACCCCCACCTCTGGGTCCCTAACGAGTTGTCACCTTCATGCCTCTCTGCCTTTGCCCATGCTGTTCCCTCTGCTCAGAATGCCCTTCCACCCACCTTCTTGTCCATGTGGCAAACTAGTTACCCTCCCTGTCATCTTTTCTCAGTGGCTTTTGTGACTCTCTACTCCCTCACCCCCCAGGTGGGTTCACTCCCCTCTCTGTGATCCAGCTCGTGCGCTGCCCTCCAGAACAGGGACCCAAACCCTCCACACATGCTCCCAGGGATGCCAGGTTGGAGACACTGGCTGGGGGAATCAGAGAGGACTTCCTGGAAGCAGGGACACCTGAGCCAAGGCTTTAAAGAATGAATAGAAGTTTGCAAGGAGGACAGATAGGACGAGCCTTCTAAGAGGTGCAGGATCCTGGGGGCCTGAGGAAGCGAGGCTGTGTTCAGGGAGATCGGCAAAGTGTGGGGAGCGGAGGTCTGGGAAGCGGGGTGTCCTCTGTCCTCCCCACCCCAGATAGAAGCCCCTGGAAGTCTGTTTCACCAGCCCCAGGTCCAGCCCCTCTGCTCTGACCCGATGCATGCCCCCTGCCTGTAGCTCACTCAGCTATCCTGCTTCTGCTTGAAAAACTTCCGGTGACACTCAAATATTTGCAGATATTAACAAGTCCCAGCTGGCTCTCTGCGTGCGAGCCACTGCTCAGCTAATCCCCAAGTTAATCCCCTCCCCTGCCGTCCTCCGCACCGGCCCGCCCGCCTTGGCTCCCGCCACGGCCACTGTGCTGCGTGAGCCTCAGTCCCCTCTTCTGTCACAGAGTGAAGTGGGTCCGTCGCCCCGCAAGGCACGCGGGACACAGAAAGGGCGCCGGAAACCCAACCACAAACCTGTTCGAGTCTGCGCCTTTCCCCCACAACATAATTTTTCAAAGTTGTTAACTGTGATAGGCACCTAGAAAAAGTAATAATTCCCTGTGCAGGTTAGAGGTTAACTTTAAGAAGACCACCACCCAGGTCAAGAAGCTGAGCGCCGCCAGCCTCCCAGGGAGCCGCCCCCCGCCCCAACTTCCCACAAGACCCTTCCCCCATCACAGCCCCCTCCACCTTCCCCGGAGGTCTCCGGGATCCTGGCTTTTGTGATGAAGGTTGCTTGGGTTTTTGTTGGTTGTTGTTTTTTTCTTTTTTTTTTTTCATCTGGCCGCTCATGAGCATCCCTAACTGACTTGGTTTTTTTGTCTTGTCTGGTCTAGAACTTCACATATATGTGCTGTCTTTTAGCCTGTGCTTTTCAGGTTGGCTTTTTTTTATTCTTTTAAACCCCCACCAAAACAATGATGTTTTGGAGAGGCGTCCTTAGCTGTGCGTGGAGCTGCGGATGGCTGGCTGTCTCGGAACGGCGCGGCGGCGGCTGTGAGTGAAGTTGCTGCAATCTGGTTATTAGCTGATGGCTGTCCGGGCGCTTCCAGCCTGGACCGTAGCGAATGAAGATGCTGTGACCGTGCCTGTCCGGGTTTGGGGGCTGGTGGGGGGCGCGAGCGTACAGCCTCGCCCCAGGGGACCCTGGAGCCACACTACTGGGGCGCAGGGGGGCGGGTCCTGGGGTCGGAGGCGGCTCGCGCACGGCCAGCTTTCGGCGTGGAGGCCACACCCTCCCCGCGGCCCGGGACTTCCTGCATCTCCGCATCCTCCGCGCACCGGGCACCCGGGTACCAGCCCCGGCTTGCCAGGCTGCAGGCGGAGCGGCTGCTGCTCCGGGCGCGGTAATTGCGCGGCTCTGGATGACAGCCGGCTGGGGCTTCCTCGCGGGTGACTTCTGCGTGTTTTTCCATCAAGTTGCGGTATTGATTTGGAGCTCTTCAGAGAGAGCCCTCGCCGGTCACATGTGTGGCAGAGGCACCTCCCGCCGGCTGCTGGATTCCGGCTCTTTCAATGGTCCTCTGATGAACAGAAGTTCTTCATTTTAATTCTGTTGAATTTTTCTCGAATCTTTTAGGCTTTTTACTTTCTGATGGAAGCTTTTTGTGCCTTGTTTAAGCAACCCTTCTGATGTCATGAACCTATTGAAAGTGGGTTTTGTGCATGGTTTTGAGGTTGGGCTCCTTTTTGTCGTGGACCGCCGCTGCACCCCCACCCCCTCCACCCTTGGTTGGTTTGGTTTTGTGTGTGTGTGTGTGTGTGTGTGTGTGTGTGTGTGGTTTGCTTTTTCGTGTTTTGGGGCGTTTGGGGGGAGGTTTTGTTTCTTTGTTTTGTCATTGGGGATTTGAGGGGAGTTGTGCTTTTTGTTTTGGAGGTTTCAAATTTTGAGTTTTTTATTTTCTCATTTTTGTGGGTTTTAAATTTTTTGGTTGGGGGGCGTTTTGAGGTTCAAAAAAAGTTTTTTTTTTTGCTTTTTGGTTTGTTTCCTGAGTTTTCTGATTTTAAATTGGGGGGATTGGGTTTGTGGGGTTTTTGATTTTTGTTTGGGGAATTTTGGGGGTTTTGGATTTTTGTTTAGGGGTTTAAATTTTGGGGATTTGGGGGTTTGGGCTGGTTTTGTTTTCTGGGTTTTGTGGTTTTGTGGGTTTAAATTTTTGGTTTTGGTGTTTTGTTTTTCGAGTTAAAATCTTTTGTTTTTTCAGTTTATGGATTTTTTATTTTCTGAGTTTTGAGGGTTTTGTGTTCTTATTTTTTGGTTTTATGAGTTTTATGTTTTGTGAGGGGGTAGCTTAGTTTTTAATTTTTTTATTTGAGTGATTTCTTATTAGGGGGGCTTGTGCTTTTTTAAAATTTTTGTGGGAGTTTTTTGTTTGGGTTTTTGTGTTTGGGGGGTATTTTTTTAATTTGGGGGGGTGTGTTAATTTTTTGTTTTTTCCTTGTTTGGGGTTTTGTGGAGGTGATTTTGGCTTGGGTCTTTTGTTGTTTGGTTTTGTGTGGGGTTATTTTCTCTTTCTGCTTTTGTGGGGCTTGGTTTTTGTTGTGTTTTGGTTTTGGCTCTTTTGTTCGGGGGTTTTGGTGTTTTTGTGCACTCTTCTTTCACACAGACGCCCAAATGCTCAGTCCCACATGCTTGATCCACTCGTGTCACTGATGTGTTGCAGCACTGCCTCTGCCAGACGCCGCTCTCCATGCTGGAGACTCTGTGCCAGGTGCCAGACTGACGTCCCAGAGGTAGAGACAGACGGTTTTCAGGTCGCCTCACAGATGTCAGATCACACTGACCTCGTCTCCGAGAATCTCCCAGCCCACTCCCCCCGAGACACTAGGCCTCCCTGCTGAGCTTCAACTCCATCAGACAGGCACCTGCCCCGGGGCCTTTGCACGTGCCTTTCCTTTTGCGATGCTCTTTCCCAGATGTCCATGTGACTCCCTACCTCCCCTCCTTTCGCATCTTGCTCAAAAGTCATTCACGGTCAGGGAGTCAGGGTTGGGGGGGCTCCTGACCACTCGCTCCATTTACAGTCAGATTCCCCCTCCCTCTCCTTGCCTTCATTTCCGTCTCCCTGATCCCCACCTGACTCTCAATTTGTTTTACTCATTTATCTTGTCTATCGTCTGTCTTTCCCCGAGAACAGCAGCTCACTGCTGATCCGCAGCATTGAGAGCCGTCGCGTAGTAGTTGCTAAGTAAATGCTCTGAAATGAGGCCCAAAGGTGGTGCACAGTGAGGAAGAGGGATGGGGAAGAGCTCCTCCCCACGCTTCATGATGCCCATGATGGGGGGCTCTCCACTCTGACCCCCCAAAAGGGGAGTGTTGAGGGACACTTGTGCCTCCCACCCTACTCCCAGGGGGTTCTCATTATTTTTTTTTAAATACCACCCTGTGAGAGCCTCCAGTGGAGGAGGTTTGGCTTGGACGCAGGGAGATGCTTGGGAGGAGATGAGGAGGTGTGGGGGAGGGTGCTCTCAGCAGGGGTTCCAGCATGGGCAAAGGCCCACTGCAGGAAGGCATGCTCCTCCTCCCGTGGCAGCTGAGTTCTGCCTTTCTCAGGCCCTCAGCATTCTGCCCCCTGCATCCTCCTCCAAGCCAGGAGGGAATATGGAGCTGAAGGGTTTTGGAGAAACGGAGGCCAGAAGCAGAAAGGAGCTTTTCCAGGTGTCTGGGCCTCCCAAAACAGCTGGTCACTGCCCAGTGGGAGGAGGCTTCTCTGTGTTTGGGCCAAAATTTACAGCCCAGTGGCCATCCTCCAGTGTCCCCTCCTGAGGGCCACACCATCGCCCTTCCTGAAGTCCAGAGCTGAGGATGCACCTCCGAGACCTCCAGGCCCCCATTTACCCTCAGAAAACCAATGCTTTTGTGTGGCACCCAATGCCCTCTTCTGTGGCCACCTGACCCATTGTATGGCCCAGCTGCTCCTCCTGGCTCTGCCTCACTTCTAAACATAATTCTGGGGAAGGAAGTCTTAGGGGCTAATTCTCACTAAACTGTGAATGACTACCTTGCTTCAGTTTCTCCCTCTGGGAGTCAGGACCCACCACGTGGACAGAGCTTCCCTGATAGCTCAGTTGGTAAAGAATCCTCCTGCAATGCAGGAGACGCTGGTTCAATTTCTGGGCTGAGAAGATCCCCTGGAGAAGGAAAAGGCTACTCACTCCAGTATTCTGCCCTGGAGAATTCCGTGGACTGTATAGGCCATGGGGTCGCGAAAAGTCCAACACAACAGCAACTTTCACTTTCATTCCACATAGACTGTTCTATCTCGCCTTTTTCTGCTCTGCCCTTCAAAGTCTCCTGTCCCTACAGCCCATCTGAGTCCATCTGAGTGGCCCCTCCTCTGCAAAGCCTCCCTGATGAAGGATATGGGTTAGTAAGAAGGTGAACTTACCTGGATTTGAATCCTATACCTGCCACTTACTGGTTGGGTAGACTTGGGCCAGTTTCTAAACATCTCTGCTTCTCAGTTTCTGCATCTATAAAACGTAGATCCTAATAACAACACCTAACTTAGAAGGCCGTTTTGAGAATGAACTCATGAATGTGGAGCCAGGCACAGAGCTGGTACTATGTGGGCTGCCTCTGCCAGTTAACCCCCTGCCCCCCGCCCACCCCACATGGTCCCCTTTGTTCCCAGGCCCTGTTTGCCCAACCGTCAGGCAGATGACAGTATTCCTATCATGAAAGAGAGGACCTGGCGAAATGCGGTGTCAGGATGTGACCTGCAGACTTAGACGGAGTTAAAACTGCCAGGGCATCTCAGAGTGGGGGCAGGGGGCCGGCTCTGCTGCGCCCTCAGAAGGCGCTTTCCCTACGCATCCCCAGGCCCGGCAGTGACCGGGTGTTTCAGAGCAAGGGTATGTCCTGGGCCTGTTTCCCAGCCTCAGCCTCACCCTGTTAACCATGGGCAGACTGGCCCTGGCTGGCTGAGATCTCTGGGCCCCTCCGGCACCTTCTTACTTGACATTCACAACAGCCTGAGAGCTGCCACGTGGCCCGCATCTCTGGACAGGCCCTCTGAGTGTACCAAGGCATTTCCATTGGGTGCCAGTGACGAGGGCAAGGCCTGGGGGTCTTTCTTGAGCGATGGAGCTGAAGGTTCTGGAAACGTCTGCCTGAGATCACTCAATCACCCCCCTATTCAACCATGCAATCACCCAGTGAGACCTACTGCATGCCTTTGACAGTCTCCTCGCTGAGTCCTCACCCAAGGTTCTGGAAGGAACCGGGGGAGGCTGCCCGTTGCACAGACGAAGGAATGGTGGCCTGGAAGGCCAGCTCCCTTCTCAAGGACACCTGGTTAAAGAGCCTGGGAGCCAGGATAGAACGCCCCCAGGGCAACCCCTCCAGGTGTCACCACTGGTCGTCCAGCCCTGGCCCTCTGGCCAGGACACAGCACCCCGTCCCGCAGAGTACCCCGTGATGAGGGCTGAGGGTCCCAGGACACCTGTTCCCACCCCACAAGAATCTTGTGCTCTCCCACCTGCCCTGTCTCCATCCTCTGCGTGTCAGTGACCAAAGGATTGAGTAGGGGGCGATCTCAGTGGGGGACGCTTCCAGAAGAAGGCAATGGTCATAAGTGTTCCTTTGGGGTTCGGTCACTGATGGGGAAACTGAGGCCCAGAAAAGCAGCCTCCTTCCTCAGCCTCCGTCCCTTGCACCCACCTGCTGTTGCAGCAAACATCTTCCATCATAACACCAGTTCTTTTCTTCCAGACTGGGGTTTGGCCCCCAGGACTGCCTCCCGTGGCTGTGGGAATGTGCGGGGTAGGTGGGGAGGCGAGAGCAGAGGGACCAGGGACCAAGGGCATCCCTGAGGGGCCTGGGGCCACGCAGGGGGCACTGAGTGGGGGCAGGCGCCTTACACCCCACTCTCTGGGGTCATCAGTGAGCTCCCGCAGTCCTGATTACTTTCATGATCCCTAAATTCCAGAAAACAGGCCCTCCCACTGATTCAATCAATGGGTGCCTGAGTCTGTTTGCAGGGGTGAGCCAGCTGGTGGGGTGGTCAAATTAGTGGAGCCAGAGTGGGTTCCGTGGGGGGCAGTAACGAACCTGATCATCACAGTGCTGGACGGCAGCCCCTTCTCACCTGGGCTCCAAGGCCGCGTGGCAGGCGCTGAGAGGTTCATCTGGGAGCCCTGTGGGGAGCTGCTCACCTGAAGTGGGGCCAACCCATGGCCACGTCACCCCCCCATCCTCCCCGCGGACACCCCCTGAACACCAACTCTGGGCAGAGAGCAGGTGTGACCTTGGGGCAGGGAGGGGCCCAGGGCCAAAGTGTGCACAGCCCCACCCTCCAAGCCCCCCACCACCCACAGTCTAGAGGGGGTATGAGAGTAGACGAGCAACAGTGCTGGGCTGGGTGCTGGGAGAGAGGGGCCAGGCAGGGGAGGGCCCCCGTCTCCTGAGGCAGCCTCCTTAGGTCTCCCCTCCCAGTCCACCTGCTAGGAAGACAGCCCCGGCCCCGGCCTGCCTCCCGTCCTGCCTTCTGCCCTGGGGCTCCCAGTGCCCCAAGCGGCTGGGCAGCCGGGATGGGATGCTTGGCCTGCACTCAGAGCCAGGCTCTCGGGGCCTCCTGGCTGGCTGACCCAGGCCTGGGCTCAAGCCACGCTCTCCTCCAGACACACCCTGGTCCTGCCAGGATCTTCTCACCCCCCGGCCTTTGCCCCACGCTGAGTCTCCTGCACAGATGGCCAGCCTGCTTCATGATGGGGGCATGGACGACCTCTCCTGCCGGGGCTAGAGGCCCGCCTCCACAGGATCACCTCTGCCTTCTTCCTGGGGCTGCCGGATGAAGTACAGGATGCCCAATGAATTAAATCCATCTAAATACATTTCACTGGGCATCCTCTGCTTTATTGGGCTGCCCAATCTCAACAAACAGCTGGATGCTTATTTAGCATAAGTATTTCCCTGCCCCGTTCGGCACATTCTTAACACTAAACACTATCGTTGGCCCGAAATCCAGATTTGACCCTCTCACTATCATTTCGGGCCTGGGAGGGGGAGTGCGGTCAGCCCTTACGGAAATCAGAGAGCAACTCCTTTTGGCCGAGGCCAACAAAACAAAGCCAGACCCCTACAGCCCCAGACCTCAGAGGCAAGGAAAAGGCACCAGACACTGCCGAGGGGCATCTGGGTTGATCGGCGGGAAGCCTGCAGGGTATGGACCCGGGGTGGGCACTGTCTCCCTCGGCCCCTCCACAGGCTCATCTGTAAAACACGCTCACTGTGTTTTCCATTCACTCAGTGAATGATTACCGGGCCCTTCTGGTTGCCAGGCTCTGCTGCAGGGTCCGAGGACACAGCCGGGAATGAGGTGGACAAAAAGCCCTGTCCTGGGGAGCTCCCACTCTGGCGGGGTGAGGCCACAGACGGACACAGGCCCAGCAGGGAAAGGGGGAGAGAGGGTGTGGCGGAATTCAGGACAGTTGCGTCTGAATGTTGGAGGAGAGGAGCAGCCATGGGGCAGAGGGATCCAGACAGAAGAACAGCAGGTGCAAAGGCCCCAGGGCAAGGTGTGCCGCCTGTGGCTGGAAGGTGAGGTCCAGGGGGTGAAGGGAAGGCCGCCTGCCATCAGGTGACCTGAGTGAATACATCTGGCTTGACCCTAGTGATATAGGGGGCCATGGGGGCAGGTTTCAAGCAGAAGAAAGAGGTGGATCCAACTTAGCCTTCCACAGGGCCTCTCTGGCTAAGCAGGTGAGGGCCGAAAGCCAGTTAGCAGGCTGTGCAGTAATCCCGTGAGAGATGCTGGTCCCAGGGTGGCGGGTGGGGCTGGAAGAGCCAGAGGATGTGTTTTGGAGGCACGGCTGTGGTGAGTGCCGCTGGCCTGGGATGATGGGAGAGAGACAGGAGTGGAGGGTGCCTCCAGGTTTGGGGAGGGGCACTGGCCTAGCTGGTGAGGTGGGGAAAGAAAGCAGAGTAGGATATGGAGGACCTTGCAGGTCTGTGCTGCCTGCAAGCTACCCAGGCAGAGATGGAGGCCCCAGAGGGTATGCATCCCTGGATTCCGGGGGTCAGGGGACAAAAATTTAGGGGGGTCCTCCGTGGAGTGACAGTATCTGTGGCAGGAGTCTCTATGGGGGGAGTGTACCCAGAGAAGGAGGCAGGACCCCAGGGCCCTGCTGGCGTTAGGATGTCAGGGAGACAGGGCCACCTGCAGAGGAGGCTGAGGCGGTTGGCCAGGCGAGGGCGGGGTCTGCAGGAGGAGGGCGGGGTCCACTGTGCCCCTGGGTACCGAGGGTTCAGGCCACGTGAGCACTGCGAAGGGCCGGGCAGGAGCCGACTCAGTGGCGTCGAACGGACGAGAGCCAGGTCAGGCCCTGGTCCTAGTGGGGCCAGGAGCGAGGACATACAACGAATGTCGGGCAGAGAATGAGGACAGTACTGGAGGGTCAGCAGAGGGTTGTTCGCAGTGTGGGAAGCGCACCTGCACGTCTGTGGGCCGGAGAAAAGGAGCCGGGAGAGAGGGCGAAATGGGCGGGTTGGGAGACAGGCTGGAGCCGCGCCTGGAGTGGGCGGAGGGGCTGCCTGGCGGGGTGTCTGTAGTAGCAGGCAGGCAGATGCTGGGGGCGGCGGAGGGGGGGCCCTGGCGGCGGCATCTGCGGAAGTTCCCTTCGGGCGGTTTCTCTGTCTTCAGTGGAGAAGGAAGCGAGGTCTTCGGCTGTGAGAGGGGCGGGGCGGTGGGGGCTGGTGGGAGGCGTGGGGACATCGAGCAGAGAAGAGCCCGCGAAGGGAACCCAACAGAGGATATGGCGGCTTGGCGGCCCGTCTGCCTGCCGACTGGGCTGAAAGCGAAGGCCTGGCGGCTCGGCCCCAGGGGGCCGTCGTGCGTCTGTGCGGCCCCAACCAGAGCCAGAGCGAGGTTAGGGAGGTCAGGGAGGGCTTCCTGGAGGAGGTAAACAGAATAAACCGAAGAGCAGAAAAAGGGGGTGTTCTGAGCAGGAAGGGCAGCGTGTGCAAAGGCCCGGGAGTGACTCTGCAGCTGCTCCGTCCACCTGCCCAGGGGTGACCCTGCTTGGCCTGGCCCCAAGCACCCCTGGGTCTGCCCGCCCACGGAGGGCTCCCAGGCAGGCTGCCTGATAAGATGCGGGGTAGGCGAGGTAAAACGTCTCCTGCGGCGTCTCCAGGTCTCTGGGCGGGAGAGCAGTCGTGTCACTGGCCCTGAGGACGGAAGCGGGAGGGTGCCCCTGGATGACCTCGGTTAGTGAAGTAGGAGAGGGTGGGGCCTGGGCAAGCATAGAGTCCCTGCCCCCGTTCGCACCTCCTGGCTTGAGCAGGAGGTCCCCTCCTGGCTGGGGGCCCCAGGCCAGCCCTGTGACAGTCCTCTCCCCCAACACGCACACGCACAAACGCATGCAGGCTTCTACGGGATCTGGCGCTTTGGTGGCCGGGTCCAGAGACCCCATCCCCATGCCCGGGACGATGCTGGTGAGGTTGTGGCAGTCAGCCAAGGGGCTGCCCAGGGCCTGGACGGGCGTGCCTGAGACACGGAGAGCTGCCAGCCAGTCCCCGTGCCCGTCAGCCTGAGTTCCAGGGGGTCCGCTCCCAGGGGACCGTGAGATGCTGGGTGGGGTAAGGAGCCAGGTAGGCCTCACCAGCCCCACGGGGGAGGAGGGAGGACTTGGGAGGCTTTTCCACGCCCCCCACCATTTACCCAGCCCCACGGTAGGCCCCAGGGATGTAAACACGCCCCAGATCTTGCAGCCCGAGAGACGAGACCAGCGTCTCTCCTCCCGCCGTCTGCACGGCCTTTCAACAACACGCGCTGCTGGTCCAGACACAGCGCTGGGCACTGGGGCGAGGGGCTGTGGGAAGGAGGCGGTCCCACGGGAGGACGGGCCGGTCCCCGCGGGAATGAGACCCAGTGGAGGAAAGCAGCCTGTCCCGGGAGCCAGGGCCTGAGCGAGGAACCCAGAAACAGCCCCGAGGGAAGGTCCCTGACCTAGCGGACAGCAAGGACAGGGTGGGAAGGAAGGGACCCAGGAGGACTCCGGCGCAGCCGGGAGCCGGGCGAGGCGGGGCCAGTGCGGGTCTGAGTGATGGACGGGACTGGCCGGCGGAGGAATCTTGTCTGGAGGTGGGCGTGGTCTGGCTGGGTTTTGTGACTTGCCCTCCGGCCAATGGGGAAGCCTGGACTCAGGGCCGGCGTGGAGCAGGACACCGTCCTGGAGCACTCAGGCCTGTGACGCTCCCTGGGGGACTGGCCGGGCTGGCAAGAGTGTCAGGGTCCCCCCTGCCAGGCCCTGGGTGGGGAGGGGTTAACCTGGACCAAGGGAGCAAGTGCCATCCTGGCAGAGGGGACGTGGGGACAAAGTCACCAAGATGAGAAGCCGCCTGCAGCCTGTGAAGAATGACAAGCAATTTGGTGTCACTGGAGCGTGACTCGGGGGGGGGGGGGTGCTGGACACGGGGGTGGGGGAGCCTTTAGGGGCACCACATGGACCAGCCGCTCCTGGCTCCGTGTACCCAGCATCCAGCGAGAGAGCGGACATTTGTTCAGCCCTGCCCTGCCCCATTCACCCCCCACCAGGGAGCATCGCTCCCCTCCACAGAGCAGGGAAGGAGGTCCCCCGGCTCCCTGGGTCCCCACAGTGCCTGTATCCTTCCCACCCTGTACCTGGCACAAGCATAACAGGTGTCGGGGGTGGGGGGATCTCATCCTCACCCTGGACTTGCTGTGTGATCTGGGGAGACTTACTTAACCTCTCTGGGCGCCAGTCGTATCTCTAGCAAGAGGTGCCCCACATTGCAGAGGCTGGAGATGATGAGAATCGAGGTCAGAACGAAAGCAGTTGTCAGGGACATAGATGCCCTGCATGTGACCAGAGGCGAGGTCTGGGTCAGATCACAGCAATACCCCCCATTCCCTGTGTTTCCAGGCAAGCCCCCCGCCCCCCTCCCCTGGGCCCACTCTCCCAGTTTCCCTTCTACTCCCCTGAGACCTTACCTGCCAGGGGTCTCCCTGCAGAAGGGCCTTCTGGGATGGGGACTGGCGGGCGAGGGCTGGGCAGGGGGCTCCCCCAGGAATCGGTGACCTTGGTCAAGCCACCGAGGGGAGACTGGGTCTCTGGCTGCTCCCACGAGAGCAGAACCGGCCTGTCCTGCCCCCACTGTCTGTTCACTCGACAGCTCTGGGGTCATTGCCCGAGAGTGGACCCCGGGCCTGGAATCCCAAAATCCAGTTTTCAACGGGAGAGCCTGCCCGCTCCCAGCCGGGCCTGCAGAAAACCAGGGCCAAGGGCAGCCCGTTTCACAGAGGGTCACAGAAGCTTCCGCGGCACCCCAACCCACCCCTTGTCAGATCAACACTGGAAATCTTTTTGAGGGGGAGCAGCCAAATGTGATCCTTCGTAAACTTTTTAAAAAGTTTTCATCCTCACTGTAGGAAATGCGATAAATCCAGCAGAGTGTAAAGGGAAACGTCGCACCCGTCCCAAATCCCACCACCTGGCCCAAGCGACGTCGGCATTCTTCCCTTCCCTCACCTTGAGTGGCCGTCTGTGCGCCGTCATTTTGTCAATGGTATTGCCCACGTCTCCAAGCCTTGTTTGGATGCCCAACATCCAGGGCAGCATCTTCCCATCAGAGTTCCGCTCTGGCTCGGGGGGCTGGCACAGCCACCCTGGAGAGACCGTGGCAAGGGCATGACCCGGCGAACTCAGGCCCAAGGCATCCTGTTGCCCCCCAGCAGGGCAGTGCCATGGGGCTGGGCTGGTTCTTCCTCCACCCTGCATCCTGCCCACCCACCTGGCCCGGACAGGCCACAGGCAGGGTTGGCGAGAAGGGGTCCCAGGAGGGCCCTGTCTTGAACTGCTGACATGCACTGGGTCCCTCACGGCCTCCAGAATACTCTGCTGATGTCCACACAGATCCGCTGATCACCACCTCCCAGCAGGGTTGGGGGTCACCCTCCCGCCATCCACCTCGCTTCTCAGGGTCTCTGACCAATGGGTCCCACTAGGAAGAAGCAACAGCTGGACAGGAATCTGGAGCTGGGTGGAGCCTGCCCCCCAGGACTCCCCTCTGAGGCTGAGATGGGGGTGCAGGCCTGGGGGTGGGGACCTCACTGCTGGTGGACACGGGGCCAGCAATGCGCCGAGGCAACCAGGGCTGGCAGCTGCCTACACCCTGGCACAGGCACAAGCACCCCACTGCTGTGTTGGTGACGAGGAGCTCTCCTGCCGGTGGGGGGACGACCCCCCATGTCTCTGTGACTGCGTGCCCCTGGCAGGCCGGTGTGCCCCCTGGTCCCCGTTCTGAGCAGCTCTGTCCTCTTCGCCCACAGGCTGCGCAGCGCCTGGGTGCCCTCGTGCCTCGGGCAGTCCCGCAACCTGCAGGGCCGACGGGCCAGGTCCTCGCCCTCGCTTTGGGACAGGTAATACACCTGTTGTCTCCCCGCTTCCTCAGCCTCTGTCCCCAGACGTCCATCCGGCATCGGCATCAATCCCCCCACCACCGAGAAGAGGCCCAGCGTCCTCAGCCCTGCTTCCCGACCATCCTGTCTCGGAGGCCAGGCCCCGGTGACCCCCAGCCCAGCCCAGCCCAGGGCTCGCTCCGTGGGTTCGGGCCTCTGCTGAGTGGCCAGAGGGGCTCCTGGTGGGAGGCCGGCAGGGTCCCTCCAGGCCCCGCTCTGTGCCAAGCAGCTCATCTTTCTCTCCTGTGAGCTGGGAAAGCCTTCCAGGGCCTTCTCATGGGCAAGGAGGGCACCATGAAGTGCCCACCCACCCACCCACACCAGATCGCGCTTCCGGTAGGGCGTCCTGATCCCCACTCCCCGAGTTGGGAGGGCGCCCCTGATTTGAGAGTGGCCACAAGGGGTTTCCACACCTGCCCTGTGCACCTGTTTCTAGACTCCAGGGGCCCCTGAGCCACCTCCACACCCAGGGGAGGCAGAGGCCATGGTGCCTGCCCCCAGCATCATCTCCCGGTGGCTCTGATCACAGGGATGCAGGGACCACAGGGAAAGCCCTGCTCCCCGAGAGTGGGCGCTCCAGGGTGCGGTGCGCACATCCCCATTTTACAGACGCAGAGCCTGAGACAGGTCAGGCAGGGCTCGGGTAAATGCCCCAGGATGGTGGCATCACCCAGGTGACTGAAGACCCCCGGGGTGCCCAGCCCAGGGCCCTCCCTGGACCAGGAGGGGTGGGGACGTGTCCAAAGCTCTTGAGTAGTAGATTGCCAGGACTTTGGTGACGGGCTGTGGAGGGTGACCACAGGCAAGAGGGGTCACCACGGCCTCTCGGGGTCTGACTGGAGACTGATGGGCAGCACAGGAGGCAGAAAGGGGTCAGTGTCGCGCACGCTGGGGGAGGGGTGCCTGTGGGCCTCTGGGAGGAGAGGCTGGTGGGCGGCTGGATTTGGGGTGAGCGTGGAACCCTAGAGAGAGGCAGGGCCTCCAGATAGAGGCCTTGGAGGGGTTCGTGTGGGGCTGGACACAGAGGACATGTGGCCCGAGGTGTGCAGGGAGGGGTGAGGGACAAACCAGGGCCCTGGGATCAGCCTGGGCAGTGGAGCTGGAGAAAGGTGGCGGGCAGCGAGGTGGGCGCAGCTGAGGGGCCAGGGAGGTGCGTTCAGGCCCAGGGCCCAAGCACCTGCACCAGGAGGGGGTAGGGGCCAGGGGCTGGGGGCGCTGCCTACCCAGGGCTGGATGGGCTCAGGGGTGGGTGGGTGTGAGGGGCTCAGGGAGGGTAGCAGCGTTTGGGGGCTAGTGGGGGCACAGCCGCCCAGCACATCTGCAAGAGCATCCGGTGGCCACGGGTGGACGGAGGCGGAGGCGGGCTGCTCGATGGGGCCGGCTGCCTCGTGAGCAGCGGGTTACACTGCCCTGGGGCAGGTCCTGGCTCTGCTTCGAGCCCACCCCACCGCCCCATCAGGGCTTCTTCCTCCACTTGCCTTCTTGGGGAGCCTGTCCCCTTGCTCACTGTCTGTCTCCCCTTGAGATGATACACTCTGAGGGCCAAGGACCATGTTTGCTCCTGCTGTGAGGTGCAGGGTAAACGGGGGGCACAGGGCAGGCGAGGAGGGAAGGAGGGAGCAGGGTGGACATGCCATGGCAGGGATAAGGCGGAGAAACAGGAATGAACAATCCTGGGATGACAGAGCCCCAGCTGTGGCTGCGGGTGGGCGGCCAGGGTTGGGGAGGGAAGGGTGCTGGCTCTGAGAGGTGGAGGGTGGGTGCTCTCACCTCTTTCTGGGGGGCGTGGACCCCCTGTGACTGAGGGCTGTGGGTGCACCTGCAACCCTGCAGGCTGGCTGATTGCAGGGGCTGCTGCCCTGACCCCATGCGCTGCAGGGACCCTCGAGGTGGACGTAGGGGAGCCCTCAGGAGGCCTGGCAGCCCACAGGAGAGACAGGCCTGGGCCAAGGGGGAGCCTGGGATCAATAGCTGCAGGAAGCTCGCAGTGAAATCAGGCAGGTGTGCTGCCTGGAAGAGGCGGCGGGGCCTGTGTGGGCAGCCCTGGGCACTCTGCCACTGGGCTCCCTGCTTGCTTGTAACTTGGCATCTACCTTGGGGATCAACTCTTGGGAGGACCCGACCCGCCCTTCTCTGAGGTTCTCAAAACACAGGCAACTCTTTATTTTTACTTATTTTGAAAAAATGTAGACCTGGGCAGGGGTCCAGGAATGCTTAAGGGAGGTTTGCTGGGTGTGTGCCTGTGGTCACACGTGTGGTTTGTGTGATCAGGCTGGAGGCTGACGATCACTCTTCCCCAGGCGCTGGAGAAAGCCTCCTGCCCGCCCGCAGCAAACCCACCAGAAGTTACCATCCAAGGGGCCTAGGCTCCAGATGCTCTGCTGAGGGGGGCTGTGCTTCTTCCAGCAAACGATGGGCATTTGGGCCCCTCCTCCCACCTGGGCACCTCTCTGGAACCAGGGCTTTGTGTGTTAGGGCAAGAGGGGGACAGTCACGAGTGCATTGCGGGAGTTGGGGGAGCTGGCAGGGACTGGCAGCCAGGTCTGTGTGACAGCAGGGCCCCTGCCTACCCCGTGACGCCATGGAGCTCTGGGCTTTGTTGTGACTGTAGTGCAGGGGCTGACGGGGCACAGTTCAGGGGGTGACTGAGCAAAGCGCACACCCAGGGCACCGAACAGCAGCTTGAATCTTAGCCTCACTCGTGGCTAACAGCCAGCAGAACTCCCCTGGTGCCCCCACCCACCGTGCAGCTGTCCCTTCCCTACAGAAACGAGCCCTCCCAGCTGCTGAAGGTGAGTCCGCCCCCCGCGGCCCCCCTCTGTGTGCTCAGCCAGCCCAGGGAAGGGTGCCTCAGAGGGTCAGCACATGGTCAGCCATGGTTAGTTGCTTTCTGGGGGCTGGGTGGCAGCCGACAGGAGGGTGTGGCCAGTTACACCTGCCCCTCCTGCCTCATGCCCCAAGATAGCTCATGTGAATGGGTGGCATGTGGCTCAGTGGGGAGCCACCCCCTGTCTGTTTTTCCCTGAGCAAGGGGACTCAGTGGCCAGGGTCCCAGAGGAGCCCTCAGTCTGTGGGGGAAAGTACAGCCTAAGAGCCAGGCTTGCCTCTGGAAGGCTTCCTGGAGGGAGACATGAGCAGGCCCAGGATTTTCTGAGTTTCTGGCGCTCCGTGCCGCTAGCCGACCACTGTGGTGGACACTGCCTGGGCACGGGGCCCGTCCTCTCCCGGGCCCAGAGAGCACGCAGCCCACTTGAGGAAGAGAGGCCTGCTCTAGGATGTAGAACTGCTGACTCTGGGCCTCACCGGCCTGGGCCCCTGCTGTAGAGAAGCAAAACGGGGCCCTGTAAGCTGTGCCAGCTGGAGCTCGGCTCCCAGACCAAGGCGGGGTGCTGCTGCTGCGAGATCTTTAAACCAGGGTCCTTTCAGCCGCCCCCAAACACTCGCCCCAAGGCCAGACGGGCTCAGTGTCAGGGACCGTGACCCCCCCCAGGGAGGGGCTGGGGAGGTGTGCGCGCTTTTGTGTGTGTGTGTGTGTGTGTGTGTGTGTGTGCCCGCCCGCGTGCAGTGTTTGTGTGCGGTGCGTGTGCGCATGCACTGGTGCGGCCGGGCTCGCCCGGGGCGCACCCAAACGCGCCTCGAGCTCATTGCCCGCGGCCTGGCCCGCCGCCGCCACCTGTCGTTGCAGCTCGCTCCAGGAGCAGAAGGGCGAGCTGCGCAAGCGGCTATCCTACACGACGCACCGGCTGGAGAAGCTGGAGAACGAGTTCGACTCCACCCGCCACTTCTTGGAGATCGAACTGCGCCGTGCGCAGGAGGAGCTGGAGAAAGTTACCGAGAAGCTGCGCAGGTGAGGGGGCGGGGCCGGGACGGGGCGGGGCCTTGACGGGGCGGAGCTCTGGGGCGGGGCCCGGGAGGGCGAGGCCAGGGGCCCTGCGGCTGGCGGGTAGCCCCATTTGCAGGCCCAGTGGCTCTTCCAGAGTCGCACCTTGTACCACGAGCTGCCAAATCAGGATCTGAACGTGGGTGTGGCCGCTGCGAGGTACAGTCGAGTGCCTGATACTTTTCGGTCCCCTGCTCATTCTTTCTGTCCTCTTACGTGGTGGGGCGGCATGGTGACACAGGAGCAGCCATCTCCAGACCCAGACTGGCCCACCAGGGCCCCAGCCACTGTCGCCTGGGTCTCTGATAGGAAAACGATGTCTAGCCCCGGACATGAACCAGCATTTAGAGACTGTTCCCTTCAGCGGCCTGGTGTGTGGGACCCTGAGGGATGACTCCCTTAAAAACAAAACTCCTGAAAACATCGTTCTGCACAGGTACTAATGGTAAAGAACCCGCCTGCCCATGCAGGAGATGTGAGACGCGGGTATGATCCCTGGGTCGGGAAGATCCCTGGAGAAGGGAATGGCAACCCACTGCAGTATTCTTGCCTGGAGAACCTCATGGACAGAGGAGCCTGGCAGGCTGCAGTCCAAATGGCCGCACAGAGTCAGACACAACTGAAGTGACTTAGCACACAACACGCACATTTAATATGGATATTTTTCTTAAAAAATATTACGCACTTTACAGCCTTCCTTTAGAAAGAATGTTTTAAAAAAAAAAAAAAACCACTCAAACTTTGCCATTGGCTTCAGTTCAGTTCAGTCACTCAGTTGTGTCTGACTCTTTGTGACCCCATGGACTGCAACACGCCATGCCTCCCTGTCCACCACCAACTCCTGGAACTTACTCAAACTCATGTCCATTGAGTCAGCGATGCCATCCAGCCATCTCATCCTCTGTCATCCCTTTCTCCTCCCACCTTCAATCTTTCCCAGCATCAGGGTCTTTTCAAATGAGTCAGTTCTTCACATCAGGAGGCCAAAGTATTGGAGTTTCAGCTTGCTGTTGGCTTGGTTTGTTTTAAATATTTACCGAGGACTGTGTGCTCAGTCATGTCCAACTCTTTGTGACCCTATAGACTGCAGCCCCCCAGGCTCCTCTGTCCATGGGATTTTCCAGGCAAGAATACTGGAGTGGGTTGCCATTTCCTTCTCCAGGGGGTCTTCCCGACCCAGGGACCTAACCTGTGATTCTATAGAACGCTGAATTTGCAGGAGGGCTCTTTGTCCGTTACTACTTAAGCATCTCTAGTCTCAGTTTCTCTGTTGGCAAGACACGGGCACTAACACTATACACAGGCTGTCGAGAAGGTGGGCACTGCCCCTTCCACCATCACACCTCAGGGCGGCCATCGATTCCCACCCCACACTTGCTTCCCCACCTCAGCCTCTTCTAGGGAAAACCGTATCCTATTCACCCTGTGTCTCCAGCAATCATCCCAGAGCTCATTGCATAGTCTTAATCCTGTTCCCTGTTAACCTGCTGTTGAATTGGGAACCCGTCAGGCAGACTTGTAAGGACTGTGCGTAAAATGTGAATTAACTGGCTCTGACCAAGTTCCCGAGAAACCCTGCTGAATAAGAAACTTTCCCTTCTCATCAGTAGGGGTCCTGGGCCCTGGCAACCAGTTAGTTTAAATGAGATGTTTTCTAGCACAGGAACAATTAGACCAGAGAGAGGGCCTAGGTTCAGCCATCAGTGGGCCGTACGGCTGCAGGGGCCATGGGAGGGTCAGGCCTGGCATGGCAGTGACCTCATGGCCTCCACTCCAGGATTCAGAGCAACTACATGGCGCTGCAGAGGATCAACCAGGAGCTGGAGGACAAGCTATTCCGCATGGTGAGGCCACGACCCCGCGCCCCACCCCAGCACGCCCAGCCCCGGGCCCCCAGCTCTGGAACCCCGGTGAGGACTGAGGGGCCAGGCCACCATGCCCTTGCCCGTGGAGCTGGGCCAAAGGCCTCGTTTCCACCCTGCCCTCTCCCTGAGGGGCTGGGCCGTACCCCCCATTTCCACCCCCAATGGGAGGGTGCTGTCAAGCCCTCAGCTGTCACTGTCCCTGCGGTACTGATGAGAAACAGAGGCTCAGGGAGTCAGTGACTTGCCCAGGGCTGTTCGGCTCCTCACTGGCAGAGCAGGATTGGAACCTGGGTCGCTCTGTGCTCTGACCCTTGCATTCCCTGGACTCCAAACTCCTCCTCGCTTCCCGGGGAGGCCAGGAGGAACAACAGGGCTTGAGTCCCAGGCCTTGGCTGACCGCTGACCACCCCCCTGCCTGTCCCCCAACCCCAGGGCCAGCACTATGAGGAAGAGAAACGAGCTCTCAGCCATGAGATTGTCGCCCTCAACAGCCACCTGCTGGAGGCCAAAGTGACCATTGACAAGCTCTCGGAGGACAATGTGAGTGTCGGGCCGATCTGACCCCGCGCAGCAGCCCTGAGGGGCTGGCACAGGGCTGGGTGGAGAAACGGGGGCGGGGGGCAGGACCTCAACAAGCATGTGGGAAGCCAGGGAACGACAGGGGCTGCCTCTCACACCACGTCCATGAGGCCCTCCACTGGAAGGAGACAGGACTCAAGGTGAGGAACACGAGGCCACCTTGGCCCAGTCAAAGCAGGGCTTCCCCGACCCCAAGGTTGGGGTGGGGCCACTCAGAATTCCTGCCTTTGGCCACCCCCACTGGGCATCAGAGCCCTGGGGCTGCCCATGGGTCCTGATTTCCTGGGTCCCATGAGAAGGGTGGCGCCGTCCCCCCCCCCCACCCCACAGACCTCTGACTGCCAAGCACACATTCGGTGATTAGCATCTGCTCCTCGAGGCTCTGAGAACAGGGTGTGAAGAGCCCAGGTAAGCCAGTGGCCTGTGCACGTGGCGTTTACATCTGAGCGGGGAAGGCGGACAGAACCCAGGATAAATAGGTAAACTGTGTAGCGAGTTAGAAGTGCTAAATGCTGCAGAGAAAAATAAGGCAGGTGAGGGGGCTGGGAGCCTCCAGATGCAGGATCAGGGAACCTCAGTCCAGTGCTTCTAGAAGGGGCTGCAGGAGCTGAGACCTGAAGACGAGCAGGGAGCTGACGGCGGGGGAGGGCTCCCCTTCCAGGTGGAAAGCCACAGCAGCAAATGGGGGCTCTGAGTAACTCGAAGACCAGCAAAGAGACCGGAGGGGGCTCTGGAGGGGAGGAGGGCCCGAGGGGCTGAGGTCAGGATAACAGGACGTGGCATTTAGGCACCGGTAGGAATCTGGGTTTTATTCTGTGGGAAACGGGAGCCACTGAAGGTTCCTGAATAGGGGGAAGCCTGGCTGGACTTCCTCTTACAGGCCCCACAGCTGCTCTGCTGAGGACAGACCGTGGAGGATGAAGCTCTGAGTGGATGCATGAGCAGGCAGCAGTCTGGGAGAAAGAGGACGAGTCTGCCGGGATGGCGGCCGGGGAGGCGGGGAGGGGGCTTCAGTTCTGGTTAGGTTCTGAAGATGGAAGCAAACTGGCCAGGTAGGGATGTGGGGTCTCAGAGGACGACATGGGTCCAGCCTGACTGCAGAGGTTGAAATCTGCAGGACGGGAGCCACCTGCTGTGCTCTGGGCTGGGGTCTGGGGTGGGGGGGTAGGGGGAGGGTGTAGCGGGAGGGTGCAGCAGGCGCCCTGGCCAGCCAGGTGGAGGTGCCACGGGTAGGAGATGGCAGACGAGTGCATGCAAAGGAGAGGGGAGGCTCTGATGGGGCAGCACTCTGGCGTCTGTTCACGACTGAGTGGCAGGTCTGGGTTGGCCACACAGTGCCCGCAGCCCTCTAGTGCCAGCGGTGGCTGGTCTGGGCCTCACATGGGGCTCAGTTCTCAGCTCTCAGCCAACCATGCCCTTCCGGGGATGCATCGAAGGAGCAGGGGACCCAGGTTCCCTCCACCGTGCCAGCCAAGTGAGGGACACCAGAGTCTCTAGGACCAAGGTAGCGGGGACCGGCAGAAGTGCCCATGGCTTCAGCAGCGCCCCTGAGCTGCAGGACACCTGCAGCTGGTTCTGGTTGAATTGAGACTATGGGTGGATCTCAGGACCAGGCACCCCCATCAGAGCCCTGGCTGCAGTGGGTCCCCGAGCGGGGGTGGGAACCAAGATCCAGCCGCAGGCACGGGCGACAGAGGTTTCCCAAAGGTAGAGCCACGCGCCCTGGACTCCTCCTGTGTGCATCTGTTCTCAGCTCAGGAGGCTGAGCCAGTCCCTGTCTGAGCCTGGGGTCACACAGGCCCTCCACCCCCACTCACCCTGCCCCTTGCCTGGCCCTGCAAGTCCCCTCCATTGCCAGGCCTCACCCTGAGACCTGGGGGAAGGGTGGCAGGTCCACTCCTAATCGCCAGCTACTGGCAGCACTGTCCACACTGACCACTCCCTCCCTTGGGAGGGACTCGGAAGCCAAGGGCGGGGAGACGGCTTGGTGTCCATGCCTGGGGGCCTCTGGGACTTTAGAGGCCACTGGGGGGCCTTCCTCCTCCATGGCCCCTGCTTTGTGGGAGGTTCCCACCCGGGTCAGCGGCAGGACTGCCTGCCAGGGGACCGTCCACACGCCGGGCTCCAGGTGGGGGCTGTAACCCGTCCTACAGACGAGAGCCGCAGACAGGGTCCACGTGTGCACAGCCATCTCTGCGGGCTGGTTACCATGTCGGCAGCGGGGACCTTGGCCGGGGCCGAGCCTGCACCCAGTCAAGTGGCTTCTCTTGTCTCCTAGGAGCTCTACAGGAAGGACTGCAGCCTCGCAGCGCAGCTGCTGCAGTGCAGCCAGGCCTACGGCAGGGGCCGCAAGATGGCCGAGGTAAGTGAGTCCCGCCCCGGCCAGCCCGCTGCCGCGCCCGTGACCTCCGCACCCCTTCCCAGCAGCTCCCAGACCCCATCCCCCCAGCCCCCTCAATCTTGTCCGAGCCCCTCTGTGTATGTAGTGGAGGGCTCGCCCTGCACGTACCTCCCCAGCAGCCTGGATGGCCTGCCCACTCCACCCCAGTTTCCTCCAGGGGGCTGCTCCCGGCAGGGTGACCCTGCATGAGCCTCTCAGAAACCCAGTGGTTTGGTCTGGGCACAGTGTCTGCAGAGATAAGAAAGCTGGCTTCACCCAGGAGCCACTCAGCCGGGGCCATAGGGCGAGTACCACTCAGACCCGGGGCTCCTGTCCCAGCCAGGCTGTCCCTCCCCGTCTGGGCATGCCCCTCACCCAGGCCTTGTCCAGGTGCCCTCTCCCGGAGCCTGGGCCACCCCCCGAGATCCTCACAAAACAGATCAAATGGTAGCATTCCATCCCCCACCAGGCACCAGGCGCTCACGTGGAAACCGCTTGCATGCCTGGGCCCTCGGTCTTTGTTGCACCCAAGTCTGTCTGGTTTGAGCCAGGCCACAGGACTGGGTGTCCCCTGAAGACCGTGGGGCTGGGTCAGCGAGTCAGCCCCTCAGGGGGAGGCCCGAGTTAGAGCCAGGGGTCCAGCCTCAGGGCTCTGCGGGGGCCCCATCAGCATGACCCAGGGGGCATCCTGCAGCTTGCGGGATACAGCTCTGGCTGGTGGGATCAGACAGGCCCCGGGAAGGTCCCCTGTCCGTCAGCCTTGGCCGCCGGTCCTGGGCTGACCGTGACCCCTCCCTCCTGCTCCTTGCATCACCCCATCCCCCCTAACCCCCCAACCCCCCAATCCCCCCAACCTTCCCCCCCCCCCCCGCCCCACCACCAGCTGCCCGCGGAGTTCCAGGAACGCATGAACCTGCACGCGGAGAAGCCAGGCTGCAGCCTGCCCGCCCCGCCCCGCCGCCCGGCCTACGCAGACAGCGTGCCCCCCTGCGTGCTCGCCAAGGTGCTGGAGAAGCCGGACCCCGGCAGCCTGTCCTCCCACCTGTCGGAAGCCTCGGCCCAAGACCTGGGCTTCCCCGAGGGGCTGGAGAAGCCAGGGTCCCGACCCCCCTACAAGGGGGACATCTACTGCAGCGACACGGCCCTCTACTGCCCTGAGGCGCGGCACCAAGACCGGCGGCCCAGCGTGGAGGGGCCCGGGTCCGATGCGGGCTTCCTGCAGGCCCAGAACTCCACCGACAGCACGGCGGAGGAGGAGGAGGAGGAGGAGGAGGATACCGAGGCCGGCGCGGCGGCCTACCCCGCCAGCTACCGCCATGAGGCCTTCGGCGGCTACGCAGCCTCGCTGCCCACGTCCAGCTCCTACTCCAGCTTCAGCGCCGCGTCCGAAGAGAAGGAGCATGCCCAGGCCAGCACGCTGACCGCCTCGCAGCAGGCCATCTACCTGAACAGCCGCGATGAGCTCTTCGGCCGCAAGCTGCCTGCGGCCTACGGGAGCAGCCCACGCTATGCGGCTGCCGCGGCTGCGGTGGCTGCCCCGCTGGAGGCCGCAATGGCTCCGGGGTTCCCCAGGACTGTGTCACCGTTCCCCGGCGAGCCCTTCCGCTTCCCGCTCTCCCCAGGCCCCCAGCCTGCCCTGATGCCCCCCAACCTGTGGAACCTGCGGGCCAAGCCTGGGTCCGCCCGGCTGGTCGCAGGGGCGGGCCGCGGCCAGTGGCGGCCGCTGAGCGTGGATGACATCGGCGCCTACCCCTTTCCGGCCGCGGCCGCGGCCCCTGCCCCCAGCCTCGCCTCACCCGGCGGCGGCTTCAATGACCGCTACTTTGGGGCCCGAGGCGGCCCCGGCGACAACGCCGAGGGCCGCGCCAGCCCCCTCTACGCCAGCTACAAGGCTGATAGCTTCTCGGAGGGCGATGACCTCTCCCAGGGCCACCTGGTCGAGCCCCGCTACCTCCGGGCAGCTGGTGACCTGAGCCTTAGCCCCGGCCGCTCGGCCGACCCCCTGCCCAGCTATGCGGCCAGTGAGGGGGACCGCGAGCGGCTCGGGGTGCAGCTCCTCGGGGCAAGCGGTAGCCCCGAGCCTGAGCTCAGCCTCCGCAGCTCCAGGGACTCCCTGGAGCCCAGCTCCATGGAGGCCTCCCCGGAGATGCACCCCGGTGCCCGCCTCAGTCCCCAGCCTGCCTTCCCTCGGGCGGGCAGCTCGGGGCTCAGCCGCAAGGACAGCCTCACGAAAGCCCAGCTCTACGGAACCCTGCTCAACTGAGCACCCCACGTGCGGGCCCTGCCACGGCCAGTCCCGCACACCGGGTTCCCAGGGGTGCTGCCTCGACTCCCCGACAACCCCACCCTCTCGGCCCTGCACACCAGGACCCCTCTCCACCTAACCCACTCGAGCCCGAGAGGGGGACCCCAACCAGAGCGTCTTGTCCACCCCGCACCACCACTGTGCAATGTTTTCTGACTCAGCAGCAGCCTTCCCCGACTGAAATGAGTATCCTTCCCCCTTGCCACCCCCTCCGCCCCCAGCTTTACCAAGTGCGACTATTCTTATAGAGCAAAGTGTCTTAACACACTCGGCCTCCAGCTCCCTGGACGGCAGCCCCGGGCGTTTTCAGTGCAAACGCTGCTGGATGTTTTTGGGCAAAGGCAGGTGGGGCCTGCCCCTGGGAAGGGAAGGGAAGGGTGGAGATATCCCCAGTGATGAGGGGACCGGAAGCTGTGTCCACAGGAAGGGGGACTGGAACGGGTGATGGGATGTGAAACGCTTCTAGCTGTTCTTTCCGTGTGGCCGACGACCCCTCCCCCAGCTCTACTGTGGTCCGTAGTCCCGTGTGTCCCGAGTGGGGCCGGTGCTCGTCCTCCCCCCCACAGCGTCCCGCTCCCCGGCACCACCTTGCGCTACCTCACATGTAATGAGGCCCTCCAACCCCAGTTTCTGTGACTTGCTTCCGTGTTGTCATCTGTGATGCATGCTCTGTCTCGGTACTGTATTTTGCGATCATTAAATAAAGACATGGGTGGAAAAGAACTTGTGTTTGGGTGGTTTCTTCTCCCCACTCCCTTTTGTTCTCGGGGCATGTGGCCCTGGGTGTCTCCCCTCTCCATCCTCCTCTCTCTGCACAGCCTCCTGAAACCGCCCTGGCGTCTTTTGTCGTTCAGCTTAGAATTCTTCCACTGTCTCAGCCTCTGCTGAATGGTGTTATTGCCCTCATATAATGTTCCCTAGAGACTTTGCTTCTGCCTCAAGATTCCTTAGGATTTCCTTTAGTTTGGCTATGCCGGTGACAAACACTTCTGGCTTTTTTTTTTTTTCCCTGCCCTGTGAAGATGTCTCTGCTTTGCCCCACTTCTGAAGGTTTGTCTTACCTGGGAGAATGTCAGCAGGGGTCTCTTGCCCTTGGCTCAGGCGCAAGAGATATCCCCTGGCTTCCTGCTGGGGTGGGATGTGCTGTCTGCCCCTCTGGGAGCTGCTCCTTTGGTGCTAATCTGTCTTTTTTCTCTTCAGCTGCATGAGCTCTTCCCTCTGACTTTGGTTTCCTGCAGTTTCCCTGAGGTGTGTCTGGCTGTGGATTTATCACAGGAAGTCTTGTATCTGTGGACTGCTGTCTTTCATCAGTTCTGAGAAATCCTCAGCTACTTTTTAAAGTAACTCTCTACCCTTCCCTCCTCCTGGGACTGCCATCGGCGCCTCCTCCCGAGGTCTGCTTCCACGTCCCTCCCTCGTTATGACCCACATCTTGGGGTCAGCATGCCCGGTCTGCATGCCTCCCGTCACCAATCCCCTTCTGCTGCTCATCCATTCAGCTGCCAATCAGAGCCAAAGATTTCGGTTTTAGTTATTAATGGTTTCCATTTCTAGAAGTTCTTTCTATGTGGTTATTTTCAAAACACACCATGCCACTTTCCAACAGTTTCCTATTCCCTAGAGATATTTCCACGCTTGTCTTTTATTTCCTTAAACAGAGGGGGCACAGCTGGTTCACAGCTGGGTCGGACACGTATGTCAAGTGGGGTCTATGGAGACCTGTCTCTCTTGGCTCCTGCTCACACTGCGTGGTTTCTCTGTGTGCCCAGTTATCCTTGAGCGTACTCATTGATGCCCTGGAGAAAGTACCTGAAAAATTTCCACAAAGCCTAGGATGGAGGCCGCTCCTCCAGGGCCTTTAAGTCTGCTTCTTCCAGGGGCTGGGTACTTCCCCCTGGGAGGGAACCACCTGGACCCAGGTGATGCCTGAAGTTGCCCAGCCCACCCAGCTTTGCATAACTCCAGGGTGCCTGCCCTTGACCCTGAGGAGCACCCCAGGAAGCAGCCTGCTGCAGGGAGGGGGCCTGTCGGGAGGCTCAGGAATCAGCTCTCTTGTCTGGGGCCCAGTTTCCCTGTGGGCAGGTGGGAAAGTAACCCTCGCCAACCTCGGGGGGTGGGGGGGGGGGAGTGGTGACGGGAGGGTGGTGGGGAAAACAGACAACCTCTGGTGCCCAGCAGGCTCTAGCTCAATGTTCCCAGAGGGACCCTGAGCCTCATCAGTCCCATGCGGGCTGTGCAACTGGACAGCAGAGCTGGGAACCCCAAGGGCTTTGCAGCCTGGGCCCCTACACTGTCACCTCAGAGCCTGAGTATCTGTCCCTCAAATGGCGAACAGGCCTCACAGAGCTGTCCTGCCATAGCCTCCAAAGCCAGCCACAGCTGGGCGGGCGGGGGGCCCTTCCTTCCTCCATCAGACACCCCTCTTGCTCCACTCCAGTCCTACCTGACTCCCAGTGGGACCCCAACGGGGCGCCCACTATCTGCCGACCCTTGCATCCTTGTTTCTTCTCAACCCCCGGGGGGACAGTGCAGGGCTGTGTGACCTTGGGCAAGTCCCAGGCCCTCAGGGCCTGTGTCCCCTCTGGAGCCTGCAGACACTGACTTGTGAGGTTCCCAGGGGTGCTCGAGACAGTGGCTGTCCCAGTGCATGAAGAGCCCTAGGCTGGGCTGGAGGCAGGTCCCGAGGGAGGGGACAAGCACAGACTTCCCGGGCCTGTCCCTCTGCCTTCCAAGCGTCGGGGCTCACGGCTGCTTCATGGCGGCTGCGGGCGCCAGCCTCACTCAGAGTCAGGCCACACCCAGCAGCACGCACAGCCATGCCTGTATCTCAGGATGGAACTGCTCTCCTCCCCCAACGGCTTCAGAGCCCTGTTCAGACGCATGGGTGAGGCGAAGGCAAGCGCCCAGCCCCGGGAAGGTGGTGGAGGGGAACAGCCCACACTCCTTTTACCTTCCTGCTCTGCACTTTCTAATTTTAGCTCTCTTGTTTCAAAATTGCAAATGGTGAACTCCCAGACACCTTGTGGAGGATCAGAATGAGTCCTGAATGCTCTTTGGAAGTAAGCATTTGGAGAAAGAAACAGATGAGGGTGCGAGAGCACCTGCCTTGCTTCCCGTGCTTCCCGTGAAATAACCCACGAGGGGGCGGGGCTTGCAGGCAGAGAGTGGAGAAAGCAAGCCCACGGGGGACGGGGCTAAGAAAGAGCCACTGGCTTCTGGTGACCCTGGATGTCCCTCTCCCAGGGGGGTCAGAGCTTCCACCAGGGTGTCCACTTTGAGGACAGAAGTTTGGATGGTGTTTGCCCCAAGAGAATGTGAGACAGTAACAACCTACAAAGCCCTTTCCTCTATGCTTCCTCCCTTGTTCACTCCAGCAGGCCCATTTTAGAAATGAGGAAACTGAGGTTCAGAGAAACAAAGTGCCCACAAAGGCCCCGTGCAAGCAAGGGATGGGTATGGGACCCACAGGTTGCAACCAGTCAGGGTGTGGGCTCAGAATAAGGGAGGGGCCGGGCAGCTCGGTGGACATGAAGGTTGGCCCCTGATAAACGCCAGCGCCCACGCCAAAGCCCACTGAGTACAGCCTGTGACTGACACTCATTAAACACATAAGTGGCCATACCAGCATGTCACAATGGGGAAAGCAGTCAGCAAACCACGCGATGAAAGTCTCACTCGGAAGACGCTCCACATCAAGGCAGGTAGGAAAATGCCCACTTCGGGCTGGGCTAGAAAGCAGGCTCCAGGATCTGGGGCTGGGTACAAGGAGGCGGGCAGGAGAGGTGGGTGAGAGGCACCTGGGAAGGCCAGGACCCCTGCCCACACCCCCGGACAACTGCCGCCTGCCCTAGCAGCCTGTCTGGCTTCATTCACACTCCATCAGTCCATCTGACAAACACTGGCCGAGGGCCCGTTCAGGCCAGACCTGGGGGCACACCCCCTCGTGAAAGAACTGTGGGGGTCCCGTTACTCTCCCCTCCAGCTACACAATGGCAGCTATGCCTGGTCAAGGACCCCTGGTCTGGGGCGAGTATGTGATGCAAACCAGCCAATCCAAGGCCTTCCCTGAGACTTATCAACTGAGAACGGGGGAAGGAGCAGCCCCTCACTGGGGGCTGAGGATGGAACCCGACTGCGACCTCTGGCCTGGACAGGCTCAACCCCTGCACCAGTGGCTCGGCTGCCACCAATACTAACAGCACTAACACTGACCGCCCCCCCGCCGCCAGCTCCCGAGCGCCTGCTGCACACACGTCCTGCATGAACCCCCACGAGCGGGGTACTGAGAGTTCTCCTTTACAGGCACAGGGCGGCTTGGCGCTGGTGGTGACGGCACAACAGCAGACGGTGGGGACGAGCTTTAAACCCACGGCTGCCTGATTCTGAAGCCCCTGTCCTGTGGGCAGATGACACCTGCAGTTATTCCCGGAACGCCCCCCGTGTGCAGGGCCCTGCAACCCTGGGAAACTTACACTGACGTGTACACATGTGCTGGGAGAGGCCAGGGCTCAGGGCATAGCTTACACATGGAGCCTTGAAATGGAGGGGGGCAGTGCTGGGGAGGCTGGGGGAAGAGGGGTCAGCAGGGGCGGCAGCAAGGACAATGGGAGGGCTGTGCAGGTCACAGAGCTGCCCACCCAGAGCAGAGGCAGCCTGAGTGGGGAGGCAGGAATGTCCACTGTCTGTCCAGGCTCTAAGTGGACGTGCACTCAGCCTCCCTTCTGCTGAGGCCAGGACAGCCCCTCACGGGGCCTCCACTTCTACCAAGGGGCTGACCTGCAAGAGCTGGAGTGCAGTTATCTTTCTTTTCACCAAAGCAGCCCTTCTTGAGCCTAAAAAGAGAAGGTGATTCTTCCCTGAGCTCCTACCACACCCAGCCCAACGGTACATGGGGTCACTAGGGCCCTGCTGCATCCCGCCCGGGCCTGGGGAGTTCCCGCCCTTCGCCCTCCAAGGGTCTCAGCCCCCGACCCACGCACTCTGGCCTCTCCAGCCCAGCTTGGTTACCCAGCATCCACTTGACACCAACAGCAGGTCAGGCTCTGTGCGGACTGTGGGGGGCGGAAGACGAGGGACAGAAAAGGAGTCAGCCCTCGGGATTAATCCCGCTTCAGGGCCTTTGCACGGCCCATCCCCCTGCTTGGGCCCTGCTTGTGGACCCCAAGACTCCAGGGGTCCAGAGGCAAAGTAGACACACTGGAATAAATGCTTCTCCACCAGCCCCAGTTGCTGTTCAGTCGCTCAGTCGTGTCCAACTCTTTGCAACCCCTTGGACTGCAGCAGGCCAGGCTTCCCTGCCCTTCATTATCTTCCACAGTTTGCTCAAACTCATGTCCATTGAGTTGGTGATGCCATTCAACCATCTCATCCTCTGTGGTCCCCTTATCCTGCCCTCAATCTCTCCCAGCATCAAGGTCTTTGAGACAGCTCTTCGCATCAGGTAGTCAAAGAATTGGAGCTTCAGCATCAGTCCTTCCAATGAATACTCAGGATTGATTTCCTTTAGGATGGACTGGCTGGATCTCCTTGCAGTCCGAAGGACTCTCAAGAGCCTTCTCCAGCACCACAGTTCAAAAGCATCAATTCTTCGGTGCTCAGCTTTCTTTATGGTCCAACTCACATCCATACAAAACCATAGCTTTGACTAGACAGACCTTTGCTGGTAAAGTAATGTCTCTGCTTTGTAATATGCTGTCTAGGTTTCTCACAGCTTTTCTTCCAAGGAGCAAGCGTCTTTTAATTTCATGGCTGCTCCCAATCTGCCCAATCCCCATCCCCAGATGAGCTCCCAGGGTGCCGCCACCCACCACACACTTGACCTTCCTGGACACTCACAGCAAGCCTGCAGGCTGGGTTCTGACACTGCTTTACAGAGGGGGCAACTACAGCTCCAAGAGGAAATGTGAATCGCTCTCAGCTACACCGACAGCGGAGCCAGGCCAGGAACCCAGCTGGGCACTGCTTGCCTCTGTGGCCTCCTCCTCAGGTCCTGCGTTTCCTCGCTGACCTCCTGCCAGGACACCCTCCTCACAGGCTCATGGTCAGCCCACTCCAGGGAGACTTCCAGGACTGCAGGGATGCACCTGTCTAGAGACGGGCACCTCTGGCCCCCATCCTCACCCATCAGGGGACCTTTGAGCTCCTGGGGTAACAGCTCAATCATGATCCTGAGGGAGCTTAGGGCTCCTTGGCCTATAGGGATCCTCGAGGGCTCCTTGCTTCTTCACGTCGCTCTGTCTCCCCAGGCAGATGTACTTCCTCGGGCAGAGCGTGAGGAGGAGTGCAGAGGGCCCTAGGCTCAGGCAAACCTGGGAACCCCACTGGCCATGCTCTGGAGGAGGGAGGAGGGGCCCAGGCCTGAACAGACCCTGTGAGACGGAGGGGAGGCAGACCTAGGACCCAGAGCCCCACCTCTCCAACCCCCACTTGCCCTTTGTCTCCGAGCTCCAGCGGGCCGCGAGAAAGGAGGCGAGAGAAGCTGCCGAAGCGTGTTTTCACTGAAATAATCTAAGAAATAGCAGAACACTCACATTTATTGAGCATCGCCAGCAACCCACCAGGTGCTTTTGCTAACACGTAGTCCTTGGAACCCTGAGACACAAGGTTTTCGTCCCCATTTTACAGATGAGGACACAGAGGCTCGGAGGATAGGGAGGCGGCATCCATCCGAGCCTGGCCCAAAGCCAACCTCAGGCCCTCCTCATCGCACACGCCCGCCCGCCCGCCCGGCATCAGGAAGCTTCCACGCCGTGAGGCTCAGAGCCAGATCTTGACGTCACCCTCCCAGGAGCAGGTGGCGAGCATGGAGGGCAGCACGGGGTGGAAGGTGGCACCCACGCAGGCCTGCGTGTGCCCGTGCAGCGTGCGGGCACGGCTGGCAGTGCGGAAGCTGTATGCCAGGACCCGGCCGTCGGCGCTGCCCGTCAGCAGCAGGTCGCCATCCGGGGAGCACTCGCAGCCCACTGAGTAGCCTTCCACCTGCGGAGGATGAGCGGCCAGCTGAGTAACCGCGCGGCTCAGCGCACGCAGCCCCACGGCCCTTCCCATGGAGGAGCGCCGGGGCCGGAGCCGCAGCTGAGCTCCTGCCGTGAGCCGGGGGTCCCCATGCCCAGGCCGATGTCACCAGGTGGCTCTCGTGAGTCCAGAGAGCACAGCTCTAGCACAGGGACAGGCAGTGGGTCCCTGGAGCCTGTGCCCTCAGGGCGGCCCGCAGGGAAAAGAGGCTGATGGAAAGGGGCCCCCAGCCCCAGGTCCACGTGAGCCAACAAATCACGGAGACCAGCCCTGTCTGGCGGCTGGGGCCCAGGGAAGGGCCAGATGTGGCCCGAGGCTTCAAGTGGACATCAGGCCACACGGTATGGGGTCACCCAGGAAACAGAAATCACAGGTTGCCTGGACAGAGGGTCCGTGCTCTTGGGGACTGCAAGTCCCTTGCCGGCATGGTCATGGGACACCTTTCCGCCCCCGGGGAGACAGGACGAGACGGGGTACCTTGTGCCCTTCGTAGCGCCGCCTTCTGCTCATCCGGTAGGGCCACACAGCGGAGAACAGGGCCAGGTAGTTGCCGTTGGTCTGCGCCAGGAACACGGGCTCCCGCGGGTGCAAGGTGAGGCTGGGGCAGGTGTACCTCTCCTGAGAGACAGCAGGGCTCAGAGAGGGTGGGGCAGGCTCCCGGCGGGCTCCTGCCTCTGACGGGCCCACCACCCACCCTCTGCTCCCGGGGCCTCGAGCCCCTCGCCCAGACCTCGGCTCAGGGGGCTGCGAGCTTCCTGTTGCTGCTGTAACAAATGCCTCCAATTTTGCGGCTAAAAGCAGCACACATTTATTATCTTACGCTTCTGGAAGTCGCAGGTCTGACACGGTCTCCCTGGGCTAAAATCAAGATGCCAGCAGGGCTCTGCTCCTCCTGGGGTCTCTGGGCAGAATCTTTTCCCTTGTCTTTTCCAGCTTCTAGGGGTCCCTATGCTCTTTGCCTCCTGGCCCTTGGAGTGAACTGAAAAATGTCCCCCCAAAGACTTCCATGTCCAAATTCCTGGGACCTGTGTCACCATCTGTGTATTTTTAAAAAAGCAGGGGGATCTTTGCAGGGATTAACTGAAGGATCTTGAGATGAGGAGGTTACCCTGAATTACTGCATCCTTAAATGCAATCACAGGCATCCATAGAGAAGGGAGGCAGAGTGAGACCAGACACAGAGGCGGGGACATGGAGACAGAGCAGAGAGAGAGATCTGAGGATGCTGGCGTGGGGACCGGAGGGACACAGCACAAGCCAAGGGTCACCAGCTGCCGCCAGAAGCTGGAAGGAGCAAAGGACAGATGACACAGGCCCCGCCAGCACCTTGATTTCAGCCCCAGGATACTTTTTACAAACTTCCGGCTTCCATCACTGAAAGGACACATTTCTATTGATTTAAGTCACTGGATTTATGCTACTTTGTAATCTGTTACACAGCGACAGAAAACAAATCCACACGCCCATCTCCCCACCTGCACAGTGAGCCGTAGGGGAGCCCCAGCCCAGCCTAGGGTGCAGAGCCGCCAGAACACATAGTGAGCAAGGAGGTAGACTGGTCAAGTGCAGAGATAAATGCGTGCCCACGGGGTTCCGAGCAGGAGGAGAGATATCGCTGCTTAATGCACTGAGTCACACAAAAACACCTCTAAAAGCGCCCTCCTGCACTGCACCTGTCCTTCCGTGTTCTAAGTGATGTCCTGAAGCCACAGCCTCTAAATGAGCCCAAATTCACAGGGCGACACTGGGAGCGGTTTGGAACCACAGACTAATCTGCTGCTGGAGGCGCACGGCGAACTCGTCGTGAGCTCCTGGCAAGAGGCTCCAGGCAGAGCGCCTGCGCACCGGCATGCAGGGCAAGGAGGTGTGCCTCTAGGAGGGCCGGCAGCTCGGGCACACAGCACTTTCATCCACCTCACTCGCTTCCCTGGTCTCCGCAGGGCCGGCGGAGGCAGGATGCGCCAGGGGCCAGACACACCCCTCTGGCCCCCTCCCAGGGCTTGCCTTTCGCATGGGGTTGAACTAGAACTCTGAAGTGAAGGTCTAGAGGTGGGTTTGTTCAGGGCCACTTAGAACCCTTTAAGAACAAGGGGGGAAAGTCAGGGAGAGGGAAATGGTGCGTACATACACCTGCTGCTGCTGCGCGCGCCCAGTCGTGTCTGACTCAGTGCCTGTGGACTGCGCCCCGCCAGGCTCCTCTGTCCATGGGATTCCAGGCAAGGGTACTGCAGTGGGTTGCCATTTCCTACTCCAAAGCACACCTGATATATATCTTTAAATTCTGGATGGCAGCATCAAAGAGATTAGCCATAGCTGACTTGAAATCTTAAAAGATGATGGTGGTGGTGATGACAATGAGGATGATGGTGGCGATGGTACTGATGGTAGTGATGGTGATGGTGACTGATGGTGGGGATGGTGATGACGGTGGTGATGGCAGATGGTGGTGGTGATGGTGATGATGGTGGATGGTGGTGATGGTGGGAATGGTGAGGAGAGTGGAGATGGTGATGATGGTGGATGGTGGTGGTGATGGTGGTGATGGTGGATAGTGGTGGTGATCATGGTGATGGTGATGATGGTGGTGATGGTGGTGATGGTGGGGAGAGTGGTGATGATGATGGTGATGGTGATGGTGGATGGTGGCGGTGATGGTGATGGTGGATGGTGGATGGTGGTGGTGATGGTGATGGTGATGGTGGATGGTGGTGGTGATGGTGGTGATGGTGGTGATGGTGATGGTGATGGTGGATGGTGGATGGTGGTGCTGATGGTGGTGATGGTGCTGATGGTGGTGATGGTGGGGATACTGGTGATGACAATGGTGATGGTGGATGGTGGTGGTGATGGTGATGGTGATGATGGTGGTGATGGTGGGGATACTGGTGATGATGATGGTGATGGTGGATGACGGCGATGTTGGATGGTGGTGCTGATGGTGATGGTGGATGGTGGTGCTAATGGTGGCAGTGATGGTGGATGGTGGTATTGATGGTGGCAATGGTGGATGGTGATGGTGGATGGTGGTGGTGATGGTGGTGATGATGGTGGATGATGGTGATGGTGGATAGTGGTAATGATAATGGTGATGGTGGATGGGGGTGCTGATGGTGATGGTGGATGGTGGTGGTGATGGTGGATGGTGGTGGTGATGGTGGTGATGGTGATGATGGTGGTGATGGTGGTGATGGTGGGGATAGTAGTGATGATGATGGTGATGGTGATGGTAGATGGTGGTGCTGATGGTGGATGGTGGTACCGATGGTAGATGGTGGTGCTGATGGTAGCAGTGATGGTGAATGGTGGTATTGATGGTAGCAATGGTGGTGATGGTGGTGGTGATGGTAATGATAGGTAATGTATTTATTGAGAACTCCCTGCACCTGGCACTGTACTAGACTAAGTATCTACATGTTTTAATTCTCAAAACCACACTATGAGGCAAGGAATATTCTCATCCTCAATTTTCTAAGGGGGAAAAAATGAGAATCAAAGAGAGTAACTACTGGGCCTGGGCCCCTGCTTGTAGGTGGTGGAATTTAACTCACACAGGTGGTTTACCTTCAGGGTCTGGGCTCCAACCCTTGAGTCACAGCCCCTATCAAAGCTACTGAGCAAGGGGTGAGGTGGACCCGCAGGCTGGCTGGGGTGGTGGAGGGTTAGAGTAGGGTTGTCTCGGGGTGGACAGCCACTTTCCTGTGGATGTGAATGAGGCTGCCTCCCACACCCTTACCCCGTGGCATGGCTGTGCTGGGCAGAGAGCGAGTGAGAGGACCGCAAGGGAGTCACCCCGACCCGGGAGCCTGTGGAAGGTACTCTGGGCAGGCTTGGACCTGCATGTTACCTCCCCCGACCCTACAGACTTCAGGCAGCCCTCTCCCTCCAAAGCTCCTGCTGGCTGAACCACCTCCGCAGGATGCAACCTGAGACCCCAGACAGCCTGGGGGCTACACGGATGCACCCTGGGGCTGGGGCTCAACCTGAAAGCAATGCCCACTGACAGGGTTTCTCACATGGAAGATCTGGTTGGAGATCTTGGCGGAGCTCTGGAAATCCCAGGCAATGATGGTGCGGTCGGCAGAGTCCCGGCTTGAAGCATCTGTGCTGCTCAGGAACTCGGAGCCTTCCCGGAGGAAGAGGATGTCCAGGGTCTGCTGGATGGTGGCCTTGTAGCTTCTCACCACCTGCAAGAGTGGGCACCCGTCACAGTGGGGCCCCCGGAGTCCAAGGGCAGGGCCAGGGGTGCGGGGCGCCGAGTACATGTGGGCTGCAGGGTCTGGGAGGGCAGTGCGTGAAGATGCACCCACCCCCCAGGATGAGCAGCCCAAGCGTGGGGGTGGGGACTGCTGGAGGGAGACCTCCAGGGCCTCCTGCCCCTGGCAGGCACACGTCTGTCTCCCTCGGGCCCTGCTCTCCGACACCCCCCACGACCTTGCCTCTCCCTGTGGGTGTCCTCCATGCCCTCACCCTCCCCACACCAACTGGCACATGGGCCCAGGGAGGCACGAAGATGCCCCCTGGCCTCATGACTGGTCCCCTAGGGAGCAGCAGGGGCCAATGAAGGAGAGCTTAGGGAAGGGCGCCACACCTGGCCAAGGGCACATAAGGGCACCATCATGTGATGCCCACCAATACCTGGGCCATATTTTGTGCAAGGCTCTTGTTTCTAAAAGTGAAGTCACTCAGTCGTGTCCGAGTCTTTGCGATCCCATGGACTGTTGCCTATCAGGCTCCTCCGTCCATGGGATTTTCCAGGCAAGAGTGCTGGAGTGGATTGCCATTTCCTTCTCCAGGGGATCTTCCTGACCCAGGAATCGAACCCAGGTCTCCCGCATTGCAGGCAGACGCTTTACTGTCTGAGCCACCAGGAAAGCCTTGCTTGTGAAGAGTCCCATAATTCATAGCTTTCAAGGCCTTGGCTTGTAGCCCCTGGAGTGGTACCTGCAACATGGGAGCCGGTAGTCTCCAGCTCATGGAGCCAGAATCACAGTACGTTAGCTAGTTTTAAAGACACGCTTTCTTTCTTACATCATTGCCAACATTCCACACTCTCCCATCTCTAAACTAAGGCAATTTAGCATCAAGCCGTTGTTCCGCTTTCTTCAGAGCGTTTCATCACGTGAACCTTCCATTCTACAACAAATGGGCTGGTTAGGGGCAGGGTGGGAGTCCCAGCACCGGGGTCAGCAAGTACCTCTGTGCAACAAACTCCAGGATGATTTTAAATTGCAATAGTGAGCAGCAGGCTGTGGGCACAGCGCCTTGGGCCCGCCTGCCAGGCCTCGCGGCCTGTTTACCAGCTCCCAGGGCGCCACCATGTGGCCACAGCACAAACACAGCTCTCCGGCACCTCGGCCGCCAGTTGGGAAACCACCTGTCTTGACATATATTTCAAAAACTGAAATTTAAAATCTTGCCAGTGTTGCAGACCGAGATATCATAGCATCCTCTTTCAAACATATGTAAGTCAAATTCACGTGAAATGCAGCACTCCATAAATCCAATTTAGACAGAGGGGTATTTTGAGACCCATTCTCCAGATGAGGAACACTGAGGCTCAGAGAGATGCAGGCATTTGCTCAAAGGTGCAGGGCCAGGGCGTCGTGCTTCCCAGGGGTGGAGGGACCCCATCCAGGCCTCCTGTTGGCCAAGTCCTGTCTTGGTAAATGTTGGGACAAATTCCTGGGAGGAGGGTGGGCAACCAACGAGTGCCTTCTTTGAGCCTCTTCAGAAGCAGTCCCCAGTGAGCATGGTTTCTGGGTAGGCCCCTGGAGCCTGAGGAGTGGTCCACGGGCAGCAAAGAGAGGGTGGCCATACAGGCCTTGGAAACCAGGCCAGACTGTGCGGCTGCTCCCCAGACAGCACGGGGCTGCCGGCCTCCTTGCCTCCCTCCCTTCCTCTCTCCCTACACCAGGATCCCGCAGGCCTGCCCTGCCCTCCCAGGCAGCCTTGAGTCTCCTGCAGTATGAGCTAGAAGGAACGCTCCAACTCCCAGCCAGAAGGGGCACAGCAGCTGTTTTGCGGATGGATGCTCTGGCCTGCCCATTTGGAGCTAGGGCAGTGGTCTAGGGCCTGTGAACAGACAGGGCACGCCGCCTCAGTGCCCAACATCTGCCCCTATGAGGACACGCTATTCCGACTCAACAAGCACAGCGCTGTCTCAAGATAGGCTTTGGAACCTGCTCTGGTGGGAAGAGCAGGGAGGGGTGGGAACGAGGCCGGTCACCGGGACACCGGGGCTCTAGACCCACGGCCCCGCCCATCTACGGGGCCACGCCTCTCCCCTCGCTTACAAACCCCCTCCCCACCACCAGCCACCTCCCACCTCCACCCTGAGGCCACGTGGGGGCTGCATGCCCTCCTGTCCCCCTTCCCAAAGCTCTTGCCATCACCGCATCCAGGAGAGGAGCAGGGGGCTGAGGATGGCCAGGGCAGCAAGGGGAGGAGTAAGTCTGACCCAGCTCACGACCCTGGACATGACCGGTGCACCGAGGAGTTTCTCCTCCCATGTCGGGGGCACAAGGCCCCCAAGAGCCCCACCGGCTCACAGAGAATGGCCGCCAGCGGGCACGACCGTGAGGCCCGTGGGCACCGGGACCATCTCCAGCAACGGCACCTCAGTCCCCACATGCACTCAGGAAACGCACTGACCCAGGAAAGTACGGGGAAGAGGACCGCTCCAGGAGCTCCAGCCGGGGGCGGCGGGAGCACCAGATAATTCATCTCCTGCCGATGCGGGAGGAAGCTTCACCATGGAGGGCGGCGCAGAAGCCCGGAGGAGCGAAGTGCCAGAGTGCTCGGCCCGAGGCTGGCAGAACTACCTGCATGCCCACCAACATGCCACCTTGCCTCCCCAAGACAAACTTTTCCAGGAGAATGAAAACCCTTGTTCTGTACGCTTCCTGAGAATGCATGGAAATGGCCCAATTCATTAGAGCGTCATAAAATCGAAAGGCAGGGAAACCAGCCGTGTTATGGGTGATCCCTGCCAATAACGGTGCTGTAAGTGGAAGGCTGACCTTTGGAGTGATCGCCACCGAACATGATTGACTTGACTTCCCAACTGCTCCTGCCCGGGGAGAGAGCAGGGAAGTCATTTGTGCGTCTAGTTGGTGGGTTTTATGGCGAACTTAATTACACCAACAGCTGGTGCAGTCCTGCCCCAGGGGTGTGAAACAGCGCTACGGGCCTGACTAGCTGGATCCAGAGGGGAGCCTTGCTCAGGCTCTTCTGGCAACTGGGGCCTCTATCAGCAGATGCTTGGAGACACTTGGCCAAGAGTCTACGGCTCTGGGAGAAAAGGAAGACGTGATCAAGACACATTCAGTGCAATGAAAACTGCCTGATAACCCTTTAAAAAGTCTGCTTGACCCACGAGACAATCCTGGGTAACTGGGCTGCTCTGGATTCATCTGAAGGCTCAGCTTTCCCTTCCCGGGGTCCCTGCCACGTCCGAGGTTCGTGGGGTTGGAGGGGGCAGGCAAGGCTCCAGTCCAGCCTGCTAACACACTGATGCCCAGGGCAGTCCTGCCCTCACCGCGTCTGGTTTCGAATCATCACCACCCGGGGACTGGCCTGGATGACAAGCTTCTACTCAGCGCTGGATCCCGGAGAGAGGAAGGGCTGGGGAAGCCAGTTCCCCTCCTCCCACCTAGGCCCGCAGGGACAGCGAGGGAGCCGCTGCTCTGGGCCCCACAGGACGGCCGAGGCCACCTGACCACCCCGCAGGACGCGGTGCTCCTGTTTGTTTGTCTGGTCACCCTTGGCCAGGACTGGGTCTGCCCACTGCAGGCAGCAGGAAGGTGTGTTGACTGAAGGATAAGTGAGTGAGCAACTACACAAACAGATGAATGAACAAAAGTACAAGTTGAAAAGCTGCGACCTGTGGCCTCCAGCTGCCAGGAGCATGCCGGCCCTTGGGCATCACGAAGTTCACCATGGGCCCCTCCACGGCCCTCGACATGGAGACAAGCACACTTCAGCCTCCAAGGATCTCTGAGGCCGCGGCAGGGAGGTGGGGTGGCGCTCAGTGCATGCATGCACGGCATCACCAGACATCCAGAGGTGGAAGGGCCAAGCTCTCAGGCAGACGCCCAGGTATCTGAGCGCAATGGCCTGTCTGGCTGCCTGGTCCAGGACAGGCAACTCACCTCTCCGCGCCTCAGTCTCCACACCTGCAAGGTGCGACTAACAACAGGACCTATGGCTCGGGAGGGAAGGACGGCGACAGGCCTGGCTGAGCGGCCAGCACAGAGCAGCTGATCACAATCCTCCTCCCCAGGCCAGCCAGAGCTTGTCCCCGGGATGGGGTCGCGGGTCCTTGGACAAATCCCTCCTCCCCAAACCTCAGTTCCTTCCCCTTGGAAATAAACATATTGGTCTCTTTGGGTTCTGAGACGAGACAAGTCTGCACAAAGGCATGCTGGAGGGTTGAGCACAGGGCCCCTTTCCGTGGCTTAAAATCAAACAAGGGAAAGTAGCTGGTCACATGGGACAGTGTACACCAAAAGTGCTCTGTGGGTAATTTTTTTTTAATCAGAAATTTCTATTAAAAACAAAAAGACATTATACAAATATGAGAAGAGAGTATGATTAAATTTTTCTACAACCTGAGACTAGGGGAAGCTATCCTGGGTAGCGCCCCAAGGCCAGAGCACCAAGAGAAAAGACGGCAAATCTGAG